>NC_086196.1:133635428-133944770 GCF_035770615.1 Melospiza melodia melodia
TACACCGCACTGCAACAGCAATTCCACAGGACAAGGAAACTTTGGGACAGCAAATATCAAAATGGATAAACATTTTTTCCCTTCTTTTTTTCTCGCTGGCTTTGAATATGCTGCTTCATTCCTGGCAGTCATCTTTTCTGCTGTTTTCCTTCTCTTTTCTCTCTGGAGACACAAGCGCACGATGCAGACCAACTCCATGAAGGACCTCAGCATGGATGCCCACATCAGAGCCATGAAATCTATTTTCTCCTTCTTAGTGGTGTACAGCATCAACTTTGTGTGTTTGGTTTTAAATATGGTTTATGTCACAAAGAAGTTAAATCATATGACATTTCTCATTTTAGTATTTCAGTACATTTTTCCGGGTCTTCACTCCCTTGTTCTGGTTTTCAGCAACCCCAAATTAGAAAAGGCACTGCTAAAGATTCTTCCCTTAGAAAGAAGTGTAAAACGCAAGGTTTGCATGAGTTAGGGACTGTAATAAAATCTGGAGCTCATGCAAAATGGTAATACTACATTATAGAAAACAAGTAGTTTAATCTCTAGTGCAACTTTCCAAACATTGTACATGATACAAATGTTCTCATCACTGATATTAAAAATATATAATTCAAATACTATGAACTAAATTAATGTGACTTACACCATATATTTTCAATTATAATTTCACATAGATAATTATTTGAGTTTAATTATTGTCAGTAACAAAGTTATTTAGACCTGGTACAGGGGCTGGCCGTAAAAGGGTAGTTAAAATACCGCAAACTGGCCACCAAATGCTCTGGCATTTTCTGATGGAAACAACGGAAATCAACTGCAGGTTTTCTCTGTATTTTGGTTTACCTTTCCTTCTGTGTGATATATTATGGGCTGTATGAGTGCCTGGCAGTGGCTGACAGCTCAGTGTGAACACGCTGAGCCCTGTCACTCCCCAGAGGTGGTCACTGAGCCACAAAGAGCGAGGCAGGAACGGCCCCAGGGAGCTCAGGGGCTGCAGAGCCCCCTGCCCACTGCAGCCCTGCGTGTCCTCTGTGCCCCACTGCCTGCAAGGACAGGATTGCCTGCTCTGTGGCACTGCTCTCCTGGCCTGCTCTCACCTGGAGATGAGGTTGACTTTTCCCACTGCACTCTGGCTCAGTGAAACACCCAAGTTTTGTTCTGGATCAGGGAAACAGCATGAAAAGGGAGTGGAGGAGACAACTCACTGTGAACTGACTGCAATTTCATTTTCCTTCCCCCTGTGCTGCTGTGGAAGAGGAGGTGGAGGAGCTGGAGATGAAGGAGGGAAGTTGAGCTTCAGATGAAAGGGTGGTGGAGGCGGCGGGTTCTAGTTTGTGTTTATTTCTCATCATCCTATTGTACTTTTAGTAGGTAAATAAATTCATTTTCTGCACATCAAGTCTGTTTCATCTGTGACAGTAACTGGTTAGTGATTTCACTGTATTTTTCTCGATCCATCAGCTTTCCATCCTATTTTCCACCCCATTTATGGGTGACAGTGAAGGAACAGCTGGGTGGGCATCTAACTGCTCCTGAGGTCAACCCACCACAGCAGGTGAAACATGCAGAATGGAGCAGAACCTGAACTGGTCACTTCTACCAGCAGCTCAGGTCCAAAGGCAGATTGTAAGCATCTCTTCTGGACACATCTCCCCTGGGAGAGACCTTGAAAGGACAAAAAGCCACACATCCCTTCTTCCCCTGCTGCTCTTCATGATCTTCATCCTTTAACATTACAATCCCAACCACTTTCACAGGAAAGCCCTGGAAGATCCATCTCATACCCTACATCTTGTGCAACATCTATCCCTCCCAATCTCACATGCCACAAGACTCAGCAGGCAACATCCAGCACCTTGCAAAAATCACCACATAAAACACCACAGTCCCAGTGAATCACACTGCAGATCCCTCCTTCCATCCCCATGAAAATGTGACAGCCAGCACAGAATCCCACTCCTATGCACCAGCCCCACTCAGCTGGCACTGCAGGGGACAGGGTGTCCATCAGCACAACCACCCTGCACAGCCCATGGATACAGATGCAGCATGTGCCCAGCCTGGAGAAGCTGACACATGACAGCTGTCAGAAGTCAATGGGAAGGGCTGCCCTGTGCTGGTGCAGTATGGAAAACCACTCTGAGTCACATTCCAAGTCTTTATGACTGAGAAGTGAAAGTGTTAAAAATGCTTTTGCCATGGAAAGCATTGATGAGCAGAAGCAGAACTCAATAACACTTGCACATCCTTTCTATTTGCAGAAACATGAATATGGCTGGGGACAATGCTAAAAAAAGGCAGTGCTCCAGTACCCTTGGTAATCACAGCTGTCTGAAACCAGCAAGGAAGGAGCATATTTTCCCTTTTGCTGGGCCAGGAATGGAAGATTCAGGCTGTTGGATCCATGTGTCAAGTAAAAGCTTAGCATTAATATCTCAGCTTTATCCAGAAGAAGCAAGTACATCTCACTTCCAAGAAATGAGACAGGCATCACCAGAGGCTGCAAGTCCATGTAGAGCCTCCTGGTTGACTCAGTGACAGAAGTAAAGATGCAAAGGGCACAGACATCAGCAGAGCAAGCAGAACCACAATCCAAGATGCTTTTGTGAATCAGGTAGGATCAAGACTATTTTTTCCCTGGCAATATGTGTAACTGCCATTGCAGGAACTCTAAACATTGCAGTGATTTACAGTATTGGAATATTTAAACATATCCTTCAATTGTTTTTATTTTAGAGATCAGATACATAGAAACACACAGAGAGGCTGAAGCTCTTCTAGCTCTTAAGGAGATTATTTACAGTGTGTCTCTAAGGATGCACTCTTGTAGCCTTCTGCTTATTCTGTTCACACAAATATCACACTACAGATCCACCTGAAGTCTGCCAGTGCCTTTGCTCTGCATTGCAAGTGCTCAGAGGCACCAAACAGGCACCAAACACTACTGCTTCCCCCTTTTCCCCCCATTTTTCTTTAGAATAGAGGCCGTACCCTTCTCCCAAAAACATGGTGGATTTTTCTTAAGGTCTTCTTTCTTGAGTTCCCAGTCTTCATCTCTCTGGTCTAAGGGGATTTTTCTCAGTGCAGCTTTCCTGTGGTAGTTCCTGCTCTCCACCTCTGCTCTGGGAGAGAAACCAAGAGTGAGCACAGCACACACATCTCTGTTCACGGGTGCCCATCTGGGGGCTCAGGGCTTGTGTCTCAGTCTGGTCAAAACCCTGATGCCACCCACAATTGAGAAAGATCACAGTGTGTCCAGCATGGTGCAGCCCCAACCTCCCCTCACAGGGAGAGCCCAGGCCCCAGCACTGCCTGCATTCAGACATGGACATTCCAAGTGTAAATCTAGCCAAGGAGAAGACCAACCCTTTCCTCCTCCGGCAGGGCTCTGATTTTGTAGGCACTCAGGATTCAGGAATCTCTGTCAGAAAAAACATCCAATATCAGGAAAAATCCTTCTTTTCTGTAAGAGAGCATTTCTGTCACATGAGTGCAATGCTGCTCTAGCTGCCAGCACAGAGCAAAGTCAGCAGCTCCATATTGATGGATCTCATCATGTGGGCTTTCCATGTCATAGAATCACAGAATGGTTTCAGCTCGAAGGGACATTATCTCATTCCATACCTTCTGCCATGGACAGGGACACCTTCCCCTAGACCAGGCTGCTCAAAGCCCCACCCAGCTTGGCCTTGGACACTTCCAGGGATGGGGCAGCTGCAGCTTCTCTGGGCAACCTCTGCCAGGGCCTCACCAGCCTCACAGTCAAGAATTGATTCCTAATATATCTAATCCTACCTACCCAGGCCATTCCCCCTTGTCCATGCCCTTGTCCAAAGTTCCTCTCCAGCTCTCTTGTAGGCTCCCTTCAGGTACTGAAAGGTGCTCTAAGGTCTCCACAGGGCCTATGTTTGACACTGGTGGTTGATGCCCCACAGCTGCTGGTGTTTAAGAGGCATTTGGGCCTTCTTAAGATGCTTTAAATTCTGGTCAGTCCTGAAGTGGTGAGGACATAGGACTAGCAGTAGATCCCTTCCAACTGAACTACCCTATTGTCTTCTATTAAGTATCTGCTCCCAAGGGCAAGAAACCTTTTTCTATAAAACTTTTAAATATAAAGATTCCTTTATTTATTTACACATGAGTATATATATGCCCTGATCTTAGACAGCAGGACCCTTGGGTACAATTTCAACAGCTGGCACTTTGCAGAGAGGCTGGCAGCAGACATGGGCTGAGGGGTCTCTGTGCCTTTTTTGGCAGGTCTCATAGCATCAAGAGTAAAGCCTTTTTCATGCAAGCCAAATCTAATGTAAAATACGCATTTGCTATTCAGAAGCAGCTGTTTTGAAAGCAGCTGTTTCCTAACTTTTGCATGTTCATGCAAACCTCAGTGAGTGGTACTGATACTCAGCAGCGGAATATTCCTAATATTTGCAAGTTAATAATATTTACATGTTGATACATGTCATATTTCCATGTGGGTGCAGTCCTCAGCATAATTCAGTGGCCCGGCCCAGGAAGGCAGCTGGCAACACCTGGGGACCAACAAACAGCATGCGAGGGTCACATGGTGCTAGAGGGGGCTGAATTTGGATTAATGAAGGATTTGGATGCTCACAGCCTATGTAGATAGGCACATCAGCCCTACAGTTGGTGCAGACCCTCAGATGGTTTTAAAAATTTCCTTTTTTCTCTTTTTGCATGACAGGCAAATATCCAAATATGACAGGGATGGTGTGTAACAAAATGTTCCTCATATTTATATCCCACACACACCACTGTGTGGAAAGCAGAGATGCTCTGTGCCGCACAGTATTTTGTGCAAGCACACTCCTAATTCTCTGTCTCAGGCATACACAGTGCTGCCCTGTACTCTTTGGCACTGCCTGACCCTGGACATCACCTCTGGGACCTTCTGCACATCTGAAGGAGCAGACAGTAATCGAAATTACACTACAAGTGACAACCGTTCCTCCTAGTTTACTCCAAGTTGGCTGATGTGATGCCAGTGTGAGGGTAAAAGCATCCACTGTGGTCATAAATTATAGTGGCTGGTTTTAAAAAGTATTCCTGAGCCTCAGTGATAAACTTGTGGCTGCCCACAGGCTGGGTTATGGCCATGAGGTGATTGTACAGGTTCTGCGTGTGTTCTAGACTGGGCATTTGAAGCATCTTCCAGTCATTAGATATCCCAGCCATGCTGAGCCATGCAGCTCTGGGATGAGTCAGGCCAGCATGTGATTCTGAAAGACAAGTTTTCCACCTTAAATCATGAGTTTTCCACTTTAAATCTGAGTCATTCACCTCAGAAAGCCCTTCATCAGCTGACCTGAGTCACCATGGGCTGTTGCTAAGGTGTCTTAGATGATGATGTCAATCATTCTGGCAATCAACCTGTCAATCATTCTCCCAGGCACCTCTGCCTGCCATAGGCATTGCCCTTTGGCATCATCCAGCCAATTCCCCTGTCCCCTGCTTCTATGGCTCTGGAGCACATCCAGGGCACAGGAAATTCTACAGACTTGGCAGGAATTACTGGTGAGATTAGTGCAAAACAGACAGCATTGAATAGGCAAGTAATTGCTATAAATTTTTCATCCAAGGGACAGAAGTCTGCAGACTTTCACCTTCTGGATTAGATAATATTTACCTGTTCTGGTGTAGAAACTAAGTATGCCAAGAGCTGAGAAGAGTATAAAGAGAATCTCCGCTGGAAGACAATGCCCCATTCTCAGAGGTCTGGCCGACCTGAGCTTTACTACCTAGACACTGGGTAGGTAGTAAAAAAATCTAATTTGCAAAGCTTCATTATCAGCTGCTGGCTGCCTAAATGCCTTTAAACTGAGGGTCTGAAAGTAAGAAGAGCTGATACATCTGTGTGGAAGGAAAGTGGTGAATAGTGGGAGATTACGACATGTCAGTTCCAAACCCAAAAAGACTTTAGCTCTAAGATGGTCTGGATGCTCTTTTCTGGCAGTGTTCAGCTCTATCACACTGGAAAGGGCTTTGAGCAATCTGATCTAGTGGAAGGGGTCCCTGTCCATGGTAAGGGGTTGGAATGAGAGGAGCTTTAAGGCCCCTTCCCACCATTCTATGATTCTGTGTTGGGTGGGCAGGTAAAATGCAAAGCTATTAGCAGCTTCCAACAGCCAGAGTTTGGAAACCAGAGCTTGGAAACCAGAGCTTGTGCCTCCACTACAAAGTTTTCTGGGCTCTGTACAGGGAAATTTTGCCCAGTTTGGCTGTCTTTTCTTCTGGAAGGACTCTGATGTGTCAAGATAAAAGGTGGGCATGGGGCATTTCAGCAGGAACCAAGCTGAAGAAGTACAGCAGAAGGACAGGAGTACCTACAGAAAAGTTCATATGGATTAATGAAAAGTGGCATTTGTAAGGCACTGGCCTCCTCAGATATCTGCCTGTCACCGTGCCTGATTTCAAACTTGGCAGCTTGTGTGCTGCACTGGCAAGCTGGAGACTTTGAGTTAGATAAATGCCTATTAAAAAAACAACAAACAGGATATATATGGTATCAAAGCAGTCTTGAGAATGTGGAAGTGGTGCCAGTGAAGGATGATGATGGGACTCTAATGTCACAGAAAAACCCAGGGAGAAAACACTTTTGGGAGCTCTCAGCATTCCAGGGTCTGGCACATGTGTCTTTTGTGGGCAGTGTGTTGAAGTAAAATAGTGTTGGGACCGTGGCTTGCACTGAACAAGTTGGTTGGCCTCTGGTGATCCGTCCCACTCCTTTACAGAGATGAAGGATGGGACACAGCTCAAACCTCTGCAGTAAAGCATCCTGATCCAGGGAAACACCTTTGCAAGGATGAAAATACCTGTGAGCCGAGCCAACAGCTGAAAAACAGGAATGGTAATTGGGAACCATTAAAAAACATATTTATTATGGCATGTGCTGCCACAGTGCTAACTGTAAGCAATTAAGACAACAAAGATTTTCCCAAAATTTGGAAGTACTATATGACCATCCTATTAAGTGGTCTAATTTACAGTGATTATGTAAAAAATAGGGTGGCTTTTTTTCTTTACTATAAGAAAGCCAAATGATATACATATAAATATATATACACACACAGACACACACACAGCTGCCAAGGGCTGTTCCTAAAGAACTCAGCCCGTGCATTTGCTATTCACCACTGTAAGGGCTTAACACTCGTCAGTTGTTGCTTTTATTTCAGTTGCTTAATAACGGCTCTGCAACATCCTTACAAAAACAATGATGTCATGAAGTGGTAACGATTTTGAAAACATACCAAGGGAAACCGCAGGAGGCAGGGGAATAAAAGAATGTCTTCTCACGGCTTCCCCCTGACAGGCCCGTGTTTGCTCGCCCACTACAGCTTGTGTGTCAGGGTTTTAGCAGGCTTTGAGTGGGAAGATAGTAACACACCTTGTGCGTTCTGGTCCTCTGTGGAGCAGTGAAGTTAATTTTCACTGCAGCCGCAGCGAGACCTGCCACCACTACTCACTTTTCCAAGAATCTGCAGCACTCCCGGTGTCCGTAGATCTCCGCGAGCCTCCGGGGAGTGTCTCCGAAGAGGTCGGCGGCATCCATAGCAGCGTGCAGGGAGTGAAGGGCGCGGAGCACCCGCAGCTTGCCCGCCTCGGCAGCGAAGTGCGCCGCGGTCCAGCCCACATCGCTCCGCAGGCAGGGCCGGGCACCGTGATCCACCAGGAGCCTGACCAGGTCCGAGCGCCCTGGCAACGCGCAGCAAAGCCAGCAGAGAAGATGCTTTACAATTTATACCTTCGGGATGCACAAGGGGGTCACACACAGCTGGTCATAATTCCCTCAGACAGATTTCACCCACCTGACTATCTGGTTTATCATATCAGGGATACTGAACTGAAAATGCTGGTTATTTTCTCTCAAACTCGACATTTTCCAGGATAAATTTACAACAAAAACAACAACCAAATCAAAAAGCTTTCTAATTTCTGAACAGCACATCTCAATTAGTCATTGACCAATTGGCTATTTCATTGCTTCATTTTAGTTTTTAGTTCAATTGCAAAATAAAATTTAAACATTGAGAATGGGAAAATCTATGAACAGCTTTACTAAAACAAAGATTTTTGGATAGCAGGTGGAGAAACTACTGCTTCTTCATTCACTTTCACATTTTTCTAACTAGTGGAATTGCTTAAAGAAGCAAAAAAAAAAAAAAAAAGTTATTTCTACACCACTTCACACTGCCTTGACTGAGCTAGACTACTCCAAATCACATCTAGGCTCTGTCAGCTTCTCACCATCATTTTTGTTAAGTCCCCTTTGCTAATGTTCAAATGCCTAATAATCCATTTGATGCTGGATACATGGTCTTAAGTGTAAAACAGGAAATCACACACTTGATTTCTGAGCAAAGACAGATGTGATGACATGAGATCCCAACAAATACTGTAGCACAGAGAAGTAGAGGTCCAGTTTCCCATTTTACACTGTGTGGAATTATACATTATTTATTGTTGCATCATCTATTTTTTGGGCTGCAAAGGGATATTTGAGTTTACCAGACACTTCTGAAGGTGAAGGACCAATGGGAGCTACAAGCAGCTCTGGTCCTGCATTGTTCATTCAAAAGGTGGGGATATAAAGAGCAATGTAAAAATGCAGTTATTATTTTGTTCTAATTGGTTTGATAAATACCTGGTGTAAATACAGTGGGTTTGACCTCCTGCTCTTTCCCACAGGTGTACATGAGAAATAAACTCCGGGAGTCATCTCTTAGAAAAGGGGAAAAAAGCAGCCATTCCCTATGTGTACATCATGTAAACTGCAAATTGCTGTGTGATGGAAGCAAAAAAGCTAAAAATCAGTTTAACAGCAGTCTCATAAACTATTTTGTAGGCAAAGTTCCCATTTAAATGCATTTTTAACTTTTTTTTTTTTGCACATTAGGGACAAAATTACCAAACACAAGCTGAGATTTTGCCAGCCTAGATACAATCACAGGTGATCAGCATCACCTTTTATGATGTCCATTCACAGAGGCAGCAGAGCTGGGGGTGCCCTTACCTTTGGCAGCAGCCCAGTGCAGGGGGGTCCTGCCATGCCAGTCAACATCCTTCTGGTTTGGGTCACAGCGCCCTGCCTTCAAAATCTTCTTAACCAGGTCATAGTCACCCACAGCCACGGCTTCATGGAGCTCTGTCATGCTGCAGGAAGGCACGTGGTGACAGAGAGATGCTCATTCAGTGGTGTGCACTGATGGTCAGCTCCTCTCAGCGGCTTCCTGGATTAAAAATGAGACAGGCACCATGAGAAACCAAGATTTATGCAAAAAAACAGGAAAAAGGAATGATGGGGGAAAAAAATAAATTATCTTCAAACCAGTGATCACATACTGATGGTGAGTTTTGGTCTGTAGACACAGAAATCTGCAGCAAAGTGCAGTCCTTTATATAAAGGACTTGTAGCTAAAGCCACATTGAACATTTGCTACAGGTTTGTTGTGCTCACTAACCATGGGAACTGGCTCCTCCCTTGCCAGTGCTGCAGTATTACTGGTAGCATTTTATTGCAGAGAAAATCAGAAACAGAAACATCTATGCAAGCATCCTCTGATGTTCTTTAGTGAAAATGATAAAAAGGGATAATAATAATTAAGCATATAAAAAGAGATGATAGGGCAAGGATGAATGGTCTTAAACCAAGATTCATAGCCTGTTTCACACCTGGGTGGTTGGACTGTGTAGATAAGATCCAAAAGAAAGACCCATATTTGTCTTCTACTGAGTTTGACTCCTGCACATCTGGGAAATCTGAATATATAAAGAAGAAAATTAAATTTTGGAGCCCCTAGTGGGCCAAAGAAGTATCATGGGATCTCTGTTACTCTAACCACCTGTGTACTGCTTCCTCCTCCTCATTGTCTCTCACTTACCTTGAAGAACCTGTTTCTTTAGATTAAAAAAAGATCTTGTGACTTGTTCTCCAACACCCTTCACCAGCATCAAATCTATCCTGAAAATGTCAAACTTTAATGTGTCCAGCCCATTACTGAAATGAAGTCTGGACAAGAGTACAGGAAAAAAAAATCTTGGACCTTTTCATACAACTTTTGTATTCTTTTCCAGCTTCAGCTCAAACCCATACTGTTAGGGAAGGGAAGCTGCTGATCCCAAGGCAGGAGCTCAGCAGCTCTCCAAGGGGACAATGAGCAATTTAAGCCAAGCCAAATTCTACCTCCCCTGCTGCCTCCCTTTGCTAGCCTTGCAGCTCATTGGGGCATTTCACAGCTGCTGATCTCTCACAAAATTAATCTTTTATTACTTCAGGTGAACTCCCTGCATTCAGCATTACTGAGGGGGCAAACGCCAGGACTATGCAAAGCAGGGTGAGTACAGATCTGCCCCACAGGTAGGAACCTGTGCTAAACTCCTCTGCAGCCACCCCAGATGTCACACCCAAAGTGGGATCTGCCTCCCTAGACTGTGGTTATCCGCTTTATAAGGACACAGGAAAAGATTTGTATTTTTACAGCACAACCTTGAGCCAAAGCGCCGTCCCCCGCTGCTCACCCGGCCACAGGCATTGCAGCTCCTCCACGGGGTGTTGCAACCCATCCGGGGGAATTTTCCCTCGGGGTTCCTGCTGCTTGAGCCAGCCCCAGCCGGGAGATACCGAGCTCACACACACAAAGAGCCCGCACATGACTCTGTCCCTGCCCTACCGGGGCACGGCCCAGCACCTCAGCAGCCGCGGGCTCCGCCGGGACGCGCAGGCAGTGCTGGGCATGCCTCCATAGCAGAACTTTGTATTCCAGGCCCAGGGAGGATTTCCCTCAGAAAGATTGTCTCAGCTGGAAACTAAGGCAAAGTTTGGTCCCTCCCCTTCGGGGAGAGCCCGGCAGTCGCTGTGCCTGCGACAGAGGCGGCGTCCTGAGGGAGCAGCCGCTGCTCGCCCGGCTCCAGAGGGCCGTGGGTGGCCAGAGGGGACATCCCGCTCCTTGGGACGGCGGGACGGGAGCAGGGGACGACCGGGACACCGCACAGCAGGTACGTGAAGCCCCGCAAAGAGCAAAAAGAGAATCTGGGGGGAGCACGGGAGGAGCAATGGTGACGTGAGGGGAAATTTTAAGGAGTTAATTTCTGCGCAGCACCTCACGCAGCTTCACTGCTCGCACTCCCTGTGCCCAGCCCTCGAGGGATCGCGCTCCTCCGCTTCCTTTCTTCCTTCCAGCCCCTTATCCAGCCCCAAATCCCTGTGGAAGGGTGGGAATGACACCCGGGTAACGGGGTGACAGGGGTGACAGAGGACATGTCGCTTTGCCTATCCGTGTGTGGACAGCATTCAGGGAAATATAATCCGCCTCAAACATGGCTGTGTCCAGCGTGGGGATGGGACGCAGCAGTCCCAGGCTGCAGCAGGGGAAACTTCGACTAGATGGAAGAGGAAAATTTAATTTACAGTGAGGGTGATTAAAGTGTGCTTCAGGTGTCCCGCACTGAGACATGCAGACCTGAGGCAGCCCTATGTGCGCCCTGCTTTGAGCAGGGGTTTGGATTAGGTGACTTCCAGCGTTCCTTCCCCACCTGCATTCTTCGGGGAAGCTGAGAGGGCCAAGGTGTAGGAGGTTTGAGGGCTCTTCCAGGTTTGAGGTTTGAGGGCACAGCATTCCAAGGTGTAGGAGGTTTGAGGGCTCTTCCAGGTTTGAGGTTTGAGGGCACAGCATTCCAAGGTGTAGGAGGTTTGAGGGCACAGCCTTCACCTTCTCCAAGCCCAGCATCCCCATACATGCACGGGACCCTGTGCCCCAGCTGCTCTTGGAGATGGTGTGGAGACAAGGTGGTTTTAGGACATGGCTCCCCTGGTGTGTTTCAAGTCCAAGCTCAGGTACAAGGGACAAGTTCAGGACTGCCATGTCAGTCACACGGACCCGCCGGGTCAGCCTGGCTGCACTTTACCCTGTGACACAGCCATTCCAACCTCTCAGGAGCTGGTGGCTCCTCTGAGTAGGGATTGGGGTGGTGGTGCTGCCTGGGCTTGCACTCACCAACCCTGCTGACGTGTTCACAGCAGCGCAGAAACTGTGGTGATTTACTGCTGGGGACATGTGGGATCAAACTGTGGTGACACCCTGCTGGGGACACATGGGATCCCCTAATAGCAGCTCCAGAAGGAATGGGACATGCTCAGATCTCCATCTCTCATTAATGGGTAGCCTCCCCTTTCTCTGCCTGCTGGGAACAAAACACTTTTTGTCTTCAAAATCAGCTGATACGAGGGAGGAAGAGACTGCTGTGCTTGCAGAGAAGTGAGAGGGGGTAGTTCCCAGCAGGCAAGTTTCCTGCTACAAAGTCCTGCTGCAGGCCTAAAACAGCAAACAGTGGGTCAGAAAAAATGCTTCACTGCCTAAAATGGTGTATTTAAAAGCAGGGACAAGAGCTGGGGCTCTCATGTAAATGTTGACATAACTCTTAAGATAATAATCCCCCAGATTCAGTGAATATTGAAGTGTTTTGGCTTCTGGGATAGGGACTAAGGTGATCCCATTCCCTGGTGATGAGAAATGGCAGTCTCCAGGGTCAGATCTGTCAGGGGATGTATTTAAAACCTTATTCAGAGCTCAAAAAGGGGACAGTGATGCTTCCATCTGCTATGGGGTTTCTTACTGGGGAGTGCTGCAGACATGAGCATGGGGAAGTGCCCTTCAGCAGGGCTGGGAGGCCCTGGCCTAGCCCAGGATATAGGACCATCACCCAAAAATTGGGAATTGCCCAGTTCCACCTTTGTTTCTCAGTCTCCATTTCCCATCTTGAGAGGGGGGATGTACCATCCTTCCTCAGCCCCAAGGCTCATGGTGATGTGCTGTCAGTGATTGACTGAGGTCAGCACTAAGCCACACCAAAATGTCATGGAAGCAGCCTTTAAAACATGCAGCATTCTTGTTTACTGGGAAAAAAATGGAGCTTAGATCAGTGAAAAGCCACACATTTGCATTTCAGTGACAGCCTCAGCTTTTTACACACTGCAGCACAAAAGGTGTCAGTGTGAAGGACTCCTTCCTCCAGCTCCCCCACATTCCTCAGCCTCAGCTTCTCTGCTTTGGCAGCCTTCAAATAAAGGGAAAGCCAAGGTCAGTAAAAAAAAAAAAAAAAAAAAAAAAAAAAAAAAAAAAAAGAAAAGAAAAAATAAAACGGAAAAAAAGAGAAGAGAAAAAACAAAAAGGAAAAAAAAAACAGAGAAAAAAAATAACCCCCTCGAACCTAAAACCAAAGGCCCTGGTAAAATCTCCTTTCCTGCTGCCCACTATCAAAGTGAGAGCTCCTGCCTGGAAACTGCTCGCTGTTTTCCAATGGCTTTTGCACTTCCAGGCCCCCCTGCAGCTCCATTCTCCCTTTCTGGAGAAGCTGGTACCCCTGCACCCCCCGGCTCCTGGGACAGGCACATATGGAGGTGGCATTTGCCAAGTTTTGTCAGGCATGGAGTGAGTTTGCCCCATCACCAGCACCACCATCCTCTGTCCTGCAGCAATAACTTCCCGCAAGACACACGGAGATGTTGGGGCACCTGAGGAACATCAAGCCCACTTGAGAAGGTACAGGGAAGAAGCACAGGGACACCCAGGACCCCATCCTGTTACTCTCACATGCAAAGTTCTCCTGCTGCAAGTCCCCGGAGCTCTGGAGGGGAGAGTTTGAAGGACCTGGCCCAAAAAAGGGCAATGTTGGATCATATCCTCATGCCAGTTTACACAAGACCATGGAAACTGTGCCAAATTTACTGACATTGGATCAGCCTTGGAATTTAACAAAAGCCTCCATGTTTATCCAAGTGTTGGGAAAGGCTGTAGGAGCTGCTTCCTGTGCCCTTTCAATCCTCAGCTCCAGAACTGCAGTGGGAACCACCCAGCATATCAGCTCTGGAAAACAAACCCAAACCCTGGAACTAAAGGCAAAACCACCGTGGAACACAAGGAAGGAAGCCATTATTTCCCTGGTTGTCATCATCAGCAGGAATGTGGCTGTGCTGCTGGAACTTCCATTTTATTTCTTTATTGTACTTGAAGCGGACCCAGCTCTGGTCAGGGATGTGTGAGGATGCCAGCTGCTACAAACTGAGGAGCGGGACACTCATCTCAGGTCTCAGCTACTGTACAACCAGCACAGTTAAGAAATTCCAGAGCTAAAGCACACAGACATACAAACACACAGCCTGATTTCTTAGAGAACATAAGAATTTGATTTCCAGTACCATAGGAGGAGAGCAGGGGTGATGGATGCTGTTATCCTACATATTTCTTGGGAAATCAATTCCCACGGCTTAACAGTCTACAGGGTTATTTCTCTTCTGCTACAGATGCTGATGATAAAAAGTAGGTTTCATACAAAAGGAATGGGCTGATGATATAAACTGCAGATGCTGACAGGCTGGAGGTTTGACATTTCCTTTTCTACAGTTCCTCCAAGGGCTGGACACACTGGGCAGAGCAGGAGTTCAGCATCTCAGTACTAAAATGCCCTGCACAGTCACTGTGCTGTTACTTAAATTCCTCCCAAGAGAGTAAAGCACAGCAGAAGCACTGCTTTAACCTGCACCTGAATAAGGCACCTTCTAAATTTCCCAAGAAATGATGGCACTGTTCTAGAGGAAAGGGAAGCTGGGAAGGTCTTTAAAAGTCAGGCTTCATGTGTGAAACTTTGCTTTAAGTTGCATTTCTTAGAGCAAGATGCATGCTCTAAGAAAAAGGTTAAGATGTTGTTGAGGTTATGGTTACTGAAATAAATTCAGGTACAAACAGCAGTAGTAGGCAAGTGGTTTATCCACCCATTTAGTGTCCTTTTCTTAATATCTACTATTGCTTTATTAATTGTTCTGCTTAATACAGCTGGCTTATGAGATTGGGAAGAAATGTAAACATTCTGTTTGCCTTATAAAAGCCTGACATAATATTTGGTTACAGATTATGGTCATGCAGTACCTCCAAAACATACCTCAGCTGAACACCTTCTGTTCAAAAAAGCCACACTAAGGCATCCACATCCAGAGCTTTGAGAGTAGCTGCACTCCAGCTCTTTGGATTTGGGATGGACAGTCACAGCTCTGCTCCTAAACCTACTGCCAAATCCTTTCATAGCCCCAGGTAAGGGAAAGAGAGCATTCCCTAGGATAAACATGTTAGAACTTAGTAATAGCCTTCTAGCTATTAAAATAAAACCAGACTTACATAAGTTACATAAAAACTTAAAAAAAAGGTCAGAAAGGTGGCAAACAGGGCTTACTGGACCATTTAAAAATCAGAATAAACTCAGAGAAACTATATCATAAAGCAGTCCCCACATTTCTTCACCAACTAAAAAACCCAACAGTTTTATTTTTGTTTTTCTGCTTTTTTATCAAAAATGAACAAAGTTCCCAACAGACCCTGGCTAATGTACTAAATGCAGAAGTTCCCCCAAATCTGCAGTTATGATTACACCAGCTTTTGCTCCAACACCTCCCCAGTTATATCCTCATCCATAAATGATTCATAATGGTCATCAGGAACCCCACACAGCAAAGACACAACTCAAAGCATCAAACATCCCTTCACAACTTCACATGACAATAAAGTTTTTTTGTTTTGTTTTTAATTCCGTTTTTGGCTAAAACTTTTAACAGTTCCAGAAACATGGTATTTGGCCTTCTTGTTTACTGCTGGCCCCGAGAAATCCCCTCCTTATTCCTTGATATCAAAAGAAAACGCTTTCAGAAGTAACTGATTCCTGTGCATTCAACAGCCAAAGGAGGAACCAGAACAACCTCTTGGAAAAAGAGCAGTGAAGCAGCTGAACTCAGTCTTCAAACAGTCGCTCGGCTTGGCTTAAAACCCCTTCCAGCAGCTGCTGTTAAGCTGCCAAGCACTTAAGCCTGACTAAAATCCTCTCCTACAACTGGGCAGAGACTTTTCCAAGCACTTTTGCTTTATGGGATGTAAGGATGATGGAGATGCACTTTTAAGGATGAGGGAGCTGGGCACGATGATGGAGCTGAGATGTGTCCTGGGGTGATGCTGGTATCCCCATCTGTATCGAGCCCAGAAATAAGTTCTGCACCTTTAGATCTGAGCGTGAAGCGGGGGAGAAGAAAAATCTGCCCTAAACCAGGACAGCTGCCAGGGATGATGATGGAGCTAGGCCACTGGATGTATTCTTGAAGCAGTGGATGTGTAAAGGTTGTTCCTCTGAATGGATGAATGGAAGCATCAGCTGTGAAAGGGAGCCAGGAGCAGGTCAGTACGACACTGGAAGCGCACAGTTTCCTTCTGGCTCCCTTTGCAGGTGTGCGAATATCCCGTGGTGGTGTTATCGGTGAGCGTGTCCTGTGAGGCATGGCAGGCTTAGGCGGCCAGGTCGAAGTCGTCACGCTCCTGGTTGTAGTCGAGCACCTTCTGCCGCAGGCGCGACGCGTCCACCCAGGTGATGAAGTCCTCGACGGCGCGGGGCACGAGGAGCGCGGGGTCTGTCACCACCTCGGGCCCCACGCGGACGTGCCCCTGCTCCACGAAGGTGACGGCGTGCCGCAGGTTCTGCGCCATGCGCAGCTTCACCAGCAGGCACGGCAGGCGCCGGCGGCAGAAGGCGGAGGCCGAGAGGCTCTCGCACACGGCCAGCGACTGCCGGCTGTTCACCAGCCCCAGCCCGTACAGCTTCTCCAGCAGCGCGGCGGCGCAGCGGGCGCGGAAGGCGGCGCTGGCCGGGCCCAGGTCGCGGAGGCGCCGCGCCAGGGCGCGCACGGCGCGGGCCAGCGCCTTGTACTGCACGTAATCCTCCCGCCGGCCCACCCGGTACCGCCGCAGAGCCCGCACCTCCGCCAAGTTCCCGCCCGACGCCTCCCAGTTCACCAGGTCCAGCCGCCGCAGCAGCTTCTGCTCGTGGTACTTCAGTTTCCGCACCATCTTTGCGGGACCGGGATTCGCCGCGCCGCGCCTCAGAGGGACTGTTCCGGGGCGGAGCGGCCGCCGGCCCCGCGGCTTTTCCGGGGAGGAGCAGCCGTGACATGGCACTGGGAGCCCCGCCCCGGGCGGCGGGGTACCGGGGGAAGGATGGCTCCGTGTCTCCTTCCCCAAGGGATCACCGGCAGATAGAGCCCAACCCGGGATGCGGCTGCTTTCCACCGCGCTCTGCGCATCGCCGGGGCCAGCCCGGCGCGGAGGGGTCACCCCAGGTACGGCCACAGCGCCCCGACACCCGCTCCGGCACGGACAGCCCGACCTCGTCTCGCCTGGGGCCGAGCCTGGGACTCGTCATTCCTTCTGGAAGAATGGCAGCGGCGTTGTGTTTCTCTGTGACATCCCACTCCCCCTGATGCACAGGCCGGTTTTCCTCGAGGAGCAGCAGAATCCTCCCTCTGTGCGGTTCGTAGCACCGCGCATCTCCCGAGTGCCGCCGCGGCCTCGCCAGCCAAAGGTTTCATCCCGCTTTTCTGTAAGTGCACCGTGCTGTCTCCTTCTTGGGATTCAGGATACAACAAGGAAAATCCCCAGTAGAACAGGTCAGGTTGACAATTCGGGATTTCTTTGTTTCTTACGAGCAGATTTCCGTATTGGCTCAATCTTCATTTCCCTAATTCTGGATTTTCAGCGTGCTGGAATTGTTACAGTGTGGGTGCTCTGGTCACAGAGGCCATGGTGGTCTCTTGATTTGCTTTTGTTTTTTCCCCCAGATTCGTCGGTGAAGGCACCAATAGAAATGTGGGGCACCAACAGCACTGAGAAGTTTTACAGGATCCCTGAAGGAAAGGGACCACATTCAGTTGGATGTACAGACCTGATGACAGAAAATGCAGTTGAGGTAAAGCTCTCGACTGTTTGGATTTAAGCCACAATGTTAGTGAAACAAATGGCTGCAGTTTTAAAGCAGAAGGTCTTGCCTGTGTGCTCCATGCTGACATTCACAGCTGAGCTTTCTATCCTCTCCATCCTGGTGTAGGATGTGTGCTGGGCATTTACTGATGGATTTAACCTGCAAGCCTTTCCCATGGCCAATTCCTCCCTCTTCTAACGTCCTTGCCTTTCTGACTCTCCTACAAAAGATACTGCAAAGAAACTGTGTCCTCCTGAGACCCAGGGGGTTCTTCCCACCCACCCCACTGCTGCCTCCTGTGCTGGGCTCCTGAGGAGACTCCACACGCAGTCTCTGTGACTGTGGCTGTTCTCATCACAAAGATCTCAACAGGATTTGGCAGGGTTGGGAGATGAGCCTATCTAGTGTTTCAGCTGCAGGGTAAGAGACGAGATGTCTATTGAGATTTTATCTCCCTGGAGATGAACAGGATATCAGTTTTGCAAGAGGTAAGCACAGTGAGAAGCCACAATAATAAGACAGGGGCGTTAACCAGACAAGTAGTGAGCTTCCTTGTGAGTTTCCATTTCCAATCCTCTTGCCTTTGAGAGAATACACCTGCATTTACACTGTGATTTTACTCTACAGAGTAGCCAGATGGAGTGGAACATGAGATCAGTTTGTGATGGTTCACGTGCTTTCGTTTACTGAGCTTACTCTGTATCAGCACAGAGAAGTTATGAGTTTCTCTTTGCAGTCAGCCCATGTGAGTTTTTTTACATAAGCATTATTAACAACTGCAGTTCTCTCAGGCATAAATAATGAACCTCTTCCCCTTTCTGGTAATCAGTTAGTCATTGGGGAGGTTCACTGGGACTGTTCTGAGATCAAGCTGATATCACTACCAATGTGGAGGAAAGTTCTTCCACAATGGTCTCTGTGTCAAAGGTTGATTTAAGTTTGATAAGTGAATAAAAACAAGCTTCATTAAACAAACTTTTGGTAAACTGATAAATTAGTGTTCAAGAAATCAGGCTTTATTTCAAAGCTCATGTTTATTTTGACCATGATTGTAACTTGCTAAACCAAAAGCAAGACAGTGAATTTGAATGGGGTGTTGCAAATTCCCTTGCAAACCAGGAAATAAGAATGCAAACTGCACACAGTTCATCTTCTGGGAAGTCTGCTTTGTGCATTGGTACATTGCTGCTGTCTGTGAAGGAAAAAGACTGACAAGGGGGTATGGAAGGTCCCTGTGAGTGTGGAAAGCTTCGGAACTTTCCTGGAATACCTGGAGTGCAGACAATAAGAGATTTGAACTAGTGGTAAGAAACAGAGGCAGATGAAACACAGGCTAACAAAGTTGTGTTTAGAAGGATGGACTACAAGACACTTCTGAACATCCTGATGAGGAGGAAGAGGGATGTATTGTTCTCCCTTGCTGTGCAGCTGCCCAAGGGCTTTGCTGACAGCCTCTGCTCAGTTCAGGCAGGAACACTACAGCCACGTTAGAGAGCCTTATTTTCTCCAGGCTGAATGGCTCCAGCTCTCTCAGCCTGTCATGATTGGAGAGGTGCTCCAGCTCTCAGGTCATCTTCAGTCACCCCTTAACAGTCAGCCCTATAAAACTTCCAAAACACATCATCAAACCATTCCCAGTGAAGAAGATGGAAGAAAAGATCCAGCGAGATGCTGGATTGAGCAAAGAGGTAGTGAGTGTTTGTAATAATTTGCTTAATTAAATGAAGCATTTCTAATAAGCCTTAAGCTAACCTAGAGAAGGTGATGTGTATCTCTACCTGTGATGATGTCTATCTCATGTTACTTTAAATTCATTGTAGGCACAGGAAGATTCTGACATAGGATTGGCATCAAAGCCTGTAGATGATAATAATTTTCTCATGAGAGTCTCATCATTCTCTTGAACTGCATTCTTGCAACCAAAACCTTTTCTATAAATGTTTTAATCTTCTGTTTTCTGTGCCATATATAAATTAATACCAATATTCCTTTTTTTTTTTTAAATTTTTCCTAATCCCAGGGAAGCTTTTTGCGCCTGTACTATCCAGCATATGATGCCACAGATATGGAAGAGGCACGATGGATTCCAGACAAAGAATACTATCAGGGACTCTCTGACTTCCTTAATATGTACCGAGTTGTAGGAGAAAGGCTCTTCCATTACTATGTTGGTAAGACTCCTTCTGGTTTTATTCCTTTATTCTTGTCACTGCTTCCATGCTCCATGAGTAGGGTGTTACTGCTGCAGGGCTGAAAAAGAGTTTTTAGTAAAAAAGTGTGGTTTTGTGGGATGGGTTTGTGTAGTGAGAGTGCTAAATGTGACCCCAGCTCTCAGCAGTCCCTGACTGCTGTGGATAGAAGTGTGAAGTGTCTGGGCAGTTTGCTCTAGGTCAGCTGCACCTGTGTGTTGTGATTTAAATCCCACAAGCAAATGTGCAAATATACAAAAGTCAGAGAGATCCTAAGGTCTGAGTATCAGCAAGACCTGGATGCCTGACTGTGAAAATTTCAGAGATATGTAGACCTTGTGCCAGGCTGTGGATGGGAGAAGACAAGTATTTTCTGCCAAGTAGAATGTATTTTCAGAAGCAGATCCATTTTTGCTTTCTATTTTAAAGATGAGTCTTGGCACCTTATCTTTAGGCGATTGCTCTGATAATAGTGATCACTACATTCTTGGGATCTTTTACATAGGAACAAATGCTTTCTCTCATTCCAGTAATAATGATGTACACTTCCATTTTTATTTAGGTTCAGTGACCTGTCCTGCAAAGTCAAATGCTGCTTTTAAGCCAGGAGAAAAATACCCACTTCTTGTTTTTTCCCATGGACTCGGAGCTTTTCGGTAATTTTGCAGTTTGTTGATAATCTGGTTTTGTTGTCTATGGAGACAGCAGTCTCCAAGGGTGGTTCTGAACAGATTTCAGTTAGGGGGGTGAGATCTTTGTGGAGCTGAAACAGATTTGAAGAACAGGCTGCTGTGTGTCATTATGCCCCCACTGAAACAACAGCAGGGCTGGTCTATGGTTGGTCACAGAATAATTGAACAGCCTGGGCTGGAAGGGGCCTTTAAAGATCATCACTGCTGTGGGCAGGGACAGCTTCCCCTAGAGCAGGTTGCTCAGAGCTCCATTTGTGTTTTACCTTTGTTATGATGGAGGAGAAGATATTTACCAGCCCATAAGGATGTTGTGAAAATTAGCTGGTTAGTTTTTGGACAGCTCTTTGAAGATGCAAAGTGCTGTGTGTGCTACTTATTAAAAATCAGTGGCATCTTCCTTTCTGAACAGACAGTAAAACAGTACCAAGGTTTTGTGAACAAGCTTTAGTGCCTGACATATGAAATCTTGCTCTGCTGGGTAGCAGATTCAAAGAGAACAAATATTGAGTGGAGACTAGTGCATACCTAGTGTGGTCAGCATTTAAAGAGCAATGGAATTGAAAGAATGACATCTCACCAGAGTGTGGTTTTTATTTCAGGACAATCTATTCTGCTATTTGCATAGAGATGGCTTCTCAGGGCTTTATAGTGGCTGCTGTGGAGCACAGGTGAGTGTGCTGTGCATTTGGGAGTTCTGATGGAAAGCAACTTTCTCACATTGAACAGAATGTTATTTATTCTAAAAGAAGAGCTTCAGGATTTTTTTAAAAAAGAAAAACTAACATCTCTTTTTCAGTCCTGCCCACACTGCCCGTAGCTCAACTCTTCTCCAAACAAAGGGACTTTTGTTTAGATAAGCCCAAGAATGAAAAGTCTTGGGGTAGATATCATTTGTGCTATCATAGATAGCATTTCAGATATGCTATTTTTTTCACTCTTTTTGTTAGAATATAAAGTAGGTGAAGAATACAGAGGATGTGGGAGTTTTGGTGGGGTTATTGTATTATTTAGAAAGTCTGTGTGCACTTGGGTTGCAATTGCAACAGCACTGGTTGATAGCTGAATGTCTTCAGATGAGTGAAATTGGAAACTTTTGCTGACTGCATCTCAATCCAAATGGAATGCACTCTCAGAAATAACCTCCTCTTGTATTACAGAGATGAATCTGCTTCAGCCACGTATTATTGTAAAAGAAGGTCTGTTTCTGAGTCACAGGAAGAGTCTCCACCTAACATGGAGAAGGAGTGGATCTACTACAGGAAACTGAAAACTGGCGAGGAGGAGCGTTGCTTGCGCCATAAGCAGGTGCCTGGGCTGGCTCTGTGCTCTGGGAAGTGTGGCAGGAGGGCTGTGTTTAGGGCTAGCAGAGTCTCCCTTTGCCCAGGGGAGCAGAGATATGAAAATTGATCCAGTCCTGTGGAACAGCCAACAATAGCTTTCTTCAGAGCACAAGTTGCTCCCTCGACAAAGCTTTTTCTTGAAGTTGCACTCTTGAGCTGAGTCATCTGTTTCTCTTCTGGTTCCAATCAACTTTCTGTTTCTTCTCTGTCTTTTATACTTTTGCTGCCCAGCCCAGCCTAAAAGTGACACAGAGTTGAGCTCAAGTGTTTGTGTGGCCTTAGGCTTGCATTAGCTTTCATTTACTGTTCCATGGAATGATGAATCATGGCTGCTCTGAGTGGGATGTTTGTTTTATAGTTCTTACCACACTTGAAGGTGTATTTTAGCAATGTAAACAGTGCAGACTTCCAATTTATTATAAGCAGTATCCAAGCTGGATGAAATGTGGCCATACTGACAAGCTCTTCCAAGCATACACTTGACCTTTAAAATATGTGAGTGGTTTTTCCAGCTAATGAAAACTTAGCCAGGGAGGTGCTTCTCTTTATCTCCCTGGGCCATACAGACAATAGTACAAGAGTCATTTCCTGGATGAGTAAAATGTCCTACCCATGAGTGTAATGTCTGAGCTTGGAAATAACCTTCAGAAGCTGTTGTCTGCAAATTTCACAAGTAGAGAAGTCGGGAGATTGGGATTTATTTGAAATTCAGTGATGCACAGACATCTTGTTGGCTGCCTACACACTGGTTCCCAAGATCACTACTATTCATTGGTTCTATTATTCCTTGGTTCTTGAAGCTTTTCTTTTACTGACACACTAGTTAAAAACTGTTCTTATGGAACAATGAAAATCTTTTTTTGCAACAGCTTCACTACAGTTTTCAAGGATGACTATATATAAAAAATGGGATGGGCTTCACTTTTTCTTCATTTGGTTTATCCAGTGTAAAGACAGTTTCAAGGCTATTGTGTGATGGGGCAGTGATAGAATGACATTTGCTTATCCAGCCTGAGAAGCATCAGTGAGTCAGCCTTCCTTGGAGTTTTACAACTTAAGCCTTTGTACATCCCAACAACCCCTTCTCTTAAGCAGTGACAGGATGAAGGAGTTGATGGCCTTTGGTGCATGCTACAGGGATAAATGCCTCTGTGTGCAGAGGTTCTACACAAGAGCTTCAGCTCTTTACACCACCAGAAACCAATTTTGTTGTTTGTCAGATGGCTCCATTCTGCAGTTCAGAATAGTGGGGGAAAACTATCAGAGTAAGTCTTGTGTCCAAGGGGCTGCCAAGCCTGGCAGTTGTCTGATGATTCCTTCCACTGCTCTGCCCCACCCTTTCTTTCTCCCCAGGTGCAGCAAAGAGCACAGGAGTGTATTAAAGCTCTCAATCTCATTCTTAAAATCAATTCAGGAGAGGAAGTAACAAATGTATTACATTCAGACTTTGACTGGAACAGCCTAAAAGTGAGTAGAAGGTGCCACCTGCATTTTGTTAAACATCTAATAATGCTTCTGATTTCCCCCTTCCATTTCTAAACTGGTTCATGTAAAATATTCTGAAGATCAATGTGTAGATCTCTGAAAATATTCTCAGGTCATCCAAAGCTGGATAGAGAATAAGAGAGCTGAAATTATGTTCCTCCTACTTCAGTAGGGTGTAATGTCTAAAAAAATTATTTCCTTTAAAAACCTAAGTTTGGGAAAGAAAGACTCTTACAGCACCTGGATTTTTTTGACAGGATTCTGTTGATACTAGCAGAATAGCTGTGATGGGACACTCTTTTGGTGGTGCTACAGTTATTGAAAGTCTCAGCAAAGAAATAAGATTTAGGTAAGTATGCGAAACAAGGCCAGAGACATTTGGCACTTGAGAGGTCTGGAGCAGGGCACTTTACCTAGGATCCCCCAACTACTAACTGACTCCTGAAGAAGAGAGTTGTTTGGCATGTCCTGCTTTCTCCAGCCATGCTTTTTCCAGGTGTGGGGATATGGTGGAACATAACAGCTGCATCTGGTTGTATCATGATACTGTGGGACCCTGCAGTCAGTGGAGACCAACAAATGGAAAGAATGGACTAATTCTCTTCCCCCAGAGTAGAGATAATTATGATACAAAGTGATTCATTTACCTGTTCAGTATCAGAAAGACTTTCTCTTTCCCATGTCTCTTGCAACTCAAAGCATGCTCAGAATTTCCAAGCTTTCTGCTTCTGTGCCAATATCCAGATGTGTTTGGCAGGTGTGGCATTGCCCTCGATGTATGGATGCTTCCTGTAGGTGATGACATTTACCAAAACAGCGTCCAGCAGCCACTGCTTTTTATTAACTCTGAAAAATTTCAGTGGGCTGAGAACATCTTAAAGATTAAGAAGCTCATCTCCAATGACACAAACAAGAAGATGATCACTATCAAGTAAGTGCTCAGGAGCCATCATTTCCATCTGTGGTTGAAGCTCTTGTTGGAGCTGTGCAGTTACAGGTAACTGCAGACAGACAGACAGACAGACATACAGTCCCTAAAGCACAAGTCTGGGGAGGAAGAGGAGCTGTGGGAGCTGGGAATGTTTAGCCTGGAGAAAAGGAGGCTCAGGGGGACCTCCTCACTCACAACTCCCTAACAGGAAGGTGGAACCAGGTGGGGGGTCAGGCTCTTCTCCCAGGGGACAAGAAGAAATGTCCTGAAGTCATACCAGGGGCAGTTCAGATTGGATAATAGGAAATATTTCTTCATTTAAACTGTTGTTAGGCATTGGACCAGGCTGTTTAGGGAAGCTGGGGAGTCACCATCCCTGAAGGTGTTTAAAAGACATGTAGATGTGGCATTGAGGGACATGGTTTAGAGCTGGAATGGCAGTGCTGGGTTAAAGGTTGAATTTAATAATCTTAGAGGTCTTTTCCAGCCTAAATGATATTATGTCTGTCCTCATGGCCCAGGTTTTCACTGTATGTTTAAATTAACCATACATCCCCCACAGCAGGGACAGAGGCCTCTCAAAGCAGCCAGGATCCCCAAGTTTAAGACACTCCAAGGTGTGCATTCCTGCCCTGGGGCACAAGTTTTGTGCTGAGCCCTGTGCACCTGCATTTGAACAGCTGAAAGCCTTCTGGGGGCAGTTCTGCAGCCAGGGGAGGGATGGCTCTACCCTGCACCACTGAGCAGGGAGACAACTTGATTTTGATGCTTTGCCAAACCAGCTCTCTATTGCTGTTGCAGTTACAGTGACTTACAGCAAGCATGTACAAACCTTCCTCCCTTCTGTGGTTAGGGCAGAATTTCCTGCTGATCTTGCTTGTGAGATTAACCTGTTTTATCTTAAAGACAGCACAAGACATTTAACTGAAGTCTTGCATTTTTTAATCAGGCAATTTAATGTAGTCTTACAAAGCTGTTGATCATTTTTCTTTGCAGGGGGTCAGTACATCAGAGTTTTCCTGATTTCACCTTTGTGAGCGGAGGAATCATTGCAAGATTTTTCAAATTAAAAGGAGAAATAGATCCAAATGAAGCTATTGATATCAGCAATCATGCTTCATTAGCCTTCCTACAGAAACATCTGAGTATGTATCTGTTTACAGCAAAGTAGGAAGTTGACTAATATTTCATTCCTGTGAAGCTTTTTATATAACCATTCAGTTTAAAACAAGATCAAAACAAGTGTGTCAGTGGAAAAAATAAGTCAGACTTCTTCTAGAGGTTTGTCAGTTACTTTTGTAATCTTGGCAACTCAGAGAAAATCACTGACATTTTGTTCTGGTACAAAAAATCTGGAGTATCGTTTTTTCCCTCCTTAAAACATTTTTCCTTCCCTACTTTGCCGAATTGATTTCATTTTTCAGTGTAGTTTGACAAAAAGCTGGTCACTTAACTCATGGCCACTTGGTTTTCTTTCCCCCACCCTATAGGTCTTAAGAAGGATTTTGATCAGTGGGATTCACTTGTGGATGGCATAGGACCCAATGTTATTCCTGGAACCAACATTGACACATCTCCAGCTGAACCTGAGTAAGGAATACAAAGGAGTATTGTATGCCATGGACATCAGGACAATAATATTGGTCAGACATTGCTGAGACATGTGGTGGCATTCAACACCAACAAAGCTTTTGGGGCATAGAACAAAAAAAAAAAAAAAGGCAAGGCACTAAGTTACATAATCATAATAACAGAGGTTTCTGTTCAAATGAGTTAGTGGGATGCTCTGAAATACTGTAATAGGGTAACTTCTGCTTTGTAAGCAGCTTGGGGAAATCACTGGGTATAGTTTAAATGTTCTTTCTGGTTTTGACTAGAATCAAATTTGCAGAAAGACAGATTGAGCTCCAAGGAATTCAGCTACAGGTTTGTTTACCAAGCTTTATATCAGTCTGCACCCACCAAGCCTTTCCTGCAGGGTAGGGGAAAAGAGACAAAAAAAACCCCCAAACCACCACTTTCCTGTTTAGATTCTAAGTATTTCAGCTGTGCTCTGACAACAGTTGGGAGTTAGAGATGCCTGTGGAGGGTGATGTTCAAGACTGTGTCTTGTTAAAATAAGTCACAGTAAAAGCTACAGAAAAGATTTCAGCTGACAGCAGAGGAAGTCCAGACACAGGACTCCTCACAGGAGCTTAATCCACTTAAACCTAAGATGTGTTTAGTGCCATACATAGAGGATGATGTTTATATCTCAGAAGCTTTTCCCTGGGTCACACTAGTAGCAACTGTAATTGCCCATGGGCAAAGCTCCAGCAGCCCCTCCCTTGTCTGTGTTTCCACTATCACACAGTCAGACTGCAGGGGAAATACAGATGTGGCACCTCTCCAGTTCCCTTTACATGGTCCTTGTCAGCACTGCTTCAGCTCCTGAGGTCTGGCCAGGTAGGAAACACTCCCCAGACACTCAGCTTTCTCCAGGTACTCACAATGGTCTCTAGGGGACCCAGCTGGCTCCCACTGACAGATACAGACAGCAGTGGTAGTACCTGGACAAAGATTGTCAGCCCCCACCTGGGTGGCCTTTTAGGCTCTCCTTTTTGGATCAGAACTGCCTGAAGCTGCCCCATGGAAGGGCGTCTTCTAAATTCTGTTCATTTCAAAATCAGGTTATAAACAAAACCACTGAAGCAAACAAATTAAGAAATTAACAGTGTAATTAAGTATTTTACATAATCTGTGATCTTAAAATGAGATTGCAATAACACCTAAGAGGTGTCTTTCAGAATTTAATTAAATTGTATTGTCTCTATTAAGCAAATAAACATGTTTGTCTTACTGAGTCAGCACTAACACTTGAGATCTACTGTGAGATTCACTATCAGCCACCTTGGGTTCCTAAGTCCTTGTTTCAGCATGAAAAATCCACAGCTTCTGAAGAGGAGGGAGCAGCTATGCTATACATGGAACACCACTATAAAGCAGCACCCCCTTTTCAACACCTGAGAAGGAGAGTAAAAGGTGAGATCTCCTTAAAACAGCAGCAGGTCCTTAAAACAGCTCAGCATGTTGCACACATGTGGCAGCAAAACCATTCCACTGGGTCTTCTTCATATTTATAGGAAAAGCTTCATCTTTCATTAGCACAACTGCAGCAAGTTCAATTAATTAAGTACAATTAACATTTCAAAACATTCAGCATAGCTCACAGTGCTCTAGAGAGCTGGTTAGGGTCAAAACACAACCATTGACTGCAGAACAGCCCTCACACAGCATTTGGGCTTCTGCACAGGAACAGACAAGTCATTAAAACACACAAACAAACCAGTATATGCCAGGCAAAGCTTTATTCCAGCTTCTTCCATTGCTTTAGAACAGCAGCAAATGCAAGACTTCAACCCAAAATAACTATGCTCCCTTATGGAGGGAAAAAACCTCCCCACCCCTACCCCCCAAAAATACCCTGCTCAACTTTTTTTTTTTAAGAAAAAACAAACACTTAACAATGCAACTTTTCCAAAAGCAAACATCAGAAAGCAGTGCTGTACAACACAATAGCATATACAGAAACTCACAAGAAACTTCTGTTAAAGAACCACCCACGAAAAACTCCATAGAAGTCAGTGCACCCTCAGTCAAAAAAAAAAAAAAAAAGCCAGTCAAGAGGCAAATTCTAATTTAGGAAATTACAGCTATAAGAAACAAGCTAACAATAACAGTCTAGCAACAACAGCTGTAAGAAAACAAGCTGAAAATAACAGTCTGCCAACACTATTCCTTTATAGGCAAGTTCAGCAGTGACAAGTATTTGGTCAGCTAGGTAGAAAAAATAAGCCACTCAATGCTCTGCTGGTATTTTTGTTCCCACAAACACATTTTCATGGGACATTTCACACAGAGGCACTTATTCAGTTTCATGTGGTCAACGTGCCACTTGGTTTCAGCACTGCTGGAGGACATGAGCATCTTCAGCTAAATTGCTACTGCAGCCAGTTTGCTTTTCTATAAGGAATAAACACAGATTAGACCCATCAAGATGTTTCTATACATGTGTATAAGGGCTTAAAGATCAAAAGGGCTTCAGACTAAATACTACTGACATACTGAACCATGTTAAAAGACTACACTTATTATACAAAGATAAAACAGCTGAAACAGCAGAAGATGAAGCAGCAGTGCTCTCAGATTTCAGTTATGAGTTCAAGTTATTCCATCCCTCAGTGGGCTTGGCATAAACCACTGCAGGAGGTTTTGCACCCTGAGTTCCTCCTACTCAAACTGCCTTTCCAGGCAGTGGCAGTGTGTGCAGCAGTTCCAGCTCTGTGACATGTGGGTGCATGACCCTGACTCACCTTTCCTGCACACACTAACTCCATGCAAAGCGTTCAAGAACAGAAAACAATCCACAAAATCAAGAATAATCCTGCATTTGAGGGATGCAGTTTTGGGAGAGAGTTTGTAGACTGACCATTTTACATTTTATCAAATTCTTTAACTACCTTTTTCTTGCTCAACAGGCAACCCAATCTCTATTGCAAGCTTCCTAATCTGTTACCCATAAACCAGTAGTTATACTGAAATACAATCACCAATTAACACCTGAAAGCACAAACGCTATCCCCACTTCAACTCAGTTTAGTCTTCATCAGACAGCCACAGAAACAAACTGCCCAGACAGGTTTTGGAGTCTCCATTCTTGGACAGATTCCAGAACTGGCAGTAAGGTTTTTCTTTAACAACCTGATCTAAGTTGGCCCTGCTTTCACCACCAGGAAAGGCCCCTTTCAACCAGAACTGCTTTACAGTTCCATAATAGCATATAAACAAAAAGAGCCTGTACTATTTATTTGGTACACTTAAGAGGTGTTTACCAGTAACACTTCAAAATTTTTAAGTAACAATAAAGATGTACTATTTTACAAACTATCCTTACAACAACTATAATGGTATTAGTATGGATTTAGATTTATACATGGTGGAACTGGTGCACCCAAATGCTAAACAGAGTCTGCCTAGCAGTTGCTCACATTGCCTCAGAAACATGACCAAGAACTTGCTGATGGCAACACTCAAAGCCCTGCCACAATCTGTAACTTAGGTCAACCACCCCAGCTGTTCCAAGAGGCTCAACTCATTAGATTAATAAATAAATACTAAATTGGTTTGTAATCCAGACACAGTAGCAGCTTTCATTCCATGTAGCCACCCTTAAACTGACATACATAACGTAATGCCATCAAGAAAACCCCAGCAGTATCAACTACAGAAGCTCAAATTAGTGTTTCAAACATATTTTCTAAAATAAAGCATTTCCTAAAAAATTAGAAACCATTCAAACACAGAGTACACAACCCATGTGGGGCCTTGAGGCAGACTTACCTTGAAGTAAGGACTCCTCTGGTAAGGACTGCAAGTTTTCTGTTGCAGGGGTAAATGCCTACACAAAAAGGGATCCTGTTAGGAAGCTGGCACTATTGCCACGACTTCCATTGAGGTGCTTCCTTTAATACTAGACTAACTTCTTACTGGACTCCTATTTACTATTGTTTTCCTCCCTTATAACTCACTACATTTGTCTTCTGCCCACTTTTCACTTGGATACAAAGGCTGCATGTGAAGAACAAACCGGAAATTCATGCTGTTATCATCACCAGCAACATGGCTCATGACCTGAACTCTGGATGAGTGGATGAGTTTTTCATCCACTGGTAGGTCCTTCATGAAGAACACTGGTGACAACCTTATTATTCCTTCCAAATTACTCCACAATAGAAGTATTTTTCATGACTTAGCAATTAGCTAGCAGCCTCTCTAAAAACCTGCCCTGTCCTGCCCAGCCCAGTACCACACTGCCGTACCTCAGATGATCTGCGAGCCCCGTCAGGAATCCCGTTCCAGACGTTCTCAGGATGCACAATCTCCTCATTGCCACTGCAGAGGTTCAAAACCTGTACAGACAGAGCCAAAGGAGATCTAGCACAGCAGCAATACACTTACAAGCAAGACACAGCAGTAGGAAAACACAGTTGAGGACTCTGTGCCTCAGGGAAGGTGTTGAGAAGTCTGGATCTTGTAAAGAAGAACAAGCTGATCTCCAATAAAACTGAATGTAGGGACTGAGGCTGCTCAAGGCTCTTCTGGGCTCCTAACCCAAGCATAGTGAGAAAAGGGCTGCAAAACAACTACTAGATCAGAACCAGAAGGAAGCTGGTGAATAGGGATATCATTACAGGATAATCCCTGACACTGCCTCTCATCTGAATGCACCTGAGCTTAGTTTTAGACACCCAAGGGATCTACCAGCACTAGAGCTGGCTTGCACAATCTCAGACATTTAATCTTTCAAAAGGATGCTTTTATGTAATGACCTTTTGGATTTGCAAGACACATTTCACTGAAGCAGTAATAGTTGTGGATTCATTATTACTTGCAGTATAGTTTGAGTTTCTTCCCAAGTTCCTACTGATCTAGCACTAACTCCTCAAAATACCAATAAAATAATGGCAAGTTTCATGAGCATGTAATGGTAACACAGCTCCACTGCAGAACACTAACTTAAGGCCAGACAGAATCACACACGTGTGCCTCAAACTGGAGTGAGATCCTTCAGTATTCCCAGTCAATACAAGAGAATAAGATGTGAAAGGAACATCAAGTGTTGACATTTATCATCAACTCTATTTGAGACACCACTGTTTCTCTCTAGTCTATAAATTCAGAATCAGCCCTTGAAATACTTAAATTCTGTAACAAAATTTTTGAAAAATATTTACCTAAGAGTTTAAAGAAGGACTAAAGAAGGATGAGATCTTAAGAGTGCAGAAGGAGTATTCAAACCACACTTACCTTGGTACCCTTCTCAGATACCTCCAAAATGCGAGCATCACACCATTTGAGAGAAGTCCACACCACACATTTGGAACCAACAGCAAAGCCCTTCAGATTACAAGGATAGTCATGGTGTGCTACAAGAAATGGTAAGTTAGCAATGGAGGAGGAAGGAAAAAAAAAAAAAAAGAAAAAACCAAACTCACAAAACCCCACAAAAATCAACCCTATAAAAACCCCTCAAAAATCAAATCTCAGATACCTCAAACACTGCTGCCCCACTCCCTCCAAACTACTTGATATTTGAAAGTTAAAAATTTGTCATCCCAAACAAATCTGGCAAATGCACTTCATGTTCAGAATGGATTTCCACTCAAAATCATTAATCTTCCCCAGTAAGACTAGTTGCTGAGACTGTCACATTACCCATGAGAAACTGAACTCAGTCTGCTGTCCTTAACTCATCAAAACATGAACACTAACAAAATAACTTATTAGGGAATAAAAGCTGGGGTTTTTTACAAGAAAGCTATGCTCATTTTTGAATGGCACAACGTTTTGATTATTTAACCCTTTAAAATCAGATACTTTACCTGCACTGCAGTCAGCCAAGTTCTCATTTTGCTTTTTGTCTTCCCCAGGCTTACAGCCTAAAGACTGAACACACATATTTTCACTCTCTTTAAATGAGTCAGTCAAGTCTTGCTCCATCCATTCTTCCACAGAGTCATCTTTCTTCTTCTGCCACCCCTTATGTTTCTCAACTTTACAGTCACATGATTTCACAGAGAAAACAGGCCTTTGATTTGCTGAGTCTTTTGAAAGAAATGAAAACTGACTTCCACTACTTGGAGAACTCTGTAGCACAGCATGTTCCAGCCCTAACAAATCTTCCTCCCTGTCTTCCTCAGGAGGCTGAGCATTAGGCAGTACCAGTTCCAGAAAGGGCTCAAATTTGGCTCCTAGCATCAATTGCTTGTCATGCATCTTCTGAGGCAGCTCTTTCTCAGGTCTACCACCAGATGATGACAGCCTTAGGGAAGGACGGTCTGCTTCCATCCAATCATCTAGCATAGCTTCTGCTTCATGAATTCCAGACAAATTTGCTTGCAGTTTCTTGGTCTCCTCTCCCAAAGAAGGCTGAACATCAGATGGAATCAGCTCTACTGACTTCTCTCTGTCACTAACTGGAGGCACCAGATTTTCTTTCTCATTAAGTAATGGCAAAATTTCAAGAGAGTTCAGAGCTATCAACTGCCCTGTCTCCTCCCTCACATCTGGCAGCACCAGCAATTCCTGCTTCAACACTGTCTCTCTTGTTTCACTGCCTGACGCTGCCTGCATTTCCAGAGACTTGGCTTCCAGTGCTTCCTTCGTTCCCTCACCACAGGAGGGCTTTTCCATAACTCCCTCTAGCCCCTGTAGGAGCTCATTTAGATCATCACATGGTAAGTGCATTTCTAATGGACCCAGTTGTCCTAATGTCTCTATTCCATTGCTTGCAGATGGCTGTGCCTGGAGCACTGGCAATCTCTGCAGCTCCTGTTCCTCTCCTAGGAAAAGGCTGGCTGCTGGAGCACTGCCTGCCACTTCTGCTTTCAGCTCAGCCTCCTCTCCAAACAGTATTTCAGACAGGTCTTGCTCTTCAGCTTTCATTCCATTGCCCACAATATGAGGGCTGCAGTTTCTCATTGGTTCTAGCAGCACAGTGTTATCACTGTCACCTTCAGACAGAGGTCTCTCTTTATCAAAACTGTTCTCACGCTCTCCTATTTCACATCCACCATCAGCCTTCCCACTGGCAGCTCCCACTGACACATTTGCTTCTGCAGTTTCTAAGCATTCAGAAGTTACACCCAGGAAAGGATCAGAACAAAATAAAGCACTTTGACTTTCTTCCTGAGCTAATCCACAAGGAGCAGCACTTTCTTTGTTGAGACAAAGACCCAAATTGCTGTCTGAACTTCTGTTTTCCTTTAGGGGGTTGCAAAGGTTTGAGAAATCACTGTCATTAGTTTCTTTGTTAGCCTTCCAAAATGGCTTCATCTCTTCATTAATACTATTGCCAGAAGCTTCCAGCTTGACAACACACAGAGGGACTTCAGAATCTTTATTTTCCCAAATTTCTACAACTTCAGCTTCTAATACAAGGTTTTCAGTCATATCATAAAACTTCTTATTTGCCTCACTAAGCCATGAGCCATCTGGGGGACTGAAACCTGAGAGACAGCAAGCAAAAGCTTGCCCAGGTACTCTGAGCAGTTCACATGGCATCTGTCGGATCATCTCCAGCCTGATGTTTTCCTCGCTTCCGTAATCCACGTGTCTGACAACGACACTGTCATCACTCACACTGCTGATCTGAGCTCTGTAGAACCACCCATCCTGACTGTACTTTGCTAGACAAATATCTCCACTTTTAATACAAGACTTGCCATCATTCAGAGAGCTTAGTCCAAGCTTTTCAGCTTCCTCTATTTTTTTCTCGATGTAGCTCACATCTTTGGTATCAGCACGGTGACACCAGAAATATCCTGGACTATTTACTACTGTAACGTAAATTTTTAAAGTCTGACCCGCCTCTGGAAATTTCCAGATAAACGATTTACAATCACTTACACAGGAAGTCTCATTTTGTACCTGAGGAGGCAAAGACTCACAGCCAGTTATCATATCATGGTTCTCTCTTCTATCAATTTTCCTTCTTGAGAAAAGTCTTTCTCTATTTGCAAGATCTTTATCAGCTAAATCCACTGTTATTATACCTTGATGGTCACTGAGAATAACTTCCCATTTATCCCCAACCTTCTTTACAAATTCACACGACAGCAGGATTTCACTTGTTCTCTTGGTGAAGTAAAACACTGCTTTCTCTGTCCAGCCAGCATTTTTTTTGCATTTGAGTCCACCTAGAAAGCAGTGAATGCTCATTGCTGGAATAGATGACAAGTTCTTAGGGAGCCTGCGTGCTTGATCAACACTGATCACAGAAGTGTCACCATAATCAATATAATGTACCCTTATTGAATTGTCAGAAGTCTTCTCTTTTACTACAGCTCGATACCACAGGCTGTCTTCTGAATAAACAGCACTGATTAAATCTCCTGCTTGGAAAAGCTGTCCACAAGGGTCTTTCACTGATTTACCATTGTTTAAACTTTCCAAAATGTTGTTAAGCTGAACCTCATCACTCCCCAGTTGAACATAAAAATCCTGGGGGTCACTGACGTAAGACACATACACTAAGGTTTTAAGAGCTGGCACTATCTTCTGTGGAGGCAGATCAGATGCATTTTTAAGCATTATACACCTGCCTTCAGCATCAGACTTAGTATCTGACAGTGTATCCATCTGGGAAAAGAGCAGAGACTCCTCCCCTACTTTATTCAGCAAGACTGGATTGTTCTTACTGCTAAGCACCTCATTAGGTTCTAGCAATCCAGCTGCCACACGACCCTTCACAGAGTGCTGGAAAAGGTTTACAACTTCTTTGAAGTGTCTTCTGCTCCCTTGCTCTTGCTGGGCTTCAGGTCGACATTTTCTTCTTTCAAGAGGCCTGCCTGCACTGAAAGGGGACCCTGCAGTCTCATTCCTCTCAGGCACATTTGTATTTCCAGTGCACAAAGTCTCACTGTGTACACGACCACGCAGTCCTATACTGTTTAGGCTCAGCTCTTTCAGTTTTGTATTAATTTGAGTATTTCTATCAAACAACTCAACCAGCAGTGTATTATCAGAGTCCTTTGCTACCACTATTGCTTTTAATCTCTTTTCCAGGACAGCTTCCTTAAACCATGTTGCAGCTTCCTTGGAAACAGATGATACATCAGACACAGAACACTTTATGGCCTGCATTGGCACAAGCAAGATATCAGAAGCATCATTGGGCAAAATAAGCAGATCATCTGTCTCTATTGTCTCTGTGTTCCCAAAATCCACAAAGAAGACTTTAGCCTTAGGCTGTCTTTCCATAATTACTCCCCTATACCACTGACTGTCAGAGTACCTTGCCAGACACAAGGTCCCAGACTTCCCCAAGGATCCTGAGCTGGCCACTGTCTCACTCAGGGAAGCAATGTTATCAGCCAGCTGTGCCAAGGTATCTCCACACCTTTCCAGCTGGCAGTAAAATGTCCATGGATTCTCAACATGTGTAACATAAACATCTTCCTCACTCCCAATTTTGATGCCGTGACTAGAATAATAGAAAGAGTGAAGCTGGACCAAAGATTCCAGATGCTTTTGAGGAAACAAAGGTCTGGCTACACCCCTCTCAGTGAGAAACTGGCAAGCACTCTGAAAAGGTGTGATTAGATCTACAATGTTAAACAGGTCCCTATTTATTGAAGCCAAGGCAAAGATTGTACACTTTAGGTCAAGGTCAGATGACGAATCAACAACAAACTGACGAAAGGCCCGAATTGCTTCTTCATCCCAAGCAAAAGGATTCTGACCATTGGGTTGGATTAAGTTGTAAAGGCTGCACCTGAATGCCTGAGCCTCTAACCTAAGGAATCGTTCGTTAATTGCTCGCAGCTTCGTTAGGCACACCTGCTCTCTGTTGCCATAGTCAACATAGATGACTTCTACTTTCTCTGCACAAACTCCTTCACTAACTATTAAAGCCCTGTACCATTTCTTGTCCTCTGAGTACTGGGCTAAACAGACAAGATTTGGCCAAACATGTGGCTTAGATGAATTCTTGCAATGCTCCTGAATTTCATCCATTAGTATCTCAAGGTCCTGGCAATTTCTACTTAACTGACACCAGAAACAACTGGGACTCTCAACATATGACAAAATAACATGAACTGTACTTCCCACTTCTAAATGGCCTCCACAAGAGGAGCCTGGCTTAATTTCCACATAGTTCTGCCTCAAAGAGGTGTGCAGATTTTCCTTACCCTCATAGTCTCGAGAAAGAAGAGATTCACTATTTTTAGAATTATGAAAGGCTGCAATAGGGCTCTCTCTGACCACCACACCCATGTGAGAATCAAATATTCTATCATTGCTCTTTAGATTGCATTCTTCTCTGAGCCTCTTCTCTGCATTTACTTGGCTTTCCTCTGCAGCACACACTAGGGGAGAGGCCTGTGTCACAGACTCATCTGATTTCTTGCAAGTCTTGGGTATTTCATACCTCTGGTACTTAGCATAACCCCCCTGGGCCATGAGTTTACTTACTCTTCCCTCTCCTAACTGGGACTGGTCAAAAATTTCAACCATGTATTTGTCACCCTGCACATTCAAAAACCAAACCTTTAGCTCCTTGTTCAGTACCATCTCCCTGAATGCAGACACAGCAGCTTCACTCCAACTCCCTCTTGGAGGGGAGACACCTGCCAAACAACACTTCAGGGCTAAAGCAGGCAGTTCCCTGAACCGAGGGAGCAGCTCCTTCACAGCACACAGATCCACAGTTTCTGTACTGCCTCTGTCCACCAGGTGTATTTCCAGCCCAGTGTCCAGCACCCTGGTAACCACTGCTCGATAAAAGACACCCTCGTTCCCACTGGCACAACAAAGGGATCCAGGCTGTGGGTCCCACCCAGCACCATCCAGCTTTGTGGAATGGGAATAAAAATTCCACATGCTCTGCCTCAGCTGCCTGAAGAGCTGGTAATACTCATGGAGCTGCAGCCAGAACTCAGATGGGTCCTGGAGGTGGGAGACCTGTGCACTGTACAATGTCCAGGTCTTCAGATACACACCAGCAGCAGCAGCCAAATCTCCATGGGCTAAAACAGGAGGTGCTTCTGGTGGCAATCCCAACTCTTCAACTAAGGATTCCTCTACTTCCAACTGCTCAGGATCCTCAGTTTGGCTCACATGACTGCTGGCCAGGCAGCAAGCCTGAGACCCAAAAAGATGGTTCAAATCAACACCATTTTCCCCATAGAGAGTCACATAATAGAGATGCTCAAAAGAGTTAAAGGCTTTGATGTGAGCACTCACTCCTCTGCCGAGCACCAGCGCTTTCAGCAAATCAACCTGCAGCGAGGACCAGCCACAGCCCCCATCCGAAACACCCTGAAGAGCACACGCGTAAGTGACCACAGGCATGCGGAAACACTCGGCAGGCAAATGGCGCAGGTTCGCTCTGCTCACAGTCTCCTTCTTGCCATAGTCCACAAAGATCACGAGAGCTGCATGCTGGTGCTGCTCCCCAGCAATGAGCTCCAGCAGAATGGCACGGTACCACTGGCCATCCATCCCACGGGCAGCACAGGGCGAGCCCACTTTGGGCAGTAAGTCCTGCTCCCACTGGTCATAAGCATGGCACATGGTCTCAGAAAGGCAACAGATCTCCTGTGACAGGCACTGCAGCTGGCAGTAAATGTGGTGTGGGTCTGAGACATGGGTCACTAGGACAGGCTCTGTCACATCCAACTGAAGCTGAGGGTAGTAGTAATCCAAGGCAGGTGACAGAGGCTGGTATGAGAGCAACACATGGACAAGCTGTGGAACTGCAAAAGCTCCGAGGGAACACGCTGGAGGCTGCTGACAGAGCTGCTTCTTTAACTGGCCAGAGGGCAGGCAGCGCCTGAGCACCTGGTAGAAGCAGCTGGGAGAGACTCGTTTGGCCAGGCCCAGCTGCTGCATCTGAGCCACGAGCTGGGGCAGCTCGAGCACGATGACCTGCGGCATTATCACCTCCTGCACCACACCAGACACCTCCTTGCCTTGCAGGAAGCTGAGGAACTCCATCGCCTCCACCGTCCACTTGGACACGGGTGAATCCCCACTTGCTGTCCCCTCGTTACTGTGGCAGGGCATGACTTCGGCCACGACACAGCCCAGCACCTCCGGGGGCAGCTGGAACAGCTCTGCGCAGCCCCGGGCCAGGTAATAGGCAGACGTGGTCACCACGTACCCCTCGTCCAGCAGGAAAACACGGTACCCCTGGGCGCTACAACTCACCACACAGCAGCGGTACCACACACCCAACACTTCCACCAGCGCCATGTCTCCCGGGCACAGCCTGGTCTCGCTGGCCCCCAGCCCGCCGGGCTCTGGGCGGGCCGCCAGGCGCGGCCCTGCCGCCGCCTGGATCTCGCGGTACAGGAGAGCATAGTCAGCCTTGCTTTCCCCCAGAAGCCCCCACAGCCGCAGGACGGGCACCTCGGGGTACAGACCCACGGCGCGGACGCGCAGGGTGACGGTATCACCGCGGCCGAGGGATCCCGGCCCAGAGCTCATCGCGAAGCCACCTCGCCCGCCTCCGCCCTCCGCACGAGGCGAATGATCGCCTCACCCTCCGCCCCTTGGCCTCATATAGAGCACGCGCCGCCCACGTGACCCACGGGGAGCCGTTAGCGGCTGCCCCAGCGGCGAGTCCATTTCGATCCTCTCGGTGGGGTGGAGAGCGGCGCGAAGCGAAAGGGGAAAAGGAGAGGTCAAGCCAGCTGAGACGTGGGGCCGCTCCTGCTACGCTAAGAGTACGCAGAGGCGCCACTAAGAGGAGGGTTACGGAATTATGTCCGGGGCGCCGCGGGACTCAGGGCAGAGCCGGGCGGCACTGCCCTCGCCCACGGTGGAGCGCTCCACGAGGGACGGGTGGCGGCGGGACGGCGGGGGCGGGATGAGGGGGAGAGCGCGCCGAGCCCGCTTAGCTCCCATTGGTTAGAGCGGCGCAGAGGGCGGGACACGCGTGCGGAGCTTGGCGGCTATTGGCCAGCGGCGGCCTGGGGCGGGGCGTGGTGTGAGGGCGGCAGCCGCGGCGTGAGGGCAGGGAGCTCGCACCAGGCACCCGTCAGGAACCGCTAACAATTGAGATTTATTAAGAGTTAAAGAAGTTTTTCACTACGTGATTTTTACGAGGCATTTTTGTCATTTTTATTTTGAGCTGTGCCTCAAGGGTCCGTTTGTGACCAATGTTATTTAGTATCTTCATTAATTGCATAGGTGAAGGGTTGAAGTGCACCCTCAGCAAGTTTACAAGTGACACCAAATTGAGTGACACCAAATCCTGTGAAATCATTGGGATAAATAAACCCTCTGTCTTTTTAGTGTTAGCGTGTCAGGCATTACTTTATTCTTCGCCAAGAGAGGGTCCTGTGGGTCTGGCTGACAAAATCCTGATCTCTATACAGATGCAGATACAGAACTTTTATGTTTATTTATATATGTGCTTTTAGCAAGCAAATTAATATTCACTGGCTCTAAATTACAGAATTCTTGTTCATTAATTAGTATTCTGTCTTCTGTTGGATATTGATTTCTCACTTTTGCAAATTAGTCTAAATTCTTCAGTCTCTTTGTTATCTTTTTTCCCAGCTAGGGACTTTCCAGCACACATACTGAGTCTTTGTTAGTCTCTTTGTTGTCTGCTGTTTTCTGCAGAATGTCTTTGTGGTCCATAAATTGTGCACTCCTTATATCCAGTTTCATCAATAGACCTCTCTTCTTTCAAGCTTTATTAATTGAAGTGTATCAAGGTTATTCTAACAAAACTTAGAGTTTCAGTGATTTTTCACAAGCTTGTGCCCATAAAAGTAGCTTAAGGCAACTTTGAGGAATGCAGGCTAAAAGTGGTTTTACACACTGCTTATAATTAATATACTGGCTCTGATGATCAGAGAGGTTGAGCAGCTGTCCTTTGTGGAAAGGCTGAGAGGGTTGGGATTGTTCAGCCTGGACAAGAGAAGCTTCAAGGGGACCTGACTGTGGCCTTCCAGTACCTGAAGAGAGCCAGCAAGAAACATGGAGAGGGACTTTTTACAAGGGCCTGGAGTGACAGGACAAGGGGGAATGACTTCAAACTGAAAAAGAACAGATTTAGATTGGATATTAGGAAGAAATTCTTCCCTGTGAGGGTGGTGAGACACAGGAACAGGCTGCCCAGAGAAGCTGTGGATTCCCAATCCCTGGAAGTGTCACAAGGCCAGGTTGGACGGAGCTTGGAGCAATCTGGGATAGTGGAATGTGTCCCTGCCATGGCAGGGGGTTGGAACTGATCTTAGAGGTCCCTTCCAACCCCAACTGTTCTATGATTGTATGATAAAAGTACTTATTCTGTCTTGTGAGAAAGGTAAAGCTGTGTATCTGTCACTGGCTTATCAGGCTAACAGGAGGGCGGGCAGGAGTGCTTGGGATGGAACTGAAGCAGCAGCTTTGCTGCTTTGTCATTGCTGGTGCTGGAGTACAGGACAGAAAGAACTGGGATTTGTTTCTCGGGATGACAGAAAAATACCAGGATTTCTGAAGAAAACCGTTGGATTGATGCACAGGAGATTCTGCCTGAATATGAGGAAGAACTTTACTGTGCAGTGACTGAGACCTGGAGTGGATTGTCCAGAGAGGCTGTGGAGTCTCCCTCACTGGGGATATTCCAGAATTGTCTGTACACAATCCCGTGCCCTGTGCTCTGGCTGACCCTGCTTGAGCAGGAAGGTGGGACCAGATGAGCCACTGTGCTCCCTTCCAGCCTGCCCCGTTCTGTGATTCTGTGACTCCCTAATAATGGTGAGATGAATGTTTTCCAAGCTGGAAGCACACCCCAAATGCACACAGCCACAACTGAACTACAGTATAATCAGAAAAAACAAGAGCAAGCCAAGAAAACACCCAAACTGTGTTCAGTGAGAAAATGGCACATTGGAGACACTGGCTGCAAAGACTAGAAGAAATCCTGGGTATTTATTCAAAGAGCCACATTTTCTACATTAACTCAATTACTAGATATTACTAAATCAAAGCCAGCTTTGTTTTATCTACTCACGGCTGCATTTAATACTGCATTATTGACCCTTGATTGCCAAAGGTGAACCTAGTGACAAACAGCAGTAGTCTCCTTCTCTATGAAATCTGGAAGGCTTTAGGTTTAAAAATAAATAAATCATTCCTGTTCAAACCTTTTGCATTATTGAAGAGAACACTGTATTTCCATTGAGATGTAAAGTGGGCAGAGTGCACGCTCCCATGGAAAATGACCCAGCCTGCCACATCAGCACTGAGATTGTCACAGGACAAGTAGTTCACCTTGGTCCTGTGGAATATCCTGAGACCTTTGAGCATTGCAGAACAAACCAGGCTTTTGATTTTCTGAGAACAGGACTGCATTTCAATCATGATCTTACTTCAAGAGTTGAGTGGAGAGGTCAGGCAGTCTCTGGGGAAGTAAGAGAAACACAAACCCTTCCACTTTTTGTGCAAAGCAGATTTGGAATCAGGTAACTGCTTTTATCTTTTTTAATACCTAGCACTACAGGTTTGGTTTGCTGACATATCAAACCAATGAGAGGTAGTTCTTGATCTGTGTGCAAATTAACAACAAAAATTCACAAATAATTTTATAGATGTTTAGCCACAGAACTTAATTAGTGCATTGATCAACCTGCTCTTGTTTTTTAGTAATAGAAACCATCTCCATTATCAAACAGACAGTATTATGTTCTATTTGCTTGGTAGAATGTTTTTTATTCCTGTTTTCTGGTTCAGAAAGCTGATGCTGGCTGGTAGCTGAAGTATTGTTGGGACAGTTTTATCCTGTGGATAATATAAATTTCATGTAGGAGTCTGACAATCAAATACCTTAAGTCATGGCTGTTCCCAACTAGTAAGGACTGGATTTGGAGCAACAAGCTATGCATGTGATCCTACTACCCTGTGGAATGAGAATTCAGCTTGACTGCTCTTCTCTGTGAATATTGAAGGTTTTAAAAAGAAGTAACTCCACACAGCCTTCTGATTTGTTCATATGTAAGCCAGAATACCAGCGACCAGGGTGCCTGTGAAAGCAAACACTGAAGTTAGAGGCTTAAAACAAAAGTAACCCAAGAAAGAAGCCCATTAGATTAAACTGTCTCCTCTTAAAAATCATATTTTTAAGTTCAGTCTCATGTTGCTCAGGTTCCCAGAGAGGTTCCCAAGCCTCTGTCTGCTCAGAGAGGCAGAACTCCCCATCCCTGGACGCCCCATCCCTGAACTCCCCATCCCTGGAAGTGTTCAAGGACAGGATGGACGGGGCTCTGAGCAAGTGGAAGGTGTCCCTGCCCATGGCAGAGGGTTTGGAATGAGATGATCTTTAAAGTCTCTTGAACCCAAACCAATTCTATGATTATGTCTTTCATACAAAAATTTTAATTTTACATAGGGTTAGGGCTGCATCCACACTCCTCACATTTTAATGCCAATTGTTCTCGTAAAGAGAGTTTACAAGCACGTACCATTCGCATCCAGGTTGGTATAAAGCCTTTGTACAGAGACATTAACCCTTCACCCTGCACTGTCTGAATCAAGCAGTCCATGGAAGATTTATAGAGCAGACCTCTAGCAACATGCAAGGAGAACAAACAGTGTTAGGATTACACATACACAATTAAAAAAATAAGACATCCCCCTCATAAAAATAATTTGTGGTGAGATTTTTCTACAAGCCAGAGTGCTTTTGTGAGCTCCTTGGAGTAGGTGGCCATCACAACAACACCCCCCATTTACTAAATCAGTAAAATCATCTGATTAGAATGATGAAGAGCAAATTATCAACTTAGCACTTCACTCCCAGTGAAATCAGTCAGCCCCATGGTTTCAACAGGCTGCTGAGGTGGTCTGTGAAGTGTCCATACCTTCCCTGCTTATCTCTTGGCTGGTTCATTATCCGGGTTTTGACCACGTCAGCAGGAGTTCCCAGCACAGCTGCTACCAGCCCAGAGCAGACACTGCCAACAGCAACAGATACTTAAGGAAGAAACCAAGATGTGTCATAAAAATTTCAGCATTGTGGTTCCAGTTCTTATAATAAAGATATACTAAAACAGTAATCATCAAATCATGAGTAATAACTCATAATATAAACTCAGTTTGGGAGGCTTACTAATACTGCTCTTGCTTACATGTCCTCCCAGTGCCAGCTGCCCTCACCTCTGTGTGCAGTTCTGAGCCAGGGATGAAGGACCCACAATAGGCAATTCATAATATTGTTTATATAAAGCAGATTTTTTCATCACTTAAGAGAGTAAAAGAGGATGTTCTGCAGAAGTTGTATCACTGTGCTCCCACAGATTAGAGCAAAGGTGTTTAAATGTACCAACAAGGCACTTCTAGTGACGGCAGTTTTGTAGCAATGATTGCATCCTTTCTCTTGTGTCTTCTATAAAGTGATGTTGTCTAAGGAAAAAATAATTCTAAAGTTGCATTTCATCAGCAGTATCAAAATCAAAGAATGGGGTATTCTGCTGGCACAGAGAGGCAGATGAAGACAGCAAGGCTGGAAATGCTCCACAGTGGAAAAGGGGTAATTGGAGAATATGGCACCTGCTGACACTGTGAGTCACACTGTTGTCCACAAGTGTCGTGTTCAGAAGCAAGAAGTGTTTCACTGTGTCGTAAGTGGTCAGATCTGTAAAGAGGATAATGAGAAAAATCAGCACTGTCAGGAGTGAATGCTGTGTGCTGTTCACAGCACAGGATGTTCATTTCCACTGAGGCTCCTGCCTTTGGCACAGCTGGCACTCTGTCCCCGTTTTTAATGAGGGCTATGGCACCCGAGTCCTGTCTTTAGACCTGTGAGTACATTCTCCTTCTGCTCCCATCTGCTCTGATTTACCTTGCAGATGATGCTGAGCTGTATCTGGGTGACCCTCAGCAGCCCTGTTGCTGGCTCAGCTTCCTGGCTTGGTCTCACACCTGCCTCATCACCACACACTTCCCTACGGATCTGGATCTGGGTGAGCCTGGCTGCCTTTGCTGGCTCTGCCCTGCTCACCTCACTTGGGCACAAAGCTGGTGAAGTCCCTGCTTTGCTGGCCATGGGACCCATTCAGCTTCTGGCTCACTTTACCTTAAATTCAGGTAAAAATTGTTACTTCTAAGCCATTTGATTTCCACAGGACCAAAACACAGGTGCACGAGGCAGAGGTCACTTGCAGGGTGCTCCAAACAGGGCCCTAAGACAAAGGGAGCAGCTGAGCTCCTTTTTCTTAAAGCTTTGGTGGAGCCTAAAATGCTGCATGCCAAGTTATTCCGTTTACCTCCCATATTCACCAGAGCAGCTCTCTGGACATTTGGTACCCATCCAGCCCAAAGTCCCCTTACTCCTCCTTCAGACAGGATCTTCAGAAATGCGTGGTGCATGCCCCGAAACCTGAAATCAAGATGAAACCTGTGGGTAGATGGCCCAGTGAAATCTTTGCATGTTCCAGTACTTTGCTGCACAGGGTCCTCACATAAGATTAGGAACTTATCCATGCAAGGATCTGGCACTCCAGATCCATTTTTGGATTTGTCTTTGACTTTCATGCCACAATATTTTACTAGAGATACTAGTTGCCTTGCAAAGCAGCGATCTGGTCCCTAACAGCAGACAAGCCTTAGATCCCACACTGGGTTACAATACAAAATGTATGTGACACCAAATGATGGCAGCAGTTTGAAATGCAAGGAGCAGCATGTCCTGGTATTTGCAGAAGAGTCTCAAGCCTTGCTGTGTGGCAGCCTTCCTTGTGCCTATGCATCCTGCATGAGCCATTTCACTCGTGCTTTCTTCCATCTTCAGAAAGTGTCCTTCCCTCCCCATGGTGCAGTGCTGGCATGGATGTGCTGCAGCACACAGGATGGGTTTGTGGTCCCTGGGACCAATAAATCAGAATAAAGAAGATGAGTACAAATGGAATAAGGAGGAGGTCTTGAATCCCTCCCCCTTTAACTGCCCAGAGCAATTGGGTGCTCTCCCTGTAAAAGGGCACAGAGCAGCTGGGGAGAAGGGGTGGCAGAAAACACAGAGCAACACACCCTGGGCTAAAGAGTGATCAGTAACAGGGGGAGAAACACCAGCTCTGAGAGGAACCAACCGTAATGGCTTTCCTTCCAACTTCCTTTTCCCCTCCATCTGCATCTGCACCTTCACCAGATCAGTTGGGCTGGCAAAAAACTGTCCAATGGCACCTGCAGATACGCCTCCAACCACAGCTTTCCTGCCAAATGGAGAGAAATTGTGCTCCAACCACAGCTTTCCTGCCAAATGGAGAGAAATTATGCTCCAGAATACACTGAAAATCCTCACAGGTCACAGGGCTCAAGCTGAAGAGTTCAGCACCCCAACCCAGGTGGAACAAGTGTAAAAGGTTATTCCATATATTAACAGCCAAAGCAAAGGTAAAATTGTGGTGGCTACAGGTTGTTAAAATAGTCAGTAATATTTCTGTCAATTTTCAAAAAGGGTTAAAACTTAACTGAGGAAAAAAAAAAACTAAACAAGGTTACATTTTGCTCTTTGCTTAAGGTTTAAAAGCAGGATGGCAAAGTACACAAGTAAAGGATGATGCTTCATGTATTATAACTAAATGCCCACCTAAAATTCCAAACTGCTTGCTGATATATAAAACTTTTCTTACTCTCCCACTGCTACTAGATGAACTGTGTTAATTTATGGGTCTGTTTATTTTAGTAAAATCAGAAATTTCAGTATTATCCATAGGTCCCCCTTCCTGCAGCACTGGGCATGACAAGTATTTTGCAGTAGGTTTTATCAATCCCATTCTAAAATCAAATACATTTTAGAGCTAAGATAGGGCTGTAGGTCTCCTACAGTAAGCACAATCCCCAAGCAAGCCATAAATATGCATGAATATGCAACATTACCAGAGAGGAAAGCTTTCACCCTCTGCCCTGCCAAGCACGGAGTCACGGAGATGTTCGTAAGTAACCATCCGGACACCAGTGTACACTGTGGGAAACAAAAGGAGGAGACAGTTCTTGGGTCTGCATTTCTGGAGGTCAAAATGAGAGAGAGACCAAGACCTTGGTTTATGGCACTCCAGAGCTTGCCTGGGTCAACTGGTCACTGCTCTCATGTTTGTGATCTGAATGGGGAAAGTGAGGGGTTTGCCTGGTGCCAGAGGGAGACCCAGGGCATCTTAGCATCAAAAAAATCTCTCTGGCTGAGCCACAAGTCTGCCAGGAGGCAGCACAGCTTTGCCTGCACCCTAAGGAGATGAGACTGCATCGCCTCCTGGGCTGATGCCAAGCACAAAACCTCCACAAGTGCTTTTGAGGTTTCTTCTTGTCACTGTATTTCCAACTAAAGCACAGAAAGCTGTTACTTGTGGCAAACCGCTGATGCATTTCTTTTAAGCAATTGTATTTTTCCCTTGTGCTTCCAACCTCATCATTTTTCCTATCCTTTTCCTAATATGTCTCCACTTCCCTCACACATGAGACATTTATTCTTCTGAGAACTCTGAGTGTCTGGACTTCCTGAACAAGACCTTCATGTAAAGATGACAGAGAACTTATATTTTGTTTTCCCAGAAGCCAGAATAAGGCCATGAAGGACTGGAAAAGGGAAGGAAGAGATGCTATTGATCTGAAATCTCGTGTATTTCAAAGTGGGATTGCAGGGCTAGACTGAAAACTCCTCACAGATTTATTTAAAGTACAAGAAAGCATGGCAAGCTCACTCCAAAAGGCTTGGCCACAGGAGGCAGGACCCATCGTGTCCCATCACGAGCAGATATTCACCTATGTGGCGGTAGACGGCCGGCGTGGCTCCTTGCCAGAGCTTCCATACCCCCTCCTCCTGCGCGATTCCAGCCGCCGTGCGCAGCATCCCGCGGTACGGCACCGCCGGCCCGGCCGCAGCTTCACCTTGGACCTGCAGCCGGGTTTTCGTGAGATCCAGGGGAAATGTCACTGGGAACAAAGGGCCGGGAACACACGTGAATAGGAGTGCGGCTGCAGGACGAGCTCCCGTGCCGGGAACAGCCTCACCACAACGCCCTGCCAGCGCCCGAGGGGCTGGGCAGGCACCAGCAGGGAGCAGGGGCTGTACCCAACAGGGTCCAGGAGATCCCTGGAGAAAAGGAGAATTCTCATCCAGGTCTGTTAAAAGTGGCTCTAGGCACAAGTAACTAAATGACATTCTTGTCATACACACTTTCTCCCACATTTAGTTTTGCAGATTTGTTATGCAAATATGTGTACCTTCTGAGGGACTCAAGATCAAAAATCCCATTCCAGTTACTCCCCCTGAACACAGACCAGTCATATCTCTCAATTGATCATGTGGTCTTTCCAATTCTGTCCAGCCACTGTCCAGCACAGTGGCAGCACATGTTATGGTCAGGAACAACCCCACAGAGGTCATCATAATGCTGACATACTTTCAGGCTCCCTTACAAACTTACATACCTATCTGTTCTACAAACCACCCTAAAGCATGCTTGCTTTCATTATACAGGCACAGGAATAATGTCTAGCCTGTTATTTCTCTCACTGAAATAACTGGTGCCCAGTGAAGGTGATCTCAGCTTGCCAGGACAGCTCCTGAAACAGTATGGATACATATCTGTGGCCCTCATTTCAGTTCCAGGCCAGGAGTGCCTGGTGATGGACCTTCCCAGCCTGTGGCAGGGAAGGAGCAGGGCTTCTCTTTGTTTGATACCTCTGAGACACACCAGGGTCCTTCCAAAGCAGGATCAGGTGCCAGGGGAAGGCACTCACTGCTCAAAGGCTCAGCAGGTTTACAGTCTATTTGTGCATTAAGTTTGGTATGCATGTTTAAAGATTAACAAAGCTTGAGAAGTTACAAATTCTTAGAGAAATGTGACTGACTTGCCTTTAAGAGCCTGTAGAAATTATAAAGAAAGTGCTGAAAAATACTCAAAATAAGTTACTTGGTCACAAAGCAGTGATGCACAGATGCCAGTGGGCTTCTATTCCATGTTTCACCAAGCAGTTTTCTGACTCCATTTTTATAAACATCTCCACTGTGACCAGAAACTTAAGAGTTGATTTTTCTTTGATTAGCCTTCATTGACTATGAAAAGTAAATTCCTGAAGGAATAAGGCCTTGCTAGTAACTTAGGCAACAGATCTGCCTGCCTCTTCCGGCTTTCCCTGGAAACCCAGCCAGTGCAAAGCTTAAATTAGTCACAACTGCACTGAGTTAATAATGACTGCAGCCCTTCGGTCTCCGAGGCAAAGATTTCATCCTGGAAAACCCTCCCTCCAGCCACAGTCAGGTGGCATAAAACACTTAGATTACGGAACAGCCACGACTAGCACAGTGAAATGCAGATTTGCTGGAGCAGAACACTGAGGAATGAGGCATCCGGGGATGCCCCCCGTAAGTTAATCTGACCCCCCTTCCCTCTCAGAAAACCACGGTGAGTTGTACCTAATTCTGCCACAGCCGCTGCACAGGCTGACAGAGCGAATTTGCTGGCTCGGGGCCATCTCTCTGGAAGAGGTAAGCTGCTCTCTTCTTCTGCAGGTGACATCTAGCATCTCACATGAACCGAGGGCACCCAGCCACCCTGCCCGGCTGTGTCCGCAGCAGGAGCGGGCCCTAGCGCAGGTCAGCTCGGGGTGCTTTAGGAGACAAGCTGCGGAAGGTCATGGTTCTCCAGCGCCAGCACCGGGAACTGCAGCAGCCCGAGCGGCTCCGCAGAGCTGTCAGGTCCTCCTGCAGTGACACAAGAGACTCCGACTCAACAGGCTCCTGGGAAATGTAGTCTGTCACCAAGGCTGCTCTGGGCCTGGAAACCGGCGCTGCAGGTACAGACACACGCACGGATTTGTCCGTTATCTAGATTAAAAAGAGTAATTAAAGTTCTCATTAATCAGGCTGAAGATTACACGTGGGGTCTGTCTGCTTTGCGGGGTGCAGTCATTGGCAGCATTGCCTGGGCAGCCCCAAACTCTGTTCCCGTGTCAAGCGGCTGCAGCCGGGAGGGATTAATTGATCCAGATCTGCTTTGGTAAGAGCTGCATTAGCAACAGCTACGTGCCGAGCTGGGGCTGCGGATTAGGCACGCAGCACTGCAGCTTGAACAAGGATCCCAGCGAGCCTGGGATGGCAGAAATTGATCACTTCTCAGAGCTCTTAAGTGAAAAGTTTAAAGCTTTTCCTGGCGGAGTGCTGAAGGCCTGTTGTATGCCAGTCCTAATTTCTCTTAAATTATTGTAGAGCTTTTCATTTATCATTAAGGCTCAGCTGAATCCCTAAGTTAATCATTAGCCATTAGTCAATAATCCTCATGCTGCTTTGAGGATGTTTTTGGTCACAGAAACTTATTCCAGAATACCTCCCCACACCTCTGACTGCCTAAAGCTTTGGTGTGTGGTCCTTGCCAAAATAATTCAGCCAAATTAAGGGAGCATTTCAGGTGAAATATTCAGTTGGAGTTGGATGAATCTGTCTCATTGGTCACCAGTAACTGGTATTAAATTGGATCCTTCTTGGGGTTAAAATTCATTAGAATTCATGCAGGGATAAAACAAACTCCTGACAAAGCCGTGGTTAAAAATGGGGAAAGGGGATATTTCAGTCTAATGCAAATGTTCCTGGCTGCATGGAATGTATGAGTGGTTCAGAGCCTGTTTCTGGACAGTTCATGCCATCTGCTGTGGCACTTGGTGCCTCCCTCCACAGCTGTTCTGTGGGCTTGGGTCAGTTTGTGCCACACTCTATCAGCCTGTATCATCAACTGTGATGTGGGATAGAGAGGACCTCTAGAGTTCACCTGCAGCCATCCTACAGTCCTGTCACAGCAGGGAGAGCTTTGGAGTTACAGCAGGTTGTCCAAGGTCTTGTTTGGTGCCCTGAAAACCTCCCAGGATGAGGGTTTCACAACCATCCTTGAGCTCTACACCTCTGGGTCATTCTGTTTTCTCTATGACCATGCTGTAGGGAGTAAAAAACAACAACTAGATCTCTCCTTAAAGTAAACCTCACAGCATTGCAGCTTCCTATGGAAGGAGCAGCTCTCCATGGTCATTTCTAGCCTGAAGAAATAGGTTCTTTTTTTAACCAGATGATTGGGGGATCGCTGTGAAGAGGAATATTTTCTTCCCACAGGACCTTTGAAATGAGCCTGACTAGAGGTGGATGCTTGCATGGACAGCTCTGTGATGTGTGAAGGGCCAGTACTCATGGAGATCCATCAAACACCTGGAGTTCCTACCTCCCCAAGTCCTGAGAAGACAGGACCAGCAGAGAGGATCCTTCCTATTAATTTATTTGAATTCTCAGTGAGATGGAGTTTTTTGGTTTCTGTCCCAAGCCAGTCTGACCAAAGGCTGCATACAGAGGGAGAGAGTGTGGACTTCAGATGGGGTGAAGCTCAGCAGCAGGTCTGGGCCAGCTGTGTGCTGCTGGAGAAAGCAGCCAGACTGCCCAGTGCCCCCACCAGTGCCTCTGTGTTAGTTCACTTGGAAAACCATTAAACATTAACCACTGCCCAGCCTGAGGAAAGCTTGGCAGTGACTGCTACATATTCCTACTGGCTGTGTCCTCCTCACAACAGTGCCTTGCATCTCATGTGCTTCACCAAATCATGCCCTAAAAGTACAACCCAAACAAAAGAAACAAAAATTGCCAAAACTAACACAAAAGCCTTTAATGAATGTCTTCACAGAAGCTTGAGGAATTGTCTGACCTGTATACATAGGTCACTTTAAACTCACTACTCAGTTAATGAAAAAATACCATGCATATAATGAAAAGATGCATTTTCTCCAATATTACAAGGCTTTAGCTCTCTTATCACTTTACCCCTTTATAGGAAGAGAAATACTTTAATGGAGAAATAAAACCAGGAAATAAACATATAAAGAGCTGTGATAGCTAAACACAGAAGTGTAGAAATATCACAGTTAACAGTGATTTATCTGTTTGTTCCAGACAGTTTGCAAAATGGAGAACACCTAATTTTTACAGCTGACATGTGTGAGCTTGTTCTTCTGCACCTACAACCAACATGTAGCATCCCAAGGTATTTCAAAATGACTGTTTAATGAAGAACATACACCTAATTTTCACAGCTCTCAACCTCCTACTATTCATGTATATTTCTGCTGTGCTACTTTTACCATACTGCCTGTCTGCACAGGTATAAAGGTTCCTGTTTGTGCACCTCTTCCTCTATAGGAAGTGAGTTAAACTGTATTTGTATCTGTATTTGTTTATGCCCACAGCCTCTTGCCCTTTCACTGGGCACCCTGAGAAGAGCCTGGCTCCATCCTCTTTGCACCCTCCCTTCAGGTGTTCATAGACACTGAGAAGATCCCCTGAGCCTTCTCTTCTCCAGACTGAGCTGTCCCAGCTGTCTCAGCCTCTCCTCAAATGACAGATGCTCCAACCCCTTTTTGGCACTTCACTCTTGGCAGAGGATCACCTCCCTCAATCTGCTGGCAGCACTTTCCCTGATGCAGCCCAGGGTGCTCAAGGTTCATCTCTGACCAACCTGGTGTCCACCAAGACCCCAGATCTGCAAAGTTCCCGTCCACCCAGGTGCCCCCTCAGCCTGTACTGGTGTATGGTGTTGTTCCTACCCAGTGGCAGAACTTGGCGCTTCCCTTTGCCAAACTTCGTTAAGTCCTTTATTTTTGTTTGTTTGTTTGTTTATTGTCAGGAAAAGCTGGACCAGGGGATCCTTGGGGTCCCTTCTGAGCCATTATTCTCTGTTTTTGAGCTAAGTCCCTCTTTGCCCATTTTCCAGCTGGCTGAGGTCCCCCTGAGCGGCAGCACACTCATCTGGTCTGTCAGCAGCTCCTCCTGGTTTTCTGTTCTCTTCAAAGCTGCTGAGGGCGTGTGGGGGTAGATGCTGACAGCACTTCCTAGGGGCTTTTTATACTTAATGTATACTGTAAGTAATTTTGATGTACCGCTTTCACACATGCAAAGAAACTAATCTGACCTCTCTGAAACCTTGTCTTCTGGCATGGCACAGATATAATAGAGGTGGCCAGCAGGTTTTGATCTGTCAGTTCAACCTCAGAAGTGTCTCTGCTCCTCAGACACTGGACACACATCCAGCCTATTATGAGGTATTTCAGACAGGCGAGAGATCTCTTTCTTAAGGTTTCTGCTTCAGGTGATGCCTGCAGAAGTTTCTTGCCATCTCTGAGCTGCTGAAAGCTAAATGTCTGCAACTCACAGGCTCTCTGCTTTGTAATATCAACACAGCATATTTTTTAAATTGAAGAAGGCTCTGCACTGCTTTGCCAGTATCCCTGGCCGTGTCCCTGGCTGCCTGGGTGGCCTTCCAGCAACCACTGCAAAGTCCAAGGCTTTGCCACAGCAATATCTAGGTTTTGCAAGCAGCACAGTTGGTCCTCATCCCAGAACAGATCAGAACTGGCTCTGCCTGTAACAGAACAAGGGCTGTGCCCTGTGCTGCTCAGGGTGTTCACGCTGTCCCCGCTGTCCCCGTGGCAGCGCAGGGCCGCTCAGGGAGGATGAGCTCGGAGCGCGGCCAGCGCGGCCATGCCGGGGCAGGCGGAGCAGCGGCCGGGGCCGGCCCGAGCGGCCGAGAGGCAAAATGGATCTCGCTGTGCTCTTGGCAGCGCTCCTGGGACTCCTCATTGTCAAGGCTCTTTTGTTTCAGCTGAGAAACCCGAGCTCGCCTCCTTGCATCAGGAGCTGGATCCCTTGGTTCGGAGCTGCGTTTCAGTTCGGGAAAGCTCCTCTGGAGTTCATAGAGCGAGCCAGGAACGAGGTAATGCGTGTGCTGGCCTGGTGCTCGTGGGTGCGTGCTCAGGGTGGCTGCCTGCAGGGGGAAAGGCGAGCAGAAACTCCTGCCTTCAGTTTTGCCCTTTCCTGTCATGTTTTATAACGTCAGGAGCATTTAAATGGTGAAGAATCGGCTTAGTGCCACCAGCATTGGTGAGTTGTGGATCTGATCCAGGCACGGTCTCTGTGCTGTGATCATCCTGTTTGGACCTCTGCCGTTTTGCTTTTGCAGTCTGGCTGTGTGTTAATCTTGGTTTCAGATAATGTGGAAAGCTCTATGCCAAGTGCTGGGACCAGGAAACTACTTATTTGCATGCCTAAAGTTAGCTGAGATTTTTGAGCACCAGCTGAAAAAAGTCCCTCAGCATTCAAGCAACACAGATGTGCTTGGCAGATCAAATTTTCTGTCCTAAAAATCTTAACTAAACATAGGGGTCAGGATTTACCCCTTGGACTTGAATTTCTTTTTCTGTGTCTGTTGGAGAGAAAGAGGTCAAATTCTTAATTTCTAGATATTTAATAATAACTGATATAAACCCCAGTTTCCCACTTTCATTCAGGAATTATATTCCCCCTGCTACTACAGTGTCATCAACCTTGAGTGTTTCATGCTGAAGGATCACACCCCACTACTTGCAAAAAATAGCTAAAAATGAAACAACTGTTACATCCTGAAATTTGGAAAAAAACCCCCCACATCAATAAATACTGGATGTTTAAAATTTACTTTTTTCATTTTGAGCTTCTAGATTTCATATTTGTATTTCTTTTTGTCTTGTTATTAACTCATGGTGTTAAAGCAGAGGATTAAATCTGATCTTTGAGAACAACAAGAGCTGTCAATCTTGTATTAAAGCACATTAGGTGCATCATGGGGTAAGCTTAGAGGTATGATCTGGAGTTTCTTGGCTTCTCTGTGCTTGACAGGCCAGTTTAAATTTTTTATTTTTTTATTACTGTGTCTTTTCTGTAGCTTTCATCTGTGCACATGCACACTCATTGGCTCTGGGTTAATTAATTTTGGTGTTCATTTGGTGTTAATCATCATCCAGGATGATGCTGTGGCAGCTGCTGACACATCTGCACACTCCAGGAACACCTGAAGGACTTTATAAACCTCTGGTTTTGTTGGGACAGAAACTAGAACAAGAAACATTCTCAATGGCTGAAAACTCAAAGCAAAGAAGGAGGAGAAGGCTTTCTTACATCCCCCCCTTTCCTGTGTGTTTGCTGGCAGGGCTTCTCCTTTGACTTTTGGTCCAGCAGCTCCTTCTGACCTCTCCCTGTGGTCCCCCCAGGCCAAGGGGGATGTCTCCATCCATCCCTCCCAGGTTGGCCACCTGCCTGCAGCACCATCACCTGACAGTCTCCCTGCCTCTGAGGAAGGCCACTTGTTTGTTGTCCCCTTTCTCTCCTTAAACCCTCCTCAGGCACTGAAAGTCTCCCTCCCTTCCCACCTCCCACACTGGCACACTGTGCTGAGGCCAGGGAAAATAAGTCTTTTCCTGCCTGCTCCCTTTGAAAGAGTAGGCGCTGTTGGAGAGCACAGCCAAACCAAACACGTGCTGCTGCCAGAGGGATCATTAACAGGCACTACAGGGCTTGCAAAATCCATCTGCAATAATTCCAGGCTCCTTGATACTGCCAGGACAAGGTTAAGTGTCCTTAATATGAGCGAGCTGCCCTCGTAAAAGGTGTTACAGAAACAGGCTTTAGGCAGTGTGAAACCTCCTCATTTCTGCAAGGTCATTGTCTTCAGGGGAGACTCTTGCAATTCCTCCTCTGGATTAATCCTTCAGACTGCCAAAGTGACACTCATGTCTTTCTTAACTCCTTTCTTCCTTAATTCCTTTTGTGTCTGTCCTTCACTGTTTTTTCTCTCAAGCCCTGGATAACACAGTAAAGTTCCACTGCTGCCAGCCTGCCCTTTGCTTGGAGTTTGCTGCTTCTATTTTCCTCCCACAGAAGAACATGTGGGATGGAAGAATTGTCTCCTTTCCCCCTTGTGTCATCACTGGGACTAAGAAAAGAAAGTTCCCCTGCTCTAATAAAATATTTAATCTCTCATCTAATAAAAGATACCACCTCTTCCTCCTAAAGCTGCCTGGTGAGACAAGTCTTGTAGCAGTGTGGAAAGGACAGGAAATAACCAGAACCACCATGCCCCATAAAATACAGGGTGATCTGCTTAATGAGGGGTTCAAAAGGTGGCTCCCCAGTTCTCCTGGCTAACATTATAAGAGTTAGTAAGAAATTTCAAATTCTTCTCCTCAGTTTGCTGATTATGCAAACAGGAAAAGTTCAGTTAAACCCAGGAGATTGTTGTGCACTGGTGTGGGGACCTGTGGGATCCATACATCCCTCTCAGAGACAGTGCTGAACTGGGACAAGGTGCTGTGTCCAGGACTGTTGGCCTTTCTGTGTGTGGCTGGGAGAGGGATGGCTCACTGGGTTACCCTGCTGGGGACACGTGGAGGGGAGCAGGCTGGAGAAGGCTTCTGGAGGAGCATTTCCATACTCAGTGTCCACAGCTGAGTCCCTGAAGGTCTGTGACTGGTCCCAGGTGTAGAAGACCAAAATGCTGCTGTCCCTGAGCTAGAGAGGGGACATGGCATTGACCCTGTGTGTGTGCACACCCACGGGAGAGAGAGGAAACCCACCCAGTGCTCCCAGCTCGCCGCAGAGCTCTTGGTGCAGTGCAGCTGTCTCAGCTGACAGTGGTTGCTCCCTGTCAGTGCCCCTGGGGAATATGACTATTTCACTGATTTCCTTTGGGATTTTGGAGAACATCATTCAGAAGTTTTTATTTCTCTGGAGTGTTACTTTCTTTAGGCTTGAATCTGTCTCTTACGGTGACACTGAAGTGTTTCCCAGTCTTTGGAAAAAAATTAGCTTTCATGAGTGAAAGCAATAAATCCTGAAAGGATATTTTTTTTCTTTCTATATCTCTATGTTGTGAAGTGTCCTTAAAGCTGTTTCAGATCAGTAACCTGGCTGCAGTGCTGGCAGCAGAGCCTGCATTCTGTTGGTACCTTCCCATAAAACAAGTGCATTCCAGGAGCTGATTTTATTGCAGTGTAACATCAATGTAATTACATATTTTGACAGATGAGCAGTCTGGTATTTTATATCTGGTTATTCAGGTGTCTGTCTGGGACTGCAGCCATCAGGAGATGCTCAGTAACAGGGTGTAAGGAGCACACCCAGGTGAGAGTGTGTAGCCTCCTGCTTTTTCTTCCCAGCTCCTGGTTTAGGGATTTGCTAGGCTGGAATTTGCATCTATATGATTTGACCTAATCTCTTTTGTTGCCCTATGTATAAATTTGGCTTCACAGCAATGCACAGCAGTGAATCCTTAATTTAATCATGACCCATATAAATAAAGTATTCTGTCTGGTTTTAAACCATCTAACTCCTAATCTCAAGCCCATTAGCTTTTACATTATGAGGAACTGAGAATGATTGTCTTTTCCTCTTTTCCTGGGATCTAAATTCACTTAATCTCCTTTTATTGAAATATTCATGCATGTTGTGCATCCCTTTGACTGTGACTAGCTCAGAATATCCCGCTGAGATGGAATGGGCAGAAACACAAATTAAAGATGCAAGCACAGGATGGGTTTAGATGTTTCTTGTCCTTTTTCCTCTCCTTTCCTAGCAAGAGAAGAGCTCCAGATTAATTATCATAGAATGGTTTGGGTAAAGATCATCTCATTCCAACCCTTCTGCCACAACAGGGACACTTTGCACTATCCCAGGTTGCTCAGAGCCCCATCCATCCTGCTCTTGAACACTTCCAGGGATGGGGCATCCACAGCTTCTCTGTGCAACCTGTGCCAGGGCCTCACCACCCTCACAGTAGAGAATTTCTCCCAGATATCCAGTGCAAACCTACTTGCTTACTGTTTGAAGCCATTTATTAGCACTTGCAAAATAGATTTTGGAGTAATTTCAGAGTGTCATTATTCTAAGCCATCTTCTGTGACATTTCTAGGTCTTCTCATTTTTTAGACTGTCAAATGACTCCAGATCACGAGTAAACTTTTAGTTCTTCTTCCAAAGAATGAATTAGAAAATACTTCTAACGCCACACAACCTTATGTCTCCCTAAAAGCTGTACTGGGCTCTTTTGAAGTACATCCTATTTATCCACTACTAATTCCAATCTTTAATAATGCTTTCTCTAATTTTTTGAGTACCAAAGTGACTCTGAGGCTTCCCAGGTCCTTCTGGCACTATGTTTGCCTGTCCGTCCTCCTGTTGCTGAGAATGATTTAACAGATCACAGTAGGGAGTTCTGCAACTTCTTATTTTAATTCCTCAAGAGTTCTGAATTGAAATATTTATCACTGTTTTACCTAGAACTTGTTTAAATCTATTCTGCTCAATACTTCCTCTAAAACAAGGTCTCAGTCCCTCACTCTCAGTGAAAGGCTCCAAGGTGGGACTGGTTCTACACTGGTGTAATCCTAACTCAGGTTCCTTCCCCACTTGGTTTCCTTACACCTTGAGTGTTTATCAGGCTCAGCAGCACACTGGGAGACTTCCTGCATCTGGCATGCTTGGAAAAGTCTCTAATCTGCCTCTGTTAAGGCAGATTGCCTTTATTAGTTTGATTCTCAAACCTTTCTTAGTAGTTTAATTTTGCTTCGCATTCATCAAATGTCATATCTGTTTGGACACAAAATTCTGCTTTCTGAAAGATTTGTTTGAATATCTGCCATGACAGTGTTGCTCTGTAAGGCTGACTTATTCTGGAGAAGGTAATCTATGAAGCTTTCTTTTTCAGTTTTGTTAAATATTGGTCTAATTTTAATGATTCTAAATAGATTGAAGGAAGTTGGATGAGATTCAAACCCAGATTTTTGTGTGGGTGTTTGCAGGTTACCAGGATGGTCTCTGGACAGGTTGTCAGTGCTGTCGGTGGAGTCCAGGGGCAGCTCAGCTCCCTCCAAAACCAGGAGTGCAGGAGATGGTCTGGTGCATTGGTGTTTGGGATCCCCTGACTGCACAGACTCGAATCCTTTTGTCTATTATGGGAACTCAGACATCTTGTTCACATGTAATCACCTAAAATAAAGTGTTCCAATCTTTAATTGAGTGTGACCTTAATTGAATAATTAAGTGTTATTGCAGGCTGCTATTAGTTCAAATTCAATTTTATTTTTAAATTAGTTAAAGTACATTTTAATGTTAATTTAAAATTTTAAACATCTAATTTTTAAGCATGGTACAAATTCACTGATTTTTATCCAGACTGATGATGAGGAGATGGACATCAAAAAGCCTTCTTAGAAATTCAGCTGTTATAGAGTCATGGAATCACAGATTGGTCTGTGTTGGAAGGGACCTTAAAGCTCATCTTGTTCCACCTCCTGCAGGGACAAATTCCAGTGGACAGGTGCTCAAAGCCTCGTCCAACCTGGCCTTGAACACTTGTTATTAAAACAATATTCTATTTATTATCCCCCAGAGAGTTCGAACTGTCATTCTTTGTTTAATAATTTGCAGTTGAAGGGCACAATCAAAATTCAGCTGAGGCCAGGAGGAATCTTCTCCTTGGCTTCAAAGAGCTTTTGATGAAGCAAGGATTTACACTACAGACACCAACAGCAAAAGAAATGGTTTAAGTCAATGGCATAAACAATGTGAGCAAGGTGGAATGATCTTTTTATGCCTACATCTGGCAGACAGAAGATATTACACATTTGTTTTCTAGTTTAGAGTATTTACAAACATCAGTGTTAATTTTGACAATGTAGGAACTCAGAATTGAATTCCTATTGCTGGAAGTTTCAAGAACGCTATAGGATATTAGATTAAGGGAAGATGAAATAATGATTAATGGCATCAAAAACCTTTCCTGAATGTCAGTCAATCTGTTCTGCTCAAAGGTTGTTAGCTGTTTTGATATTAATCTCTACAAGAAAGAAATCATTGGTATTAGGAGAAAAGACAGGGGGAAGGGAAGGGAAAGGAAATATTAAAAATATGTAGGAGGGTGGACTTTTTGCTAAAACAGTGTAGACTGAAACTGTAGGATTGTGGATTTTTACAGTATTGGTACTTTGCTGTGTCAGCCAAAGTGTGCAGAAAATAACCCATACCTTGACTTCTCTAAATCCACATAGGTTGTATTGCTTGAGCTGCAAGGTAATTCAAATATAAAGTGTTAATTTAAGAGAAGAAACCTCTTTACTCTGCAAGAGGTCAGGCACATAGCACATTCCCTTCTGGTATAAGTCTGCACATTTTGGTCTGATTCATGTTCATCCTGTGCAGTTCTGAGCCAAGGTGAGCAGAGGGCAGGAATGACCAGGTCCTCCCTCCTGACCTCTCAGCAGCACTGAAGTCGTGCTGGGGCTCCTGCAAAATGTGTTAACAGTGTACTGACAGGAAATCTCTGTTTGTTCCAGCATGGACCTGTGTTCACAATATTTGCTCTGGGAAAACGGTTCACTTTTGTTACTGAGGAAGAAGGAACTGAAGTATTTTTTAAATCTGAAGACTTAAATTTTGAACAGGCAGTACAGCAAGCTGTCAAGAATGCAGGTAACTGAGACCTGTCTCTTTTTTAAAGGAAACCAAATCTAGTTACCCAGGAAGATTAAATCCCAACCAAAAGCCTGTTGGCTTTTTGATCATGCCTTAAATGCTTATTTTAATCCATGACTGTGATGTGAAATGCTGAAATTCAATTTCTCCATGATGACCCAGTACTGTAAACCAGCTGAGGGGTTTGGATTCAGTCTCAAGGAATGAGAAGTTTCTGATCCAGGGAATGTTATTATTTTCACCATCCAGCAGTCCCAGTTTGAGATCAGGTCCTTTGCTGTGGCTGGACACCCCACATGCATGTACTTTGTTAAGAGCAGTTGTAGGTAATTCTGTCGCTTCACTGGAAAATCAGCTTGCAGCAATAATTACTTGCAGCAATAATGAATTGCAGCAATAATTAGTTGCTACACAGTAGTACAGCAGTCATTAGAAAAGGATGAGGTGTTTATGAGGATGTACTTCTATAGCATGGAGACACAAACTGGTTTTTTTCACTTCATTCAGTTTTGTGGCTGCCTGCACATCTCTGTACATCCCACTGGGGGGAAATCTCTGGATTGTTGGTTCTGGCACTGAAGCTCAACGATGCAGGAAGATGTTACACAGGCTGGGAGAAGCAGAGTCATTACCAAAATCTTTACATGGTTACAAGGAAGCTTCCAGGGAATTTTACTTCGGGATAATGAGGGTTAAGGCATTTAAATTAGAAGTTAAGTGTAAAAATGTTCACTCTATCTTTCAGTGAAAAATCTGCTTTCCAAAACGTTTCTGTTTCATTTTGTATTTAGTCTCTGTTCCTGCAGAAGCATTTTATGAGAACCATGGTAACCTCTACAGCATGATGAAGGGGAAGATGAGTCCCAGTAACCTGCACATGTTCTCAGGCACTTTGTGTAAGGAGCTCCATGAGCACATGGCTCATCTGGGCACAGAGGGCACGGGAGACCTCAATGCCCTGGTAAGGTAAGGGAGACTTGCAGCACATCTCTAACTCAGGGATGTCCTTCATGGCAGGGAAATATTTCTGTAAAGCAGCTCAAAAGTCTTAGAAAAGTTTTGTCAGGGTGCTCATCACAGCTTCATGGTTTCAAAGTGGCTCATAGAGTGGACAGGGTTTCATGGAAAGGTGTTTCTCCCAGTTAGAAGAAGCATCTGAACTGCCTGTTTGGAAGAAAAAAGAAAACACAGCATGTTCCAACAAACCCTGTTTCCCAAAAGATGGGATAAAAGCTTCACATTATTTATAAAGAACTTAGAAAAAATGCTTAATCTTCTGCAGTTTGAGAAGTTTCCATGTTTGAGCCAAGCTTAGCTTGAAGCTTAACTATGACCTTCTGCGACTGACTTGGCTGCCAGAACTTCATGTTAAAAAAAATTGTTTCATGTGACAGCAACAAAGCTTTTAACTCTTTCTTCTTCCTGATTATCTGGGATAACACCTGTATCTTGTCTGTCCATCTGTACTACGAGTTGAATATTCATGGAATCCTAGAATAGTTTAGGTTGGAAGGATCCTTAAAGATCCCCTTATTCCATTCCCTGCCATGGGCACCTTCCAATAGAGCAGGTCACTCAGAGCCCCATCCAGCCTGGCCTTGAAGACTCCCAGGGATGGGGACAGGTACTGCCTTTGGTTTGGACCTGTTTCTAACACCTCACATTCACATTGTCTTTTGCTGCCCTTTCCTGCATTATACAGTAAGATACAGCTGTTAGTGCAGTTAAATCACTTGGCACCTCTCACTCCAGTTACTGCAATTTGGATTAACTGGGAAAAATGTGAAGGAGAGGGCTTTGAAATCTTGGAGGAGGTGATTGGTTCTGCTTTGCTAAACAAGGCAAAGTAAAAGTATTGGAATGCAGCATTCTGAATAAATGTTATTTAGCTGTCTCAGAATTAAATCCTTAGAGCCACCAGATGGCTCCCTCTTCCTAATAATCTGAAAATCAGAAAAGTGAGCACTGTTCCCTGAAATACCCATTTAGCAACACATGGAACACAGCAAAGGCTGCACAAGAGTTTCCTGGAGTACAGAAGGGTCTGAGGAAGGAGCTCAGAGTTTGCAGGATAACAGAGGAGCAAGCATGAAAGAGTGAGATAAAAAGAAACCAAAAAAGCATTATCTGCCCAAGAAAGCTGCAGCCAGAGGAAGGATGTTTCAGGATGTTTGGTCCAGAGGAGTTTGTGCAGTGCCCAGAAGGTTCATGTGGGTCAAACTGAAATGAGAGGGGTGGTTCATGGGGAGAAGGGGACCTCGGTGGCCAGAGCCTTTCTGCTCCTACTCGAGTGACAAAACCCCAGGTGGTGAAGTTCAGCCATGTGTAGAGGACCAGCCTGAGCTCTGTGAATCGCCTGCCTCTGTCTAAAATCTGAAACAAGTGTGGGGCTTATAAGTGTGGGAGATGTGAGCCTTGTGCCAGCCCTTCCATACTGGTGTCACCCTTGAGTCCCACAGCTTCCAGGGTGGGCAATCCAACATGCTGCATCCTGCTCTAAAACTGCTGCAACAGCCTCCCTGTGGCCCCTAAGTCTTGGGCATCTTGTCCTTGCAGGCATGTCATGTATCCAGCAGTGGTGAACACCCTGTTTGGGAAGGGCATCTGCCCAACCAGTCCGAGTGAAATCAAGGAGTTTGAAGAGCATTTCCAGAAGTATGATGAGGACTTTGAATATGCTTCTCAGATGCCTGAGTGCTTCCTGAGGTAAAGGGGCAGAGCTGATGATTGTGGTGTACCCACTACAGACATTCATCTTGCTGCAGGGTCAACCATGGGAGGGGAGACATTTCCCCTGGATGTTGCCCAGTTTATACTGATGGTGTGCCCTCAGGTGAAGCAGGTTTTTAGCTAAATGCTTCAAAAAAGTTCTGACTTTGTCTTGTGCATTTTCTTGGTATAAAGGAGAAATAACCTGGCTAGGTGAGCAGAGCCCAGCTTGGACCTATCAGGGAGTAGCAGAATGGGGTAAAGAGCAAAGGCCTGAGCCTAAATGTGAGTCCCAAGCTCAGGAGGCCTCCAATGAGGTGTCTATCTGCTCTTTTCCACACCTCAGCTGTTTTCCCAATACCAATCCCAGGTTACATGTCTGCACTGTCACAGAACTGACCTTGGGTAGAAACACCTAAACCCTGGGGAGGTGCTTCCAGACGGTGTCAGTGCTCTCAGGGCCATCCTCGCACCTTTAGCACCTCTGAATACCTTCAGAAAGAATTGAGGATGCTCTAAAAAAATGGCCTTGATTTTCTTCAAGATGATTGGCCTAAGCAGTCTGTCCAAATCAACAATGAAAACCTGTAATAAAAAAGTATGAAGATGTAGGAGTGTTGCAGTCCCAGGTCCTGGCTGCATGAGGAGGTCTGGCCAAGGTCTTGGATGTGCTGTTCCTCATGCCAGTCATCACTTGGCTGTTCATCAGCTGACTGCTGCCCAGGGGCTTTTGGAAAACAACCCAAGGAGGGCGTCTCATGGAAAAGGAAATGTTGGTTTGTGTTGCCTCAGTAAAGTGCTTCTTGTTTGTTGCTTTTCTTTACAGGAACTGGTCTAAATCCAAAAAATGGCTTCTAAAATTATTTGAGAAAGTAGTGTTGGATGCTGAAAGGACCAACCCTTCAGAGACCACATCCAAGGTAAACATCCAAGGCTAGGAAATAAGATGACTTTGTTGTATATTCTGACTGAAGCAATGGAGGGCAGGAATTACTTCAGTACTGGAAGGAATAAGTCAAATATGTCAGCTTTTATAGTTATACCCAAATGTTCCAGTATTGCTGGCACCTGCAGTAGGACAGACCCATAACTTTGACTCCTGTTCCTCCATTTAGTTCCTTTTAAGCAATTCTGAGAATTAACATCTTCCCCTGGGGAATTTTAAGGCAAGGGGTCAGAGCTATGAGCCATCCCCAGCCTGCAGTCCCACGCTGCAGTGAGCAGTTGAAAGAGGTGAGAGAAAGACCCTTCAGTTGTTCCACTGAGGGCACCGTGCTGTGAAACTTCAAAACCTTACATGTGCTATTTATAAACCCTGGTGCAGAGTGAGGAGATCCTTCAACAGCCAGACTGGTAGAAAATAGCAGATTACTGGCTTGGGAGCCAAGTACCCTAAATATTGATTGTGTCAAAGCTGAGATAAGTTGTTCCCCTGGTTATTCTCCTGAGCTCTGGCAGGAATTCTGCCGATAGGGCTGACAGATGTGACGGCAGACTGGCCTGGGAATTTTGATCTACCAAATGGTTGTAGGACAGATCATTAAACAAAACAGGTTTTATTTAGACTTCAAAAGCTTTACATACTGCAATTTATTTAATAAAATAAACCAGATCAGCAGAAAGAAAGAGAAAGCTGGAGAGGAGCTGGTGGGAGGTAAAGAAGGTGCAGGAAGTGGGCAGCACAAACTTGGTGTCTTAGGTTGGATGGGAATTTGGAAAAAATCAGCAATTTTTTTTAAATTCAAGATTGGCCTTTTCCCCTCTGAAAAGTAGGCAGGAAGGTTTGCCTCAAGTGCGTGGTTGCCCTGCATTTAAGGAAATACTATAAACAAAAGCTGATCCTAATTGCACAGTTGCTATAGTTCCAAATATCAGCCCATTGAAGTCACTGCTTAGGTCGCCAACAAGGTGCCTGAACTAGGGAGTTTGCTGATGTGTCAGACCATCTCTTTATAACAAGCACTTCTGGGCATGATCAGAGAGAACATTTTCTTCATTTCCATTTGTTCAACTGGCTCATTCCCATTTTGAGGTTCTTTAAAGCAGAGGTGTAGAGAAGGGATTAGAATAGAGATTTTTTTTTTCCTTTCTTTCCGTACAAGCAACAATAGGGACTGAGGGAACTCAATCCTCTAAAACTTTAAGGAAATGGAGAGCAGTGAAAGTATTCAGGAGGAATTCAAGTGGTGCACTGAGTTCTCCTTGCCCTCTGCCTGTGAGTCTCACTTTCTTTTAATATCTGTCATCTCTACATTGTGCCTTCCAAAAAAGCCATAACTAACATTACTTCTCTTTGAGAAGCTAGTCCTTGAGCTCTAGTAAGCCCTGCCCCAAACTACATTTTAATATATTCTTGGAAATACAGATTATTTTCTTTTATTTTTAACAGACACTTCTACAACATCTCCTAGATAACTTGCAGGGAAAACATCTAGCTCCCAAGTATGGTCTCCTGATGCTCTGGGCTGCCCAAGCAAATGCTGTGCCTGTAAGTACATCAGCTGCAGAAACACCTTCTCTCTCTCCTGCTCCAAAGCCTGGATTTGGGGAGGAAGGGCTTTGAAGCAGAGGTCACACACACTCCATGGATTCCAAAGAAGGGATTATCACGCCCACATGCATCACTACAAATATACCCAGGCTGCAATGTCACAGAAGCAATGACAAGAAAAGCTCTTCTTGTATTTTTCCGAAATTATGTTGTCCCCTGTCATAACATTTCAGGAGCATAAGCCTCACAGCTATTAAGATCACAGTCCTAAGCTGTGAAGAGCATTTAACTCTGTTTTGAAGCACTGTGGCTGTATTGTAGAAAAGACTATTTCAGATACCCTGGTGTTACCAATTGTAAAGAATATCAAAAGCATAATATAGAGTAAGTTCATCTGTGTGTAAACCCTCAAGTAATTTTTTCTCTTTCATTTTTGGGAAATCTGATGTACAAATGCCATTGGAAGAAAAGCAGTAGTTTGATTCTAGAGCTGTTAAGTTTTGTCTGTGTTAGAAAAGGATTTGCTGGATTAATGATACTGATATAAGTATGCTAACAAGCCCAATATATCTAAGACAGCTTAGGCTGACCAAAGACATTTACAGGAATTTCTCACATGAAAAATCCATAGCAGCAAAAACATCCTTTATTTACCATGACTACTAAGCTCTTTCCAGCACAGTTATGTCCATTACAGATGTGATTTAGAAAAACATGATAGTGAGTTATTTTCATATGTTCCCCTAACGGATATATCTGTGTTTTTTGGAGATTGGATATTACTGCAGTTTAGCCTAAGGGAATTTCATCCATTTCAGTGAGGTTTCTGTGGATTCACGTGTTGGCATAAGTGGGAGGCATAGCTTGCTGTCTGTTATCAGGATAACTGACATTCCTTCCACAACACTTACTTCTGTAATATTCAGCTGTAAATAGACATACAGATATTTTTCTGTTTCTCAGAATAGTAACAACCACTGTTCTGGGGAATGGAATGACGAAAGAAAAGGCCTTTCACCTTCCAAGGGCATTTTTTACAAGCACTTTAAACCCTTTTATCTGAAACAATTCAGTTATCCCTTCTTAGCCCATGGAGAGAAGCCACAGTGTCCAAGTGCTGTACAGGAAGGCTAAGCTACAAGATTTGCTTTTCAGAAGGAGGGCTGCATCCATGTCAGTGTGTTTGGGAAATACCAGTCAGAGTTTCATCCCTCACCAGCACAGATGGCCCACGACCAGATCTGTGTGCAGGCTGCACCTCCCGCTAGCTCAGCAAGAGGAGAGAGACTCCTGGCACTGCTGCCAGTCCTTCTGGTTTCATCCTGCTTAAGAGGATTTTCTCCTTTCCTAAGTTTTTTGATTTTCAACTTCATTGCATAATCAGTTAGCAAATTATTTCTAAAGGGGATATACTACTCCTTGTTTTGCTGTTAATTAAAACTTTTCCTGCCCATTTTAGTGTGACTCACTATGACAATGCCCTGCAAATTATTTTACCTCGTTTCTGCAAATGCTAGTATGAATGTATGAATTTATTTTTCTTTCATTTCTGCAGCTAAAACCAATCATGCATGATGATTTAGTAGTTCATTTAACACCTAGTTATTTGAAAATAAAGGATTCTGTGTTTCAAAGCTCAAGGCCAAAGCTATATAATGTTCCCTAAAAATAAGTACACAGCAGATGACTAGACATAATCTCCCAGGAGCTGAGCCCTTAGATATGGATTTACCCAGGAAGCACAGCTTCCCATGCATCTCAACCACAGGAGGCACACACCAAAAAGGCCAAATGTTTTCACCTGCCTCTGTGATTTGCTAAAAAGATACTGTCATTCTGTTCCATGTCCCTCACTTCAAGGACTTCCATTCTGTTTAGGTTGCATTTTGGACCCTTGCTTTCATACTCTCTAATCCTGCCATTTACAAGAAAGTCATGGAAGACCTGGCTTCTGTTTTTGGCAAAGCAGGTAATAAATGTGATTTTGTCCTTCTGGAAGCTGGAAGTGATTTATCCTGTGTTGGCCCAGCATAGGGCACACTTGGTCAGTGGCTGGGAACAATGAGTGTTCCAATTAAGGGTGCTACTGATAGCATAGACAGCTCTCAGGTCTTTACTCAGTATATGATCAAGATGTATTTCTAAGCAAACCCATCTCTGATGTTAGTGTTAGCAGAAGGAAGTAGGAAAAGAACAGTATGTGTTTGTCTCTTTGTTCCCATCAGAAAAGAACACTATGTGTTTCTTCATTCCTATCACTTAAACTTAGATTTGTATTTGTATTTCCTAGTTTTTTTTGCTTTTTCCAGGCAACTAATAGTTGAGGTCTTTCAGTTCAGGTGCTTTTTATGGTGTGCTGTTCATCAGAGTTACAGCTATTCATGGTTAAAAAATGGGCCAGGAAATGTTCTTTTCTGTCATCAGAGGCAAATTTTTCCAGCATGGTTGACCCCCCATGAGTAGCCTCTTTCCCTCAAAAAGCAGTCACCTATTGGGAGTAGTTGTTCCCATATGCAGTCCCTTGGACCAGAGTTAAACTTTCACAGAAGCTCTTTGTTGACATGGGTCAAAACATGCCAGTAATTAACCAATAAAAAAAAAAATTCCTGAAGTCTTTCTCCTGGTCTTATTTCATTTTCTAACGTTAACAGAGTCCAAGAGCTCAGCCATGGCTTCTTGTCTTGGTGCCTACAGTCCCTGAGATTTCCATGCAGTGTCCTGTGAAAGCACAGAAAAACTCTGAAGACTTTTAACTTCCAACATGACTTTGTTTGGCCCCTTCTATCTAATGCCATATCTATACCTTAGAGTTATTGAATTATGTCCAGTGGCTTTTCTTAAATGTTACTGATTTGAGTCTGTTTATTTACTTTGAAATATAAAGACAATTTTTGGGTGTAAACAATGCCTTGAGGTCTTGAAGTATTTCACCCACAGTCCTAAAGCAAGACATGCCAGCCTGTATCAAAGCAAGTATGAAATGTAGTTTTTACATGGAGTCTTCTTTCTCATGCCACAACAGGTAAGGATACACTGGAGGTGTCTGAGGAAGACCTGAAGAAGATCCCTTTCATTAAATGGTGCACTTTGGAAGCCATACGGCTGAGGTCTCCAGGTGCAATCACCAAGAAAGTCATAAACCCAATTAGAATTAAGGTGAGGTTTGGTTGTGGGGTTTTTCCCCCAAAGAATGCTGTGTGATTTGTCTGGAAAAGGTCCTCCCAATAGATCTGGGTAAAATTACAGTGACTGAGATATTCCCCAGCCTCACATATATATTCTTTTTAAAATATTTGTTTATCATCATTAATTTATGAGTGGTTTGGATTGTCTGGCTCACAGTGTTGCCTTCAGTTTTGAATTGATTTGAGATGGAATTGAATTGAACTACAGATACTGATGGCATATAAAAGAGGAATCAGACACCACAAAAATAGTTGAAGGATCTACATTTTAGTTACTGATAAGACTCCTTTTTTGTCCTATTCACTACCATTCAGAAGGGAGGTGTCAGCATTCAGGAATCTGGCAAAGAAATGTTTGGGAAAAAATCCACTCTCTTAAGGAATCAGTGCTTGTGACTATTTAAGATTACTGATCAAATTATCAGTATAATCTATCTATTGTCATAGAAGGCTTTCTTTGAGTTTCTTTGCATTGAAGGAAGTATTTAACAAAATATTTAGGAAAAAGAAAACAGCTCACATGATAAATCAAGAAGCAGGAAAGACAGAAATAATGCTTCTGATCTTTTGATATATAAAAACCCAAATTAGAACACAAATAATCTTTCCAACTTCCCCATTGTTTAGGTTTTATGGAAAAAAATAGCAGCAGCAAGAAGAAACTTCAGACATGTAATGTGGCCACCATGGCTTTATCACCCTCACTTGTCTTCTCTTAGAATCTTCTGCTGATGGAAGAGAACTACCAAGGAGGGACTATTTTGTGAGATTTTTAGTTCTTTTCTTAGAGATTTTTCTCTTTTCAGAATTTCACCATCCCTGCAGGTGACATGCTGATGTTGTCACCATATTGGTTGCACCGGAATCCAAAATATTTTCCTGACCCAGAAATGTTCAAACCTGTAAGTTGTCACTCTTAGTGTGGATATTTTGCTGCCTTTTCTTCCATTCACTTATTTTACAATAAAAGTATATGGATGAATGTGCTTAAATCTGGCTGGAGAATGCCCTTGAATACAGGGACATAAAGGAGGAGCCTGTGGAAATAAAAAAGTCTTTTAATTTCAGTGACATGTTGCAGATAATATGGTACTATTTTAGTGTCACTTTGATCCTGATCTTATCACTCTCTCTAACTCCCTGAAAGCAGATTGCAGCCAGGTAGGAGTCAGTCTTTTCCCTCAAGTAAGAGCTGATAGGATGAGAGGAACCAGCTTCAAATTGTGCCAGGGGAGATTTAGATTGGATATTAGGGAAAATTTCTTGACTGAAAGTGCTGTCAGGCATTGGAACAGGCTGCCCAGGAAAATGGTCACCATCCCTGGAGGGGATTTGTGTAGGTGTGGCAGCTGGGGATGTGGTTTAGTGCTGGATTGGCAGTGCTGGGTTAATGTTGGACTCGATGATCTTAGAGGTCTGTTCCAACCTAACCAATTCTGTGATTCCAAGTACTCTCCTCTCCCTCCTGGATGATTTCTCGTAGGTATTATCTCTGCTAATTCAGTAGTTAATCTAGTTTCTTGATTATTATTCCACTGCAGGTGGCTGTGTGGGCAGGCTTGTAACTGCTCTTTTTAGCACCATCCAATATAGAACAGTTTGTCTTTTTTATAGAAATACATCAAGAAGTAATTTAAACAAAACTTCCCTTCTAGCAAACTCTTCCTGATTTGAAATCCCTTTTAACAATTCCTGCTTCTTTGAAATCTGAAGCTGAAACTCTGATGCAGCAGCTTATTTTTTTTTAGTAACTTTTTTTCTAAAGAGCAAGTTAGTTTGTTTTTTAGAAACTCTCCCTTTTTTTTCAAGAGGAATAGATGAGTGCCCCTTGGACATTGTCATTCCAAATGTATGACCTTGCTTCATCACCACGGAGATTTTTTTTCTTCTTTATTGGATTTTGGTGCTGACAAGTTTCTTCCTCAGAAATCTCTAATCAGCCCTAGCTGAAAAAAAACCTCTAAAGTAGATAAATGCAAGATGATGTCTTCTCTGGGACAGCTTCATCAGAGGATTCACCAGCAGAAGCTTGACAGGGTGTTACTTGGCAGAGTAGCACTGAGTTTGTGGAGGCTGGTACAGTTTGTCACCCAGCAGTCATGAGATTTGCTTCTCTCAGTGTCACCCACCAGAACTTCAGTCAGTATTGCCTTGTTCCTTGTGTAGTCCCTTTCCTCTCAAAGCAATTTAGGATGGAGCAGGGATCCCTTTGGGTACAGACAAGCTGTTTTTTGTGGAGAGTCTTTCATCTTCTCACACACTGGCTTACACCAGCTAAAGCTCATAGACCTTGCATTTGTCTTAGAAATGTTTTTTCTGTGCAAGATGTGTGTGAGCTATTTGTGTGTCGTGGCACACTTTTGTGGCTGAGGCTTCCCTCAGTACTGGTTGAACATTTGCATTTGTAGATACATTTAAAAAGAGAAGGTTGCATTTTAATAGCTCAAGATGCAGGATTTAGGAAATGAGGACATATAGGGAAACTGCTTTAGGGGTAATTTTGAAAACTTCTCCAGCATTTTTAGGCACCTAAATGTGCTTCAAATGGGAACCTCATTTCTTTCCCTGATTCAGTGTTGACTTTTGGATCCAGACTCTAATACTAACAGGTTGAATGCAAAAAAATGGTATTAGTGCAACTTTGTATTGAGGATTAGCTGTCCAAGGTCATTTTTAGCCTGAAGAAATAAAGTTAAGCTTTATTTATATAAGGCTGATTTGGAAAAAAAAAGTTTCTTCCCACAGGATCGTTGGAAAGAGGCAAATTTAGAGAAGAATGCTTTCTTGGACAGCTTTGTGGCATTTGGAGGAGGGAAGCATCAGTGTCCAGGAAGGTCAGTGAAACAGCTGGAGTTTATTTATTCCCAAACCCTGCAGAGAGCAACTCTCTTGAACTGGGCTTCTCTTACTCTTGGAGATAACATGTTTGCTTTGCTCTTTGTCAGTCTCCTAATGCACCATCTGCACCTTGTTTAAACTGATCTGAAAGTGGTTTCACTCCTGGAAGAGACAGGTGAAGTCACAATGAACAGGCAGAATCAGAGACCAGTGTATCAAGGGATATTGCCCCCCACCCAGGGAGGAAATTCAACTTGGCTCTGCCCCTGCTGAGGTTTCTTTTCATCAAAGGAGAGTTGCTCCACTTCCATACACACCATTTTACAGACACAGTTACTTAGGTTGCCTTAAACCAGTTCTAAACAAACCTACAGAACATTTCTCAGGTCTGAGACTCTTTCCATTCTCTGTGATGCCATTGACATTTCTGCTGATCTCCAGGTCTCCTAACTGTCTCCTGTGTGTTTGAATCTGGTCTTTGCATTAGGGCGCACAGAACTGTATAATGGCTTAAATTGCAGATCCTGTCTCACTTCACTCCTCCAGCAATGCCAGCCTTGGTACTTCCTGCATTCCTTCTGCTGTTTTCTCTGCTGTCCCTCTTCCTGGAAAAAGTCCCAGGGACCCAGCTGCTCCTTGTTCCTGTGTTCAAACATCTCTGTGCTCAATCCTCTGCCTTCAAAACCTGAGCTCCTCCGAGACAAAAATCTCCTTAGAACCCTTAAGACCAGTTGTTTTACCTTGAGTTCCACGTGGAGCAAGGAATCAGGAGGGTGTTGCAGAGGATCTGCATTCTGTAATCTGCACCCTATGGCAGGCTAGAGATGAGGGCCAGATAAACTTTGTAAAGGCACTAAAGACATGAGCAAAATGAATAAAACCTCTTTCACCATTTAGGCTTGTCAGAGGGAAGTGCTCACTCACTGCTGTACCTTGGTGGCTTGTACCACATTCCTGAGCTAAATCTGAGCACAGCCTCATTCCCAGCAAGGGCAACAGCAAAATTCACAAGAGGCATCTGCAGGTACAGGGAAAGCTGCAAACAATGTTTCTGAAAGCTGCTTGTTTATGTATCCTGACCTATATCTTTGTTCAGGCTGTTCTCTGGACTCTGATAACATCTTTCAAATAAGTTTTTGTTTAGAGAGGAAAGTATAACACTTCTACACAGACAACAGATGGAGAATCTTGTTCTTGCTGAGAAACAAAAAAGCCCTTTCAGACCCTTTGGCAGTCCACATGGTAACACACACCTTCAGGTTTTTCAGCAATAATTGTAAAAGAATAATGTGATGATCTTGAAAAAAAAGAAAATTAAATCAAGTGTTGTATCAAAGATTCAGGTTGCAGATTACCTTCATACAACTGAATGCTATTTCAAGTTTAAGATGCATTTTTATTTATTTCCTTAATGAGGGTTATAAATTAAATATATGTAACATTTAATTTCTCCATTGCAAGAGTTCAGCATAAAATTAAAAGCTACTATAATCAAACTGAAAGCCAGTAAATAACTTAGCTGTCACATATTCTACCAAACTGATGTGGGAAGAGCTCCAAAATAGCCATTTCTGTGCCATATTTTTTACTTAAGAGAAAAATTTGATGTCAGTTTGACTGCTTTGGTCAAACCAGATGATTACTGCTTGTGTGACTGTGCTTGTCTTGCATGGGTTGTTGTCCCCTCAAGCACTGGGCTCCAGGGCCCTGCTGTGCAAACAGAGCTGGGACTGGAAGGACCCAGCCTTGCATGGTGCTGCAGGCTTGGAGCTTGCGCTACATCCCACCTGAGCTGTGCTAACAACCATCAGAATATCCCTGCACTCCATTCCCCTGAGCCAAGGCCACCAAAAGCTCAAGGCAATTGCAGTGTGAAATCACAGGGATAATTTGGGTCTGAAGCTATGCTGAAACAAACAAGGATATCCCACTCCAGAGCCCAGGGTGGCTCCATGTGCAGAGCCTGGTGGCTCTGCAGGAGTTACCTGGGGTCTGTGGGGCTTTTTATTTTCCCTTCACACCTGCCAGCCAACTCCATGTGCAGTCATGTAGCCTCTTCCCCTGTGAATTCCCCCATAGCTATTTCATCCAGGTTTCCCAGCATTTCTCTGTACAAGAGCAAGGTGGTGTTACTATTTTAACTGGGTATATAAGACTTGTGTCTAAACTCTGCAAAGTGAGTAATCCCATGACCTGGCACAGGTGCACACTGGTGAATGCAGAAAGCATTGTACACACAAGCTTTAAAAACCAGTAGCCTGGAGGGTTTCACCTGCAATTATCCAAAATCTTCTCTGGCCTAAGAAATACTTTTGGGAGAGTGTTACAGAAAAAAGAAACCGTGCCCTTGGGTCTCCTGCTGCATCCTAATGCTGACGCATTAAATAATAACTCCCACTGTCACTGCTCTCTGATGTCACCAGGCTCCCAGCTGTATTATATAACTTTATATAGCACAATTAGTCATATGGCCTTTTCTGTTTGACTGCCTTCTCACTCCTAGGAAGTTATTTCAAGTCAGCAAGTGTTAGGAGAACATAAATGTTTATACAGTGGAAAAATCCATAATGATAAGGAGCTGGTTTAAAATAGGTGTCAGAAGGATACTGTCAGTCCAGTGTTTCACCAGAGAAAGAAGGGGCAGCTGCCACATTCGTGTTCTTTGCTGAGCAACAAACCCAAACTACAGCAGTTTCCCTATGGAAGATAAACTTTCAGGCAGAACTAAAGCACAGAGTGTAAAATGTCTCAAAGACACCCTGTTTCTTACCTGATAATAACACACATGTCATGGTCAGTCTGGAGGGCCAATGCTTCCTCCTTTTTCGTGCAGGTGGTTTGCAATCATGGAAATCCAGCTGTTGGTTGTGCTGTTCCTGTACAGGTATGAATTTGTGCTGTTGGATGCAGTGCCAAAGGAGGTAAGAGATCCATGCACTTGTGTAGCACTGTCCATCTTTATACCCTTCATTCATCAGGCTCAGCTGAACAACCATGCTCAAATGTGCTTACATAAATTTTGAGAGGAGTATTATAAAACATGTATCTTTGTTTTAACTCAGAAAATCCAGAGTAATTCCAGCAGTTCCAGTTAGTGGGGGCTGCACTGGCTATATAACCAAGAGCTTACAAGAATATTTTGTCTCATCATTGCCTAAACATTACCAAAGATTTGATACTTGCTGCTCACAAAAACAGTAAATATGGAATGAGATCACTAATACTTTAAAGATATGGAACCAGAAGTAACACTTGTAATGCTCTTCCACTCCATATTCAGGGGTGGAAGGGAAATTACTAGAGTGAGACTGAATGAGCAGCTGAGACACAGAAAGGTTTTACACTTATGGTAGAACAGCACAGTTGCCACTTCATTATTTGAATATTTTGAAAGTATTCAAAACTGTGGGGATTTCTTAAGAGCTCATGTGTCACCCTGATAGAGTGACTGGAATAATAATTAACCATGAAGGTCCTACTCAATGGCTTCAGCAAAGCCAAGAAATAATTACTGTTATTTGGTCTTGGCTCTCTAAGACTGAAGATGCAAGAATATCTTAACATTAAAGCACAATGGTAATTCCATTAACTAAACTAACTGATGTGTTTTTTCTGAATTTCTTCTTTTTTCAGAGCCCTTTACACTTGGTGGGGACACAGCAACCCATGGCACCATTACAGGTCCGGTATAAATGCCGGGAATGAGAGTTGTCCAGCACTGAGCTTTCTTTGCCAGCCCAGGCTGGATGGATGGACCACTGAGCTGCTTCCTAATCCCACATCTTCAGACAGCTTCTCTGCCTGCACAGTTCTTGATTTCAGCTTTCAGTGCTGTACATTGTGCTGTGCCAAACCAGTGCAGTCATACCTGTGCTCTGCCCTGGCTGCCCAGCTCCCAGTGCTTCAATCCAAGCTCTCCTGCTGCATTCATAATTTGTGGGCCAGTTACTCACTGACTTTGCAAATCTGATATACTGAACTCACCATCCAAACATTCAGGACAAAAAGCTTCAGTGTCTGGAAATCCTGTGTGGAAGCTGTGCCAGAACCAGCGGAGAAGCAGCTCCCTTGGGCCAGGTCACTGCTTCCTGCAGGGTGCTTCAAACCAAGGCCAGACTGGTGCCTCATGCTAAGAAATCACATTGGTAACAACAAACAGCTCCCTGGTGCTGGTGAGCACAAAATCCAGGACAGTCTGAGCAGAGACCTCTGGATCAGCTCCATCCTGATAAACTGTGGGGACTTGTGTGTCACTGCCTGTGTGGGCAGGTGAAGGTCTGGCCTGCTCTGCCTGCAACCAGTGCCGGCATCTTGTGAATAAAATGCATTTGTAATGGAAAAACTGCAATTAGGATCTTGTTCCACTGGAACACCTGAAATTTCTGCTGAGCTTTATTTTGCTCCACAGGATTCAGAATTGGTCCTTGCCTGAATTTGCAATGAAAGTTTGACGATATTTAGCTCCCAATAAAAAATGATTGCAAGGAGAGCTGTTCCTGCTCATGAGACTGGTTGTCTATTTTATCTAGAATGCTTTTCCTTTCCCTTCCATGAGTTATAGAACAAATTGCACAAATCTAAGAATTTTTAATCCTGTAAAGAATACCTAGTAAAAGTTGTTTGAAGATGCTGTCAAATAAGTTCAGATACGAACACTTTAACTGCTGTCAGATTCAATATACAATAATAGCTGGCATGTATTTTTAGTCCTATAAGTAATTATACATAATTTTAAAAGTATTTGCAAAAAATACAAATAGACTGAACAGCAGAAGAAACTATGGGAACAACATGCATAGGAAAATAACACATTGTATAATTCATTACATGGTTGGCTTACCTTCATGATGGATAGAACAACTTCAGTGATTTATATGGCTGGAAAGTGATTCATCCAACTTTTATTTTAGCTCATAATGGTTAACTGTGTATGAGTTGCAATCTTAATTGCTGTTCCACTGTCTATTCCATAACTGAAAGCCATTCCCTTGGATTTCATGCATGGTATTACCTGGAAGTGTATATTTTATTTTTAAAATTTGGAAATGACCATAATATTTGTAAGGCCAGGCTGGATGGGCCTCTGAGCAACCTGATCTAGAGGAAGGTGTTCCTGCCCATGGCAAGGGATTGGAACTGGGTGATCCTTAAGGTCCCTTCCAACCCAAACCATTTTGTGGTTCTGTGACGATTTTTATAAATACTTTGCACTCACAGACCTCCACCCTGATCTGCAAGAGCAGGGGGCAGGCTGAGGCCACTGGTGCTGTTTGAGTGCTGAGTGTTTCTGTCTGAGCTGGCCACTGGAACCATCAGTGGGTACACACATTTTACACATCTGTAGATGTGTCTGCTGGATGCAGGGGCATGGAGCTGCAGCAGCCTCACCTCTCTGGGGCTGCTGCATTTAGCAACTCCCCATCAGTTGTGAATCAGCCATGAAAATATTGGTCCTGAAAGGCAGGACATGTTTTTATTGCAAGTGCAGGCTTTTGGCAGGAAAGAAATACCTGTTCATGGCAGAGGTGAAGAGAAGTGGGCCTGACTGTGGGTTCCCATCACTGCCCTGTTGTGGATCACAGCTCCAGGCACTCACTGTATTTTCCAAGGTGGAAAAAAACAAGGGAGGTGGATTAGTAAAGCAATGTGATGGTCAAGTGATAGAGCTAAAAGGGGTCTTCTGCCGGGAAATAATCCAGAAGCTTCTGGAGGAGGGAAAGACTTTCCCATGGGACAGGGCATTAAAAGGTCATTGAGATACCCTGTGCAGGAGTGGATTAAGAGTATCTAAATTATTCCTCTTCAAGTGCTTGTTCAATCAGCTTTTAAATACAGCAGTGCCAAATTTCCATGGGAAATCTGTCCTCTCACCTGACTCTCCCTGCTGTTAGAAAGCTGTCCTACATATCAGGGCATAGCAGGAATCAGAGTAAGGTTTTGTCCATGCCATTACCACAAGACTGTAAGAAGCCAAAGATTTTTAAGCCCACAGAGAAATAAAATGTATTTCAAGCTACCTTTTTTATTTCTACCTTCTATATGAAGTCTGGGGGTTAAAGGGAAAGTAGTAGAGCATCCCTCAAAAAAAATCTTAGAAAATGTAACTGTTCCTCCTCCAGACATGGCAAAGGCCAGATCTACCTGATAAATTCCAGTGTCAAAGTCATTGAAACAATGGTAAGAATTGTCTTAATGGGACAGGAAATGTAGAGTTACAAGGAATGAGAAATAAAACTCTGTTACATGAATTTTCCTTTAATAATTGCACTTCAGAGAAGTGTTTCAGGGAAAAAAAATAAGGAAACTAACACATTCCAGACAATTCTTTTATATACTTTTGAAGAGGGTATAAACATTTTCACTGAAATAATGAATTTCCTGTGGAAATACAAAACTTCTGAAAACATTTCGAGTTAAAATTGTTGACCTCCTGTAAGTGAATCTTCTCCAGTCAGCACAGTGAAAAGATCACCCACAGTATCAGCAGCCACCTCCCAGAATAATCACAACTTCTTTCATGTCTTCCCTCTAATGAGCCTCCCCAAAGGCCCCTCTCAAGCCAAGTATTTCAAGTGGTCTTTCTTTTTTCTGTGCCACTGATTGTCACAGAACCCAGATCTTTCAGCTTGGCACATAACCCTCCTCAAAATAGCTGTCTGGGGACTAAAAGATAGTGCTGTGGCCATTGAGAGGTGGGCTAAAAATAATGACTTTCCCTCAAAAAGAAATTAATTTTAAGGCCCTTGCTCTGTGCTGGACTTAGGCACTTTGCCAAGCAAAACTCAACTTAAGCATGTGTTTTGCCTTAAACAAACACTTAAAATGGATCTGGGGAATAAGAATGGATTTTGATTTAAGCACAGGCTTAAGTGCTTTGCTGAACCAGGGTCCAAAAGCCTCAGTCCCTAACCTGTTGTTTACAGTTAGTCTTGGCATCTGCATTGCAATTTTAAGGACATACAAAGGTTAGTGGAAATACTGAGATGGCTTTGCTCATTTTAGGTGAACCTGGCACACATGGAAGGATTTTAGGAAGCATTTATAGCCCAAACCAGTAGGCTTTGTTGGCAACAAGCATCTTTCCCAGTTATTTGGTACATTCTAAATGTGTGGCTCATCACACTGCAAAAAATACTCCCTGTCCACCATGTGGTAGAAGGGGAATTGGACACAGAAAAGGCAGTCAGAAGATAGCACGCACTTAATTGCAACAGCCAAGGAGAGGCTTTCATCATGTGGCCATTCTGGATGACATTGGGCATGCGACTGATTGGCACAGCATTATTTGGGTTTTTCACTTTGATCATAAAATTACCAGGAAAGGCTTAATGGAGTTATAAATATCTTGTTTCCATGAGAGTCCTGGGAAGATAATTATAGCACTAAAGTCTTTACAAAGATAGAGCATTTATGAAATGATATTATCTGAGGCCTCCAATGGATAATGCAGGGAATTCTGCACTCTATTCCCAGCTCCCCTATTGACTCACAGTGCTCTTTGGGTGAATCACTTCATCCCTGTTTTCCTCACTCTGGGGTAATAATGACAATTACCTACTGCTGCAAAGTCTGTATGGCTTAAAAGCTGTTGCTCCCACTCATCAGAGCACTCCTGCCTGGTTATTGATAGCAATGGCTGGCTGGAAGGCTTTGGATGAGCTACATGTCTTCCTGATGCGTGCTACTGGTAAATTACACTGCTTGTAGAGTTACAGTCAAAACACTCAGGAGAAGCATTTTAAATCTCTTAATTCACAGTTTTTAAGAGGATGATGAAACAGCTGTAACCCACAGTCTTCAGAAATAATTTGTTTTTAATGCAAAGCTTGGCATTTAAAGACTATGGACAAGTTTCTTGTTGAGTGGAAAGATAACTTCCTTTCATAAAACCAACCCCAATGGAGAAGCATTGTCTAGAAGGCTGAGTAGCAGCTGCCTGTGAGTAGGAACTACATTTATACTCTAACATTCCTAGCTGCACTCTCCCTGCTCTAGAGACACCATATATTATCTTTTCAGCTTTGAAAAAGGCAAGTGAGGAAAGAGTGATAGCAAATGGATACTTTGCTTGAAGGCCCTAACATGGATTTTGGTTACAAAAACATGAACTTCAGTCCTGGAGAGGAGATCCTACATGTCCCATCAATAGCACTGCAACAGCCCTGGCTGGGATTGCAAACAGCTCCTGATAAATTTGAGAGAGATCAGAGCTCTCCAATAGTGGATGGGCCTTTGGAGCTTTGTGTGCCTTTTTGCAGTGGACTGAAAGGAAAATGAGCAGCTTCCTACCTGGAATGAGGTAGAACTGCACATGAGGAAATGGTATTGTTTTACCAAGCACTGAAATTATGTTTCTGTATGAATAGTCCTGACAATAAAATTGCCCATTTCTCCAAAACAGAAGCTCTTGCTCTGGAGTGTGAGCATTCCTGGGGTGAAGGAAGGAGGAAAAGACAACCTCATTACTTTTCAGGAATCTGCACAACATAAACCAGGAGAGTCAGGAGATCTAAATTATCTATATGGGCATTCTGCTTCCATAAAGCAACTTCCAGGTAGTCCACAAGGCAGAAAACATCTTTCTCTGAGTGCATTTCTCAGATCGTGTAATCGCAGCTGGGCAGAGAAATCTAAACCTAAGGAGGATCATGTTCTTTACAAAGCATAATTATGGAATGGAAAGACTGGTATTCCCTTTTTCCTGTGTCCTTGCTCAGAGGCAATTACCAGTGAGTTCTGTGAAGATCTGACCCAAACAAGAGCCAAGAGAGGCTCTGTGCATGTGGTCCCTCAGCACTGCATGTCCAAACCACTCTTGTTGTGGGGTCTTGCACTGGTAAAGCAGGATCCAAGCTGAAGATGGGGCTCTGTCACACCTTCCCCTCAAAGGTCTCAGTTGTAGCCAGACTGGACTCATTTGAATTAAACACTCTGGGTTCATAGTGTTGGTCTTTGTAACTGCTGACAACAGATGCAAAGGCAGTTTCAAGGCACTGGCCTTTTATCTGACCTTGGTTCTGAAGACCATCAATGATCAGAAAAGCATTGTGTCCTTCTGTTTGCTTGACACCAGAAGAAAATCAAGTGATTTGCAGTATTAGGCCATGGCCCCCTGAATGTGATTCCCAGGTTAAAATAGATAAGCAGCTTGAGATACTCAGAGTTCTGCTCTCTAAGTAATTCACTAGAGCTGAAGATATTGCCTTTGATGCTCTTTTGCCCAAATCTTAATATTACAATTTACTATTTTAAGCTTGTTTATAGAGCTGGAATAATATGCAGATAAAAAGGGGATAATTACTAGGGCGTTTTCAGGCATTAAAGCTGAGGTTTGGAGTTCCTTTTTCTGAGAAAATAAACCAAGGAATGTTTTACTATCTGAAAACCTGGCAACTGGTCTTTGCTTACCATGAAGTAAAATCAAGCACCACTTGGTTAAAAGCCAGGTTCAGCACAATGATCTAGTTGTTCCTTAAAATAATAAAGAGGCCTGAATCAGCAGGAGATGGTTTTATTCTGTCCTTTGGGTATAAATCAATACATCCAGCTAAATTTTTCCAGTGGATTCTGGCCTTGCAGCCTGGTTCAGAGGTTTTGGGCACATGCACAGTTTGTACATTCAGGCATATGGGTCTGTAGGAAATGAGTTCTCTACACATCCACAAGCCAGGACAAATCCAGGTGATTTGTTGCAATCCCTTCTGCCCTGAGCTGCCACACCATGGGAAGGAACATTTATCCCTCCACACAGAGATGTTCCAGCATTGGCATCTTTGTACAGGGGTCAAGGGGGGAAGCTGGGCAAAGGAGCTGGAAGCTGAGGGTGTCCTGCCTGCTGGGCTGTCCTGCTGTCCTGCCTGCTGGGCTGTGAGCTCTCACAGCCTGGGAAGGTGCCATGCCACTGGATGTCACAGCCCAGGAAGGTGCCACGCCACTGGATGTCACAGCCCAGGAAGGTGCCACGCCACTGGATGTCACAGCCCAGGAAGGTGCCATGCATCTGGATGTCACAGCCCAGGAAGGTGCCACGCCACTGGATGTCACAGCCCGGGAAGGTGCCATGCCACAGGATGTCACAGCCCAGGAAGGTGCCATGCCACTGGATGTCACAGCCTGGGAAGGTGCCACGCCACTGGATGTCACAGCCCAGGAAGGTGCCATGCCACTGGATGTCACAGCCCGGGAAGGTGCCACGCCACTGGATGTCACAGCCCGGGAAGGTGCCATGCCACTGGATATCTGGGTGGGCTGGCTGAGCAGGACATTGATGGCACAGCAGGCTGCTCCCCAAGGTGGCCCTGGAGCAGCCAAAGGGCACAATCAGATGAGAGGCCTTGCTTCATCTTTCCTTTTTATCTTCCATTTACTGTTTCCATCCTCCCTAGGAACTTCCGTAGTTCTCTTTTTCCCCTTTCCCAGCTCAGCTGTAAACTGAGCTTACATTTTCCTTCAGGTATTTTTAAGACATCCAGGCTGCCAAATGCCTGAAAATCTTCAAGTTGCAGTGCAGCACTGCAAGGGTAAGCCTGGCAGATGAGTGCCTCAGTAGGAGATAACTCCTGAATGCACTGGCTATCCCTTCTGGAGCTGTGTCACACTGCTGGGAGAGCAGGAGGAGGGGGCAGAGCCTTCCCTCTGGCTGATGTGCAAGGAGGACACTCCTTGGAGGTTGCTCTGCTGCAGTGACTCAGTGCTGTGGAAGCTGTGACTGCCCAAAAATGTCTGTGTCACCAAGACTGTTTCCATTTTGCCATCCCCAGTGCTCCCCTTGCACAAGGGCTGGCAGGACAGGGGCACTGGCATCATCACTCTCAGTCACTGATGTGATCTCTAGAAAATCAGTGTAAAATATATAATGCAATGATATAAATGCAAGCATACCCAAAGATAAAGTGTGTAAGCAAACTATGTCTTAGTAGAAGTGTTGAAAAATTAAGTTTTCACTTCTAGGCACAATTCAGGTTCAAAAATAGAGTCTCAATTGTTACTTACCTGCTTATTTTCCATTAACTGGATGTGTATGTGGTGTCATGCTGACTAATAACACAGCCTTCTGCTTCCCATGATACTCCAATTATGCCTTCAGTAGTCACTTAAAAGTGCCAGAATAATGAATGAAAATTTCAGAGGAAAAAGAAAAACACAAGAAGCCTGAAGATTATGGATCACGCTTAAGGAGACTGAAACATTCAAAAATTTTTTAATGATCTCTCAATATTAAAAAAGCTCCTTTAAATGACATTTTGGAAAGCCTTCCTGTGTCAATCTCCATAATTAAGGATAAAGATTAATAAAAAGGAAATAAATCTCATACAGTGGACTTCTCCATCAAACCTGTCTAGCATTGCTTCAGAACTAGGGCTCCTAAATTCTACTTCTCAACAATTAATAAACATTAATTACCACAATATTTGCTTTAGAGGAGTAAATTGTGTCTTGCAGTGAATTACACTCTGTGGCCTTCTAATTAGCACATATAAAAATAAAACTTCTCGTAGCTTTTTTGGTTTTTTTCTTAGTTGTTTACATTCTGAAGCAAATTAAATAATATATTCATAAGCTCAGTCTGTATTTAGATACCTAAATAAGCATCTTGATTTTTAAGAGCACCTACAACTCTGAGAGTCACACAGTGCTCCTGAAAACCAGGCCATTTATTTAGGTGTCTATATTTAGGTACATGAGTTGGAAGTGTTTGGCTTGAGGTCACATAGCTATGGCTCATTGCAATTTTTTTATTTCCATTTGGGTCACAATGGGCAAGTCACTTCTAATAATTCTTATCACAGATGTAAGAAATAGCAGGAGAGGTAGTAAGAATTATTTACTAAAAACCATCATGATGTTTAGCACTTCCTGAAAATACATGGAGTTTCATCCATGGAGAATTAAAATCTAAAAAAGATCAAAATCAGTGCATCAGCAAGGTAAGACAGTGTGTTTAGAGACTAAATTTATCTTGTGGTTAAACTGTACTCATTTCCTGGATTGAATTTTCTGAAATCTTTGTTGTTGCCTCTGTAACCTTGTGACCATTCTGACAAGCCAGATGTTTCAGCTTCCTGTAGTTTGACTGGGTAAATCCTAGAAACCAAGTGTTTCTGTTTGCTAACACATGGCAGCAAACCACAGTTTATCCTTGAGGAATTTGGGCTGACATCATCAGTCATGCTCATGAATTGTGGGCTACACCTCCAAGATTGCTTTGGAATGTGCACAGTAGCTTCTACAGGCCTTGACCTTAATGAACCAATTATGCAATAAACAGTCCAGGACTCTGCTGAGAGCACTTGGAAAAGGACATAAGGAGTTTTAAAAGAAATTTTAAAGAAACAAGGAACAAAATGAAAACCTTCTATTTCAGCATCCTCATTCAAATGTGACAATTTGCATCTGGCCATAATATTTCAGATCTGAGGGTTGCACTCGTACTGTAAGGATGTTGTTTGTTACAGTACAAAAGGTTTGTTTTTCTTTCTTCAAATGGAGGTTGTTTTAAAAGTCAATGAAACCTGTTTTTCCTCTTGATCTATCATGCATCTAGGCTGAAAAAACATCTCTTGGTTAAAAATATTCCTTCCACAGAAATGGGGACGTGCCATTTTTGTTGTCTTTAAAGCAGAGGGTTAGCTATAAGATAGTAAAGTTCTGTTTTGTGGAACTTTGTTAGATAGGGAATTTTTGCAATGTGAAATCAAAAAGCCCTTCATTTTTTTTCCAACAGCTCTCACTCTCTGAAGTAGATGTTAAATGAAAAGATTTTTTTTGTTCCTGTTCTGGTTGCCTTAAAAGACACAAGCTCCTTGTCTGACCTCTGTCTGCTCCTGAAGATGCTCAGAAACAACAGGGATATGCCAGAGAGGAGATTTAGGGAGCAACAGAGCCAAAATGCAGGGGGTGTCCCACTGCAAATATGGGAGCTCAGGGGTTCCAGAGGAGTGCCACAGGTTCCTATGGACTCGCAGACGGTTTGGATTGGAAGGGACCTTAAGGATCATCCCATCCCATTCCATTCCATCTCCTGCCATGGGCAAGGACAACTTCCACTAGACAACATTGTTCCAAGCCCCATCCTACCCAAACTTGAGCACTTCCAGGGATGAGGCATCCACAGCTTCTCTGGGTAATCTGTGCCAGGGCCTCACCACCCTCATAGGGAAAAATTTCTTCCCAATACCTAATTTAACCCTGCCTTCCTTCAGCTTAAGGTCCTTTTCCTTGTTCTACCACTCCATGCCCCTACTAAAAGTCCTTCTCCAGCTCTCTTGTAGCCCCTTTAGCTGCTGGAAGCTCTCTCTAGGGCTCCACACTTGCCTGACCCACATGTACCAGATGTGGAGAGAACAGACATCCCACTGGAGCACGTGCTTCCCTGCATATCCAAGCCCCCAAAGGACACAGCTCTGCTCCGTGATAACCTGCTCATGGAGTAATGTGCACAAGGGCACTACAGGCACTGAATTTTACAGCAGGTAGAGGATAGCCTCCTTTCCAGCAGGAATTTTTCAATTGTGTAATTATTATTCCTGTACTCAGAATGGTGTAAAATGCTCTGTAGATAAAAAGCAAGAAGAGACAGTGTTTGCTTTGCACAGTTTTGCTTTTCTCTCTAATGTGTTGCAGCTAAGCTGCTGTGCAGTTGCTGAGCACACACAGACACTGGAGAGGTGTTGAGGCAATGCTGCCTCACTGCCCTGAGTGACTGGGTGATAAACCAGCACATGAAGTTCAGCAGTGATAAGTGCAAAGCAATGCACAGGGGAAAAATAACCCCAACCACACACACACACGGACACTGGTTCCAGCACTGCAGGAGATCTGGAGACAGGAGTGGAAAGCCCTCTGGAAATGTCAGTGTGGGGCTAGGAATTGGTCAAAAAGGGAAACTGAATGTTGAAAATCAGTAGTTTCCCCCTTAGATGATGAGGAGACCCCCAGAGTCACAGGACTCTTTAGCCCAGATGCTCAGAGTTATTCCAAGTCCCTTGGCCAGACAGCTCTTGTCTATTCCAGACCCAGCAAAATTCAACAGTCATTTTAGCAGAATCAAAGTTTCAAAATAGTGTTTTCTTGTAAAATTAGACAGGCTAGAGAGGATGGTGATAAAGTCTCCCAGTGAAAACAGAGAAAACCACATAAAATTTAAAAAGGGAGAGCTGAAGGAAAATCCAATTAAAGGCTAGAAAGTAATCACAGAATAGTTTGGAAGGAACCTATAAGATCATCTTGTTCCAACCCCTGCCATGGGCAGGGACACCTTCCACTAGACCAGGTTACTCCAGTCTGGCCTTGAACACTTCCAGGGATGGAGAATCCACAGCTTCTCTGAGCAGCCTGTGCCAAGGCTTCTACAGCTTCACAGGGAAGAATTTCTTCCTAATGTCTAATCTAAACCTGCCCTCTTCCTTCATCTCAAGTCAATCCACCTTGTCCTCTGATGATGGTGAGAAGGTATAAACATTAAATTTACTGCCTCTGAAACAAAGGAACACTTGAACAGGGGTAAGACTTGAAATAGTTTTCACACAGTGAAGAACTATCCTGTCACAGCACATTGTGGAAAGCAAAACTATAAATGGGCTCAAAAAGAGTCAAAAACTCCCAGAGAACAGGACCACTGGCAGGTACTATGTGGAGTAACTTGTATTCAACCATGAATTCCAGAAATCCCTACCTCCCTAGCTGCTGGAATATTAGAAGGTAAACAGGAGAACATAGAGCCTATTTTTACACTGATTTACTAAGCATCCAGTCTTGGCTGCTGGAGACAAAAGACAAAGCTAGATGGATCCAACTGTGTTTTTAATGTTCTAAAAAAGTAACAGAAACAATCGAGATTATAATGCTGACAGAGTCAACATTAATTTTACTTGCTTTATCCCTTCTAATCTCCAGACTCAGCCATTTGCAAGAAATCATAATCCATATCTGGCCAAAGAATTTGGGATTATCCCAGTAAGCAGAAATGTAAAAGATGAAGCAATAACTTCTTGAGCATCTACAGATTTTCAGGCATTACTTATTTGTTTCTTCTAAAAAAGGGAAATTTGTCACCAGAACATCTGCAAGGGCTGCAGGCCTTGGCCAGGGTTTGTATTCTGGTGATCAGAAATCAAGGTAACGCTGTCAGGGGGCAAAACCTTTTGGTTCCAGTGCTTCAGTAATGTTGCAACTCTCAGTGTCTGCTTCAGCACACTTGAGAGGCCACTTCTGCTTACAGATTAAATCTGGAGATGGGAAGCAGGTGCAGGCTGAAGATAATGAGCAGCTCAGGGTTTGGAGGAGACGGGCTAAGCCTGTGCTCTGGGATATCAGTAACAAACTCCCACTCAGTTCTGTGGGATGAGCTCACAGCTCTGCTTGTGGATCCTGCAAGCAGCAGCTGTTTTATCACCTCCTTTGGTATCCTTTCCAGAATTACAGCTTCCTCCAGGTTTTGGCACCCTGCAACTGCTTGGGCTGTGGGAAGATGGCCACAGCCTTCAAGGGGCACAGGGTGCATGGCCTGAAGGGTGGGACTCCACAAAGGACCTTCTCTCAATTGCTCTTGTCCTATTATTTTTGCAACAGCATTTTTCCATGTCTAAATAATATATTGTTGTGTGACCTTTCCTAACAGAAATCTTTAATGCTTATAACACGGGATACTAAAATCCTGCAACTGCTGCCATTCTTACAATTATCTGCTTTGAAGGACATTTCACTGCAATCAGGGGAATTTAAGGTTTTTCCCCCTTCATCTTAGCAATAGTGCCAGGATGCATATAAACCCAAAGGGCTCACCTTGGCTTTCCTGATTTTTCCTGAGCATGGGTTGGTTAACTTGCTTTCAAAACTGCAGAGATTCCTATTTTACCACAAGGAAAACATATGCTAGGGCAGCTTCATCACAATGGAAACATCCTTCCCAATATGAAAATTAATAAAAATTGAGACACAAGGTACAGTTAAGAGGATGGAGATAAGAAGACACAAGGAAATTGTATAACATAAAATGCAGGACAGAAAAAGCCCAGTGGATGCTCTTCCTACTCAGAATATTAAAATAACACATCATGCAAAGGGAACACACATAAATAGAGACAAGGAAAATATCCTATCAGGTTTAATTCCCAAAACAAAAACCAACAAGCAGATAATTTGATTCAAAACCTGATTAGTTTATATAGTGACATCTGTGGTTCCACAGCTTACTGTTCTGCATAATGCCTAAAGCAGTAAGATCATGGTCAGGGATCAATATTTTAGACACAAGGACAAATCAATGAAAATAATAATTACTATTATAAGTTACCTATTATACATTTAAAAATAAAAGTAGAACTGAAGCAGAAACTCTGAAAGGTATCAAGGCATAAATCAATCTTTAGTTAAGGGACCAGGAAGAAACTCCTCTGTTGCAAATACAGCAATCTCCAGTGCATTGCTCTTTGCTGTCTCTAGAGATGAGGTGGGATACACTATTGATTTCATTCTTCACACTATTTATTTTCTGCTATTATTGGAAAGTGCTGCTATAAATGGCACACATCTATTTATATATCTTTTAACTAATGGAGAATTATTCCTAACATAGATTTTTATAGGGTATTTAATAATTACATGGGAGTCTTCTCGTTCTTCATTACATTCTATAGATTTTCAAAGCCATCTTTACAAAAACCTATTTACGTTTCTGTAGCACCCTATTGATTAAATCCCTTTGTATTACATTCCAAAGAAAAGAGACCACAGAAAATCACTGCTAGGCTCAGATGTGCAGCTGGAAGAGAGAAAATAGCCCTTCTTTTAATAAAACATGCCTTGGGGGCATCTGAGGGCTTTCTCTTCTTTTTAAAATCATGACCAGCATCAGCCTTTTTCTATTGCAAACGTGACTTTCTTTTAGAGCCCTACAGATGCTTCTTCTGGTCTGGCATCATCTGTAGTGGGGAGATACCCCTGATTCACCTGTGAGCCTGAAGATCTGGCTGTGTCTCAGATGGAGCTCACTCCAAAGGACAGTTCGAGGGGAACCCAGTCTTGGGAGCTTCATCCTCCAAAGTAATTAAGACTCCTGCAACATCACCACAGGAGGGCCTGAGGAGCTGTCACTAAAACCATGGCGAGGTGCCCTGGCACTGTGAGGATGTCCATCCACCCCACCTCTCCCCTACCTTATCCCATCATCCCTTCTCGCTCCTGTTCTATCCCATCCCACCTCTCTCCTACCCATCTCTCCTCACTTCCATTCCATTTCATTCCTTTCCACCCCTTCCCATTCCACCCCACACCATCTCCTCCCTACCTTACCTTACCTTACTCCACCCATCCCACCCCTCGTCACTCCCATTCCAATCTATCCTTTATGTCCCTACCCCATCCCATCTCATCCCATCTCTCCCCTACCCTAAGCCATCCCATCCCATTCCACCCCACCTGACTTCACCCAATCCCACCTCACCCTCAGGGTGGGGGCACGGACACCTTGAGGGAGAGCAGCTTTGCCAGGAGAACACAACAAACACGGTCCGGTTTCTACCGCTCCGTGTGCTCGGGTGTCAGGAGCTCGCGCCCTGGCTCACCTGTGTCCCCTCACTGCCCTGTGTCCCTCTCACCTGTCGTGTGTCCCTCCCGCCTGTCCCCACACACCTGCCACTTGTCCTCGGTCATCCCTTGTCCCCACACATCCCTGCCCGGCTCGCCTGGCCCTGCTCATCTGTCCCCGTACATCCCCGTGCCCTCTCCTCTGTCTCCCGTCCCCTCACGGGCCCCGCCGGTCACCGATTCCCGGAGGGTCGCCGTGGGAGCTGGGGGCGTGGCCAGGGGTGTGGGAGGCGGGACCAGAGCACTCCTCGCGTTCTCATTGGCGGCGCCTCCTGCCTGTTTAGGCGGGGGCGTTGCTGATTGGGCCGCCCCGTCCTCCACCTTGGCGGGCGCGGCGCGGGCGGGCGCGGGGCGCTCTGAGGGAGCGTTGGGTGCGGAGTGAGGCGGACTCCGGGCGGGCAGGGAAGGGAAGGGCGAGCGAGCCGCAGGTAAGGGCACGGCCGCCTCCCCAGGGGCTCCTTCCCCGCCGGGGCCGCAGCGCTGTCCGGCAGACCTGGGTTACGCAACCGCCCCGCGGTCCTGCCCCGGCGCCGCGCTGCCCTCGGGGTTCCTTCCACCCGCGGCTCTCGGGGGATGCGCGGCGAGGCGGCGGCCGCCCCTCGGGAGGGATTGGGGCCGGGGCCGGTGTCTCCCGCGGTGGGGTGCGGAGGAGCTTGCGAGGAGGGATGGGGAAGTGGGAAGGGGTTTGCGGCCGTGCTGGGAGCAGGTTGGGGTCGCAGCGATGCAGACCCGGACCGGGCGCTTGGGCAGCTCCGGGCAGGGCAGCGCCGGGAGCCCTGAGAGAGAGAGGCTTTTCTCGGGATGCTTTAAACTTGGCTGCTGTAGCCGACGGGGAATGAAGGGGCTTTGAAGTGAAGGAAGGTTGGTTTAGGTTAGATATTAGGAATAAGTTCTTTACTGTGGGGCCGGTGAGTCACTGGCAGAGGTTGCCCAGAGAAGATGTGAATATCCCATCCCTGAACTGCCCAAGGCCAGCCTGCATGGGGCTTGGAGCAGCCTGGGATAGTGGAAGGTGTTCTTGCCCATGGCAGGAGGTTGGAACAAGATGGTTTTTAACATCCCTTCCAACCCAAACCATTCTGTGATTCCGTGATCCCAAGCCAATATCGTTTAATGCTTATGTAATAGATAGCTCTCCAAACTTGCTGGTTTGGGTTTTTTCCCCGTCACCTCTCCTATATTCTTTTGTACCTCTTTAAAATATTCTGTTCCTTTATTTCTTGAGTTTGGAGTTTAATGAAGGTTCCTAAAAACAAATGTATGATAAGCTTATACAGCTGAAAGAAATCATATTAAATGAGAATTGTAGTTTAATCAGGGGTTATACTTTACACCAGCCTCTGTCTTTAGCTTTCAAGTTTTGCCCTTGGAAATGGTTTGGTCTTTTAGCTAGTTAGAGTATGTGTAACTAGCTAAAAGACCTGTCCCTGATGAAAAGGAAAACTGCTATTCTATGAAAATACATGATTAGTGTAAAGAAACTGCTGCATTCATCTTGGCAGTGAAGCTAAATTATATGGTTGCCCATCATGCTTGTACAGATGGAAGTCTGAATACTGTGAGAATGTCAAACATTACAGAAAACTGCTAACACATCTCAGTAAATAAGGACAGAAGAAGAAGATTTTTGTGTAGATGATCATCTCTGTTAACTGTCTTTGGTACCTTTCACAGCAGGATCTCTCCTATCCTCCTTAAACTTCTGAGAAGTTGTCGGGTGTGTGATTCAGTTTGTCTGTCCCCTTCCAAGTATTGTAGCTCGTGTTCAGATTCAGTAGCTTGGTTTGTCTTTGTTTGTGTTGAAAACGTCGTCATTGCATTGGAGTAATTAATTAAATAATTTATAAATTACTTGACTGTGCTAGCAGGAAATCCTTTTAGAGGAGGAAACTTTGAAATGTTATTCCAAGTTATCGTTGTGTGTTTTCTAGGAGTGAAACCCTGTGCTGGCTCCTGCCGCAGGTAGCTCTGGGTGAGATTCCTGCACAGTTGTGAATTTCAGGTTCCAGGCTGAACGAGTGTTCCAGTGACCCCCGTGTGAGGTGACAGCTCTGGCTGAAGGCCGGTGACGCTCTAATGCTGTGTGCCCCTTATGAAACGGGCTTGCTTTAAATAGATTAGCATAGAGGCCAAGTGAAGGTGATCAGGAGGCTTGTTCTGGTTTCTTTGTGTTTGGGGAGGGTTTTCTTGGTGTTTTTTTTTTTTTTTTTTTTTTTTTTGTTTTGGTTCTTTGCATACCTTAATGTTGCCATGGTTACTGTAGTGCCCAACTGATTGAAGCTCAGCTTCTTGACTTTAAGAACAGCACAGGGAATCTTCACACCTGGCACTGGCTGCTCCAAGGTATCCCCTTCCTTTTGTGCAGTGGCACTGGAATTTTGGCTTGGTTGGGTTCACCAGTGCCTCCTGCATTGTTTTCTCCCATGCTGGAGATGCAGATGCTCAGCAAGGCAATGCCAGAGTCCCTCTGTGCTCTCAGGACACATCCCTGGTGTGGGAGGCACAGCTGAACCTTCAGTGTGATGTGCATGTCTTGGACTGCTTGAGCTGACCAGTCCTGCTTTAGAGGAATAAAACTGAATAGTCCCTTTGGATGTTAAAAGCTTCCAAAAATAGTTCCCAAGTCTCAGCTAAATTTAATGCGGCTAGAATGTCAATGGAAAGGATTAGAACATTTGGGATTTGCACCAGTTAGCATTTAGAAAAAAAAATAGAATAAAATCCTCTTCCTCATATCTGCCACTTTTGTGAGAGGAGAAGTAGAGATTGGCACTATTTTTGTGTGTGCTAACCAATCTGGAGCTCAAATGTTAATGGACTTCCCTGTACTGATAATTTTGATTCTTGTGAGGGAATTTGCCCAGGTGGGAGATCAGGGTGAAGGCTGTGGGAGGGGGTCACTGTAGTCCTTGCTGCTTTTGAGGCTGCAAAGGTTCATTAATCCTGTCATGTGAGGTCCAGTTCTGCTCTTTCTAATTAAGTAAAAAGCCTCTATTTAAGTCCATAGGAGCTTTCCACAGTGAAGAATTAGCACCATTAAAAGTAATGCTCATCTCCAGTGTTCATTGTGCAGAGTGGAATGAAATTCCAGTAAGTTACTCTGTGACCTTCCCTGATACATTTGTGCTTTCTGACAGAGCCTTTTGTGTGGGGCCAGTTGGATGCAGCAGGAGATGCAGCCCTAGGCTGACACCACTGAAATTGGTGGCTCTGCTACTGTAAAGTCAGTGGATATTTTAAGTAAAAAATTATTCTTGCAGTAAGATCTTATTCACTGGGTTTGATTTCCTCCCTCCTGCCTCTCCCCTGCCTTTGAATTATGGTAAAAATTGCTTTTTTGGGGCTTTTTTTTTTCAGTAGGAGCCAAGATGGAATCCCTACACTTCTCCTGGACCCCTTCTACAAAAACAACTGCAACTTCTCTTTCTTTGTTTTTATCTCCTGCAGATTATGGTTTCCAGGTTTGCACTCAGAGCTCAATAATACTTCTAGTTTATAGTGATTATATTTAAAGCTTCTATTTGTAATGTTTTGTTTGCTTTATTCTATTTTTAGTCATGTTGTTTGTCATGGCAAGCAGTGTTTAATAAAAAAAGTTAAGTTTCCTAGTGATTTCAAGAGATATGTGCCTGTTTCTTGATGTCCCTCAGGGATTCTTTTTAAAAACTCTAAAGACAGGGAAATGTTCACCAAGGAAATGCCTTATTAGTTTCCATAAAAACAGTGGATAAATCTGTAAATGCTCAGTGATATAGAAGACATTGGTCCATTCAGACACTTCATGTCCTCAAATTATCTTAATTCAATACAATTTCTGCTGAATTTTTGGCTCTGCAGAGGTCTGACTTCATGAGAAGATGTACATCTTTACCCTTTCATTTTTATACTAAATAAGTGTAATTTTTCAAACAGAAACTTCAGTGAGCTGCTGCTGTTTTCCAGTGAGTATAATTTTCTGCTGGCCTCTGTTAATTTCAATTAGAGGTGTACTGTGTCTAAAAATAGTGAGGTAACAGAATGAACACAGAGCCCCCGCTTGGAATCTCTGCAGAGATTTTGGTCACAGCCTCTCCAGTGCTGAGCACTGACATGACCTGTGCCAGTGGGAAGGTGTTTCTGTTTGGAGCCATCCCAAATTAGAAACTTTGCACACCTGGACCACAGGGGGAGAAATTTAAAGTAACCCACATCAGAGTGAGGTGATGGGTAGGGGCTGGGAGGGAAGTGGCTGCTGTGGTTCTCCAAGGGTTAAAAGTGCAGCACTCTTGAGCTCCTCATTCTGTGGGGTGTATTAAAGTTGGGGGTCCAAACCTTACACCAAATTCAGAAATAACATTCAGGTGGGCTTTAAATAAAGGGAATAAATGGATGTGGCAAGTGCTCAGCTGTAGCTGGAGGTTCCATGAAGTTGTTTGGCTCAGGTTTGAATCTGCCTCAGACTTTTCAGAGGAACAATCCTGACAGAGTTTGCTGTCATGATCCCAGGTAAGATTTTGGATAATTTAGCATCAATATTGGTTCTGGATAGAGCCTATATTAATGTATATATTTATTTTTTTTAATGGCATTGCCCCTTTTTTGAAACTCTGTGTGGCAACTTCTGGTATCTCAAGTATTTGTAAAATCTGATTTGGGAGGGGAGAAACAAATGCATAACTTGATTTGAATTCATTGCATTTTAAAAGGAAGGTAAGTACAGTTTACTCTTATTTGGGGTTTTTCTTTTTTTTTTTTTTTTTTTTTTTTTAATATAAAAAGGATCCTAAGGGGATGAAATTAACTCATCTTGTCAGAAGCTGTGGAAAGGAGCTTTAACATAAATGGGAATGTGATCCAGTGATTGTATTATTGTAACATAAAAGATTACTTTTAATTGGGCTTATTTGATATGGAAATCCAGTTCATGGATGGTACATGACTTAGACTTAATTGTTTTAAGAGATTTGAAATATAAATTCTTTTGTTCTAAATTAGTTAAATAATTGGAAAGAGAATTTTTTTTGTCAGAGGACTGCCTGAAGTGGCTAAATAATTTCAAAGAAACCGCAAAACCACTACCAACAATATGATAGCTGAGCCTTCAGGTTTGACAGACATAATAAAGGATATGAAGTTATGATTTTTTACATACATATATATATATATATATATGTAAATGTTTGTATGTGTAACACTACTCATAATATGGAAAAATGTAAGATTTCCATCTTATGCCTGGGGATAACTTCTGATTGAAGTCTGCTAACAAATGTTGATTCAAGTGTGTTTGTCCCCTCTGATTATCACTGAGCTCAGGCTCATGGGCAGTTTATTTCTCTTGGGGAACATGTATGTATTTTCTTGGTGAGGTTTCTGTTTTAACTGTGGTGCTGTGCTTTCCATGGTGCAGTGCATGGCAAAGGAGAACCTGTGAAACAACAGTTACCCCATACAGGTGTTCCTAACCATCCATCATAAATTGGGCAGAGGATTTAGGAATCAGGTATAAGTTAATTTGCTAGTGGAGGGAACACTAATCTGAACTCTGGGTGTATCTTAAGAGTAGAAGATGCCTCTGCAGGCACAGAGACCTGCAGGTCTGGGATAGGAGCTGGCCACAAGCCTGTGAGACAGTGACTTTCTTCAAAAGGCTTGGCCAATACCCAAGTCCCACTGGGCAAAAATGTCTCAATAATTGGCTGGAAAAAAAAAAAGAATCAAGTTTTTCCTATCCAAGAGCTCTAGCAGAGCAAGAATACTGCCACAGGATTTAAATATTTATTAATTTCTCATCCTGGCTGCTGCAGCATATGATCATTTTGTTGTTGGTTAAAAACCTGAGCTTCATGGTTATAACTTAAAATCCTGTTCTGTTTTGTTGTCTTTGTGGTTTTGCTGAATTCCTAACTTAAAAGCTTTCCTATGTAGTACTTATAATATGGCTCTCCCAGGAGAGAAAAATAAACAACTGTTTAGTGAGGAAGCCTGCAGACTTCTGACTTGTTTCTTAATTGAGATTCTTTGCTTCTCTGCACAATTAGCCTTGTTATGCCTTGGGAAAGGAGGTATGAAACTTGTTAACTTTAACATTATAATCCAGATTTCTACAACTTTAGCATGTCCAGTGTGTAACTCTCAGATGGTCAGTGTCTTCCCTGGCTGCAAATTTTTTTGTCTGTTGTGAATGAAATTCTTCCCACAGCCTGGCACCAGTCTGCTCTGCCATGTAAATTGTGTTTTGTAACACTGGGCTTGAGGTTCATTTCCATAAACCTAACGACACAAGCTAGACACAATGACAAACATGCTTAGAGATGATTGTTCTTGGAGGAGATGATTTATTAAAGCTTTTTACTAGAGAAATTACTGCATTCTGATGTGAAGTTTCTGGCTGCTATGAGGATTTCTTTCCAGTATTTCCCTGGATGTGTTTACCATGAAATGTGCAGTAACACAAAGCTTAAGTGAGTTGGTGCAAATACCAGAGGCAGTGTTGCTGTGAGGGTGAGCTCTCCTACACTAACATGTACTGCTGAACTTGTAGCCATCTCTTCTGCCAGTTGGTCAGGCTTCCTCTTTCCAATCAGAATTTAGAATTTAATTTCTAAACTGAAATTAGTTGGAGGTAGTTGTGCTAGTATTGGGCTGAGCTGCTGAAAGCAAAGTGTGTGTTTGACAGCTTGAAAACCCATCCTCAGGTTAACACAGTACTTTTGAGCATGGCTTCAGCTTGTGTACTTGAGAACTTCTGTGATTAGCCCTGAGACTCCAGCAATAACAATTACTGATATTTCCATAACCTTATGTTATGGAATGATGTGCTCTGTCATCATCCAAATCTCATTTCAGAGCAGAGGTTATATGAAAGGCACAGCCATAGCAAATTAGCTCCATAATTTAGCTTTACTGAGATTAAGTGTAATAAACCCATATGGTTTAATTTTGGACAGCAGTTCTATATAGTGTGTTTGAGCTAATATTTACAGCTATTTATAGAGAATAGCAAGTATGCAAGAGAGCAAGGGCAGAGCAGAACAGATGAGCACACTGAGTTTATGTAACTCTCTAAATGCTTGTGCTAGGAGGAAAAGCAGCTAATGATTGCATATTGTTATTGAAAGAAATAAAAAGGAATAGATTATTATCCAGTAAACTTCTAGTTAACTCACTGGGGCTCTCTAGATGCAATAAGTTGATGTCTACTAAGGACTGGTAAATAGCTGATTAAATACTAATTAACACACTGATCATTAATTAGACCTTGACTTACTCCCCTTGGCTGGCATGAAGCTTTCTCTCATCAGTAGTGATACCATTTTATGTATGGGCTCATTATGTGTGCCCATCAATTTGTGTGCTTTAAAATTACCTTTATCTAGTGATGCATTTGGGATAAAGGCTCCAAAATCAGCTCCTAAAAGTGCTGAAAATCATCTTGAGTCCACTCTTCTCTTAACTTTATTTGCTACCTGGTGTGATTAAGATGCAAAGAAATTGCTAATGGGCTTTGAAAACCAGCCTAAACTGTAGAAGAAATTGGCTGTGTTCTGTGTGGCAGAGATGCGTCTTGGTTGTACTGATTTTTGATGATGCTGTGTTCATGCTCCTTTCCATAAGGGTCTTTTATTTAGTTTTTTTTTTTTTTTCCTTGAAGCCTTGTTTAAATTGCAAAGTTATTTTCAAAGCTCTTCTTACCCTGAGCATTATGCTTCCTGAGTTGGCTGCAGACTCAGAAGCACCAGCAGCCTTCCCAGTAACAAAGATGGTTCTTTTAAAGCCAAATACAGCAGTGTTTTCTCACAGGGCAAGGGGCCCTTAAGTAATGTCTATTTGCTTGTGTTCAGAAGCTTGCACTGGTATGTTTAGGCATTTTCTGTGCTAATAAATGAAGTTAAAGCCCCAGTTTGAACCTTGGTGAGACTGGTCTCATTGCCCTGTGTCAGAGGCCAGCTGTTGCCCTGGAATTGTGTGAAATTTACGTTGTACCAACAAAGCCCCCAGACTTTAGAATCTCAGGGTTACCTTGTGGATATGAACATTTAAATACATTGTGTAACTGTGTGATGTTCTCTTCTCTGTGCTGCAGGGATGAGGGGAGATTCTTACTTCTTTGGAATGAGGGGCCTTGGCCAGTATGGCTGCATCCCAGAGGATGGAGGACAGCTCCTGCTCTACTCTATCAATGGAGACAACGGCCTCAAGAGATGTTTTGCAGAGGAAGACTTCCATGAAATAATCGATTTCAACGATCTCCCAAATTCTCTCTTTGCCTGTAATGTTCACCAGTCCGTGTTTGAGGATGAGGACAGTAAGGTACAGTGTCTGTTTCCAGATTTCCCTGTAAGAGAAACCCATGCTTTATATCTGTTTATTGCTGTCAGTGAAAGAGTTTCATCGGTTTCACGCAAAGAAACTTGATCGCAAATATGTCTTCTTTCTGAGGTGACTGCAGCATTCTGCTTTGACGTTTATTTCAAGAGCTTAAAAGCCTTTTTGTCAGCTGAGGTCAACAAAAATGTTTTTCTTTTGTTGAGATTTGCAGAATACTGAAATGAAGGTTTGTGTTTTCATGGCAACCTTGGCTGCAGGGATGGTGGGAACAGCAAAGTCAAACATGTGATGGCTGCTCCTGCTTGCTGATCATAGATCACTGAGATGAGAGGCTGCCTTTCTGTATTTTCTCACAGAATTAGAGAATCCTTAGGTTGGCAAAGACCTTTAAGATTGAATCCAACCATTAGCCCAGCACTGCCAAGCCCACCACTAAACTGTGTCCCCAAGTGCCACATGTACACATCTTTTAAACCCCTCCAGGGCTGGTGACTCAACCCCTTCTCTGGGAAGCCTGTTCCAATGCTTGACAGCCCTTTTGGTGGATAATTTTTTCCTAATATCCAGGCTAAACCTCCCCTGGCATGCCTTGAGACCTTTTTCTTATGTCTTACTGATTGCTGATTTGGATAAGAGACCACCACCTGCCTCACTCCAGCCTCCTTCCATGCACTTGTAGAGAAGAGAGATAAGGTCTGGTGTGTTTTAAGTTATCTGTAATACTGTGTTCTCACTGTCATTCACTTCAGATTTTCTAGATAAAAGCACATGAGAAACTTCATGAAAAATATTTTGAACTCTGCAATTAATCTAAAACAATGCTGAGAACAACATGGTCTTAAGATAATAATAATAACAAAAAAACAACTCTTGTAGGAAGCATTCAGTTCCTGTTTCTTAGTCTAGTGTTATGTCTGACTGAGACTGCAAGAATATAAAACTGATAGCTTGGGGCTTTATTGTCTGATGAAATGAGTCTGAGCTAATTGTTATAGGCACATCTCAAGCTACTTGAGTGTCCTGTTCAGAATTTTCAATTCAGAAACAAGCTGGCAGTGGTACAGTGGGTTTTGCCTGAAACTGCCTGAGGTACCCAGATAAAACTACAAAATCACTGGGACCAGAGCAGGCCAGAATGGACAAAGACTTTTTAGTGGGGAGATTTCCAGATAAAAGGGGAATAAAACAAGATTTCTAAGGATACAGGCTCCCTGTTAAAGGTACTGAAAGGGATGTCTGGTGAGGCTGTACAAGTGAAATTATTCAGGTTTAGTTTTTTAGGCATTTTTATCTTCTGTAATAATGTCCTGTGTATGTTTGAGTAATATAGATTAGTGCTGCAATATGAGCTTTAAAATGGGCAGTTATATGTTACAAATTCTGCACTCTAAATTGCAATTTTGAAAACCAGTTCCCTATTTTATTGAACAGGCCTTTTGCTAATAAGCATCTTGCAATTACATTCTGCCATTTTCCAAAATTTCCTCACCATCTGGTAATGAGCTTGACTAAAGTTAAGGGGTCTGAAAGTCCAGTTTTAAAGGGAGAAAACAGAAACCCACCTGGAAGTAGAGAATCTCTGTTTACCCTGCAGAGATTCTATCCCCACTTGCTCTTGAGCTTTCCCTTTTGAGAGCTGCATTCTGGTATTTAGCTGCTGGCTTAGTTAGAAAACGGAATGGCTGATTATGTAAGTATGTGGGATAGCAATCCCCAAAGACTTGCAGGACTTAGGGATGTGTCTCAAGAATAGCAGCTGGGTTGTGGAGGTGGATGTTCTGTGCCACGTGGGGCTGTGAGTGCCCTGTGCCTGCTGAGGGTTCAAGCTGTTTGCAGGTAAGTGCTTACTCCTCTAAGTCTCAATTTAACAAGATGGGATTACCCTCAGATTTCTCATTAAATCCAAGAACCTGGGGAGTTGGTGATGGTTTTTATTATTCCTGTAGGACATGGTCTTGTGTTTCCAGTTGATTAATATCCATAATCCTTTCTATTAATAACTGTTGCTGCAAGATAAGAGCACACAGGAATTCAAAATAAAAATATTGTCAAGTTGCTAAGCTAAATTTTAAAATCTCATAAATGGTGCTAACAATCATATCTTCAATTATATATTCACCCAAACTATATGTAATGGTACACTAAGCTTCTAAAAAGTATGTACTACAGTAATGGTTATATCTAAAATTATTTCATTATGGTATTCATTCTGCAGAAAGTAAAGCTTTTTGTAATGTTTTTTCAACTTTTACTCTTGACCTGCACTTTTAGGAGTACAGTGAATATATGATTGGAAGTTACAAGTTAGTAGTAAAGGAAGCCAGAGAAGCCCCTCATTGTGAATGGCTGGTTTGAATTGGTGTGGAAAGTTCTGAGTGGCTTTAGCATGGAACAGCATTAAAGTAAAGAAGTTACCCTGTCAGTTCTAAAGTTGCATTATCTGAGGTGTCCAAGGGGCTGAAATGTCAAGTTCAAACTTCTAACACACTGATATCTAAGCAATGCACTCACTGAAGACAGGTTTTAATTGGAAGACATTTAACTCCTTTGTATCAGATACAGGGTAAATTCCAGGTTGTGCTGGAATGTGGCCTTGCAGCAGCTCCTGGCAGCACGTACACCTGTGCTGGGGATAAGCTGATTTGGTTTGTTCTGAGTCCTGTGTCAGAAATACCCTCTCACCAGTGCTGTGCATCTACAATCCCTCTTAGAAAGGATTCAGTCTCCTGTCAAAAGCAATGATGGCACCTGCAGGGAGCCTGAGTTTGGATGTTCATTCTCTGAAGGTGAGGCATTCTGGCAGCTGAAGGCTGTGTCCTTTGCAGGGAAAGACACAGCTTGGGTTTTCTCCTGGCTGGCACCCTGAGGTCTCACTATGCTGAGCCTCAAGAGTTGTGGACTCTGGGATCTGAAGATGAGTTTGCCATCAGGCTTCAAGGAAGCTGGTTGGAACTGACTGCCCTGAAACACTGAAGAAAGGGGGAAATATAGATTAATGCTCCCTACAGCTGATCTTGCTTCAGTAACAGAGCATCTGGTCAAAAACTATTTCCCTACCTTCCATGCTGTGTTCCTGGAAAGAAGTGTGTGCTTGCATCAGGAGAATGCCCCAGATAACTGGGTCCATACTATGGGCATTTAAGGATTTGTGCAGGATGTTTTGGCAGCTTGCTACAGCTGAGGGGAGGTGGCTTTGCCTATCTCCACTCCCATCATGGACAGCCTTCCTCCTATGGAAAATGAAACTGTACCTTCTTTACAGTGTGCTCAAAATACAGAGCTTTTTAGTTCCTAAAATCCAGCAAAGGTGTGGAGAAGATTATCCAACAGGATAATCTGTTGCTAAGCTGGGATCACATTTGGTTGTGCCCCTGTCACTGTCCTGTGTTCTGATCATTTGGTAGGGGCAGATTAATTTGGTGTTTTGGACTGTACAGCACTGACTTGGTTGGGTCATGGAAATCTTATTGTAAAGAAGCAAAAAATAAAATTACACCTTAACCCTGGGTTTTGTCACATTGATGGGACTATTTATGTGTGAGCAAGAGTTGGCAAAATTGAGACTTACTTTTGGCTGGTAGTGTGACTGAATGGGAGGTGCTGCTCCTTTTAGCTTTCCTGATAAAGCAAGTGTGTTGGTGAGCCAAAGGCCATGGCTCTGATAACTCCTGAGGGTGGGCATTTGAGTGTTTCAGGAATTAATTGCTACCCTTAAACTCTGCTGGTAACTCTTTTGTTGTGCTTTTGTTATGCATGTATCCCTGTTTGTAAAACCAGCCTTTCTGTTCTGTGACTCCAGCTTCCTTCAGGCTGGGGCTGGTAAACACACTGTCAAAGTGAAGCATCTTTGTCTCTTAGGATGGTTTCTTCAGATGCTGTAGTGCCTCAGGAGACACTTAGACAAAGCTAATAATATTCATTATTAGAATATGTTTTCATGAGGGAAGGATGTGTTTCCTCAAGCATTTTAGAAGCTGCATGCTCCTTTTTTTACCATTCTTTTGGCTGAAATTGGAAGGAGAACCAGTTAAACTTGATGGTTTTATTTCAGATAAAGAATGATTCATCAGTTTCTGAGCATTTTAGTTATGGTGAAAGTGCCTAGGCAGTGATAGCCAAAGTCCACCAAGTGCTTTTTCTTGCCAATGTAATCTAAGCAAATAGGAGATATATTGTTATTTCTGCTTGAGAAAATACTGATCAAATATTTCCAGTTCTGGAATTTCCAGCATGAGGAAGATGTAGACATACTGGAGGGAGGTCACAGAGATAAAGAGATGGGAGTCTGTCTGCTCTGAAGAAAGGCCAAGGGAGCTGTGCCTGTTGAGCTGGAGCAGGCTCGGGTGGATCTGAGCAGTGTGTGTGAACCCCTGAAGGCAGGGTGCAAACAGGGCTCATCCAGACTCTCTTCAGGGGTGCCAAGTGCCAGCAGCAGAGGCCATGGGCATCAGCTGAAACGCAGGAGGTTCCTTCTGAACATCAGGAAACGTTTCTTACAGTGCTACCACAGGGTGCCCAGGGAGGTGGTGCAGTCTCTCTCTCCCCCCATGGAGATAATTTGTGCTGTCTGGACATGGTCCTGGGGAGCTGAGCTCAAGCTGACCCTGCTTGAGCCAGGGGTGTGTTGGAAAGGTTGACCCTCAGAGGTCCTTTTCAACCTGCTCCAATCTGTGATTCTGTGAGCACTTCTTGAAGTGTCTACTAGTTCTTCTGATGCAGAGGGCCAGTGTGGGAATGCAAGATGGGGAGTGAAGGTGATTAAAAATGCATTTTCTGAACCATGAGCTTAATGGAGGTGGGGTGGGGCAGGAAGGAGAAAAGTCAAACTAACAAGCCAATGGAAAAGATAATCCTATTTTAATAGAAGGACTTTACTATGAAAACAATTACTATTTTCATGAGGGATTCTTTCACATTACAACTTTATTTACATATATTGGATGATTGCTTGCTCTTACTGCAGAAGCCTCTGTTAAACTTCCTCTGACTTTATTTTTTAAGATGCATTATTGAACTTGGATCCTGAAAAATATTTCATGCTCCCTCAGGTGGCTGCTGAAATATTTGTCCAAGAGTGATGCTTTAAGAACTCTTTGTAGCCTTACTTGTAAAGGCTTTTTTCCCTTTGAACTTGCATTCAGATTTCTCAACAAGGTCCATTTTTATGCTGCTATTTTTATTTTTAAGATTCAGTGAAAGACACTGGACTGCTCACTGGTGTGCTGTGTTGTCTTGAACTTTTATATGTTAATTCTGGAACTGAAAGTTCCTGCTGATGCTTTGACTGAAGCAGATAATTGAAATGTGTCCGTTCAGTGCTCCTTTTAAACAAAGTGGAGCCAGTGTGTCTGCTGCCATGTGTGAAATGTTTCTCCAGTTCCCTTTTCATACAGGCTAATTCAAGATGATGCTCTGGGAGGCTCAAGGCAGGATGTGTGTCTGCAGGGGAATGAAAATCTGTTCCTTTTGACTTGAGTTTTAAGCATCTAGATTGTGAAGTCAGAATCTCTTTGTTCATATTACGTCACTGAAGCCTCTAGGTGTTGAGTCATCATTATATTTAGAGGGTGGCACACTTCTTTTTAGTCTAATATTAGTATTCAAGCCTGGACCCAGTGGAAGGTCACCCTAGCAAAGATGAAGTCAGGCTCCAAGGCTGGAAAGGAATGCAGGCTTCACTTTGCCTTCCTCGTACACTTGCTGTTGCTTTGTTTTACTTTCAGTTTTTCTACCTTTTAAGGTTGGTGTTGGTTGATATGATAACATTATCAGAAGCTGCTGCTTGAAGCAGACTGTGCCTCATGCAGTGGAATCCACCTACTTTTCTTTGTCCAGTTTATAAATGGGATGAGTGTTATTCCCTGTCATTCTGTGAAAATGGAAGTGTTTCTTTACTATGCTCTGTCTGTGCATCCAATAAAATGAAAATAAAGAGAGCTTGCAAAGAGTGGCTGCAGGAGCAGTGTCCTTCATGAATCACAGCTGCCCCCTGGGAATCCTATTTTGCACTTTTCCCTGGGTGCTTGTTTTCAGACAGCCAAGCACTGCTTTTTTTGTATGCACTTTTGGAAGCACTAAAATAAAGCTTTAGGAGGCTGTTCTTGCATTAAGAAATATGCACTCTGAAGTTAATTTTCTATTGTACTTTTTTTCTGTAACTAATTTCAAAAACTTTTCCTATGAACCATCTCTGAGCAATACAGTGTTTTGTCTGAAAACACCTGTGACCTTCCATGCTCTGCATCTGATATTCCATCTGGCTGCTGGAGTGGTAAGCCTGATTTTTTCAGCCTCATTATGCACATTCTCTCTCCAGCTGAAAGAAACTGTTGATATTTAGCCTTAAAATGGCCTTAAACCAAAGGGAGGGTAGGTTGACATTAGATATTAAGAAGAAATTCTTTACTGTGAGTGTTGAGACCCTGGCACAGGTTGCTGAGAGATGTGAATATCCCATCCCTGGAAGTGTTCAAGGCCAGCTTGGTTGGAGCTTGCAGCATCCTTGTCTAGTGGAAGGGGTCCCTGCCCATGGCAGGGACTGGGAATAGATCATCTTTTTAGATCCCTTCCAACTCAAGTTATTCTACAATTCTGCATTTGTCCTTCATAAACTTCCCCTTTACCCCATGGTGTAGCTGCTGGACCTTGTAATCCAGCTCTGTGTTGGCACCTGGAATGGGATGTGGTGTCACAGCTCCTCCCTGTAGCTGCTGTTCCTGTGCTTTGCCCACAGGTCAGGTGTGAGTTCTGTTGAGGAGCTCCATAAGAAAAGCAGTAACTTCATGAAGGTGGATGTCCTGTGGCATGTGAACTCTAAACATGACTGGCAGTGAGATCCACAAAGCATCTCAGTGTCTGGAACTCCTTAGGTCTCAAGCCACAGTAACCATAAGGAGCTGAGGTTTTACTGGAGAAGGGGAAGTAGGGAAGTTCACCTTCACTGACATTTGGGATCTGTTGAGTATTCATTGTGGTTCAGAGGCAGAAAATGAGTTAATTTTGATTGGTGTGTTTTGCATATTCAGAATGTCAATGCATATTTATAAGGAGATGATTTAAGGCTGTTCTTGTAGCTCTTAACAAGACAACTTGCATTTATGTATGTATATAGGATCTGATGGTAATTTCCTCTGAGGTGATCTGCAGAATTTCCAAAGGAGCTGTAAGGACTTGTCAGTGTAGTTTAGGCATTCCTTCCATCTTCTCTTGGGTTGTTCTGGAGATGATGCTGTTAGCATGCAGGAATTACTCATCTCTGAATATTCCTCAATTACATCAATATTCTGCTCTGAAAATGTGGTTTGGTGTTTCTGTGGTGCTGCTGGTGTTGTCTTCTCTTTAAACAAAAAAACTCCTCAACCAACCAAGAAGTTAGTAACAAGTATTTCTGGGTCTGAAAGGCCTCTGTCTGTCATGTGGATGCTGTGTAATAATTGTTCCAGTCCTTGAGGTTACTTTCCCATCCATGCACAGTGTTCTTGGTAGCACAAATGCCCCTGTTTCAGTGGGAGAACGTGCCTGGCAAAAAACCAACTGGGTTAAAGGTAGGCCAGTATTCCTTGCAGCTGAAATCTGAAGTAGTGCTTCAAAGCATTTAACTATACTAGTTGTTTGTAAATTACAAAAATAACCTGATTAATGTTCTTTCCAGAACACACAAGACAGCAGTTACTGTCTGCTTTTTAAATTTGGAAATGAACTTTTTTTCCTTAAGAGCAACTATGGAAAAATTCTTCCAGTGTTGGCTTTCCGTGGCTGTGTTCTACTCTGCAGTCTAGAGGGAATGTGTTATCTCAAACCAGGATGGGTGGGAAATCTTTCCTGGGAAAGGACCATTCAGGGTATTTCCTTTTTTTCTTTTCTTTTTTTTTGGAATATAATTTTCTTAGTAGTTCTACTAAAATACAGACTTTTGAATAATGAGACATTTTAACAAAGATGTTGCTAAATCTATGCTAAGGTTTCTGAGGGCCTTCAGTTAGGACATGAGTAAACAGGCTCTGGGAGCCACAGGGAATTGCAAAGTCTTGTGTGTAAGTCAGTAAAAAAATCATCCTCTTAATTACTCCTTTCTCCAGCACAATGGTCACTGTAGGATTAACTGTGGGTAGGTCTGATTTAGATATTCCTAAACACTGTACAAATTTAGGTTAAGATTCCACTTGGCAGTTGTCTGTCTCCTGTAATAGGTTGAACTAAATTCCTGGACTCAAATGCCTTTTGATCTTTGAGGAAGTTGGATCTGGCCTGGAACACTGAGGCTGCTGTGGCTTTCTCTGAGCTCCACCAGGGTTAGCTGGAACGGGGGTTCAGCCAGGGACTTCTGCTGACTGAGTTTTGGTGTTGGTTGAGTTTTCCTTCTGATTTATCCTTCTGATAACTCCTTCTGAGTTAGCCTTCTTGAAAATACTGGAGTTTGACTGCATGGGCACAGAATATTGAGCCTTTCGTCTCCAGGATGTTAGCAGGATATGTTGTTTTCTGGGATGATAAAATTTATTGTAACTGGGGATACTTGCTGTTCTTGAGCAGTGTTACTCCTGTTTGGGTTTTTTCCCCTTTTCTTTTCTTGCCTGGCAATCTAAGTCATGGCATGTTTTTATAAAGCAATAAAAGCCAAGATGATAAGATAGCAGGTCACACTTGGAATAAAGCACAGCCATGAACTCTGCAGGAACTTCCTTGGGCCTCATTGAACACATTGTATGTTAAAGGAAGAAGTCAACCCTTCTGTATCTGCTGACATGAGCAAGAGCTACAGCTCCCAAAGGGAAAAGCTGCCTTTATGTAATTTATAGAAGAGTCTTGGTTTGTCCCACTAAGTAGTTCTTATCAGCAAATACCTGCTAATAATCAAACACAGTTTTGCCCTTCTCTCTCCAGCAAACTGTCACTCTGAAATCAACAAAAATCTTGTTTTTCTAGCTGATAGTAATCAAAAAGTGCAGTAAAGCCATTCTAATGTGGTTAGGGCAACAGCTGTTCTTTATTTTAATAGCATCAGAGGTCCTAATCCAACCACAAGTTCTGATATCAGTTTTCTGGCCCAAGGAAAAGGCTGCTAAGTGAAGGTCAGCCTTCATTAACAGTGCACAAAGACACTGCATTTACAGAAGCAACCTTATAGTTTAATCACATTCAAAACAGTAAATTTACAACTGTAATTTTCACTTATTTAAGGGAATTTCTCAAATATTTCATTCAAAATATGTGTTAACACTGTGCAAGAGTTAAATGCAATTAATAAACTAATGGTTAATAGAGGTGGATAAAACAATACTGCTTGGAGAGGAATATTATGTTAGAAAATGAGGGGTATGGGGAGGTGGTGTGAGAAAATACAGGATGGGGAAGGGAGAGATGGCAGCTTTAAGATTGTGGCATTAATTAAGAATATGCAGCAGATTTGAGCACAAAGGTCAAATCTGATCATAGTTGATCAAGGTGATACCAATTATCATTTAGTTCTGTGTATTTGAAAACATGTTTTCTTCTGTGCCAGATGAATTCCTGATACTTTTCCAGCTGATGGAAATTTTAGCATTTGCTGCAGTAGTGCAAAAATTTCTCCATGATTTTCTCTGGTACAATCCCAGAGCAACAAGATCTGCTGATACCATTCCACCAGTGAGGATTTTGCTCAAATTCTCAGTCTCCTGTGTAGTGTGTGTGAATGTACTTTTTAAAATTGTCTTGGTTTAATGTGATTACTTTTAGGTTGTTTTCTTCTAATTCGATTCCATTTTCTGGATGCTCTACCCTGCCAAAGTTACATAACTTTTGTACTGGGCTTTGAAACTTAATCCAGAGGCAGAGGCATTGCAGATATGATAGATGTAAAGTGTTTGTCTCAGAGGGATAAGAGAAGCCTTCCATGTGATAGGGACTGATGAGCTGGAAGTTAAGATGACAGTAAAATGGGGAGAAAAATTCAATATCTCTGGCAAGAGAATAATGAAACAACTCTTGTGCTGCAGCAGGGTGGACTCAAATCTCTGTGTGTTGGCTTTACCTGGCCTTGTGGTGAGCTAAAAAAGCATAAAGACATTGTAAGACTGCAGCATGCAGAATATAGAAATGTTCCATTTCATTTTACTGGAACCAGCACTGGGGAGAAATCAGATGGTTTCATCCCTGTGTTTCCAGTGTGTGGCTGCCTTACAAGGGAAGAACAAGCTGAGAACTTCAGAAGATGCTGAGGAAATGAGGTGCCAGCCCTCAGTGGGGGGGGAAGATATCCCCTGACTCCACATCAGACTGACATGTACCATGGGCTGACTTACAAAAGCCATGATGAAGTCAAGAAACCCATGCTTCTTTCATTTTTATTCTTCATTACTCTTTTGGAAAAAACTCATTGTTTTTTCTATTTCTTCTTCTAAGCTTTTGGTGATAGTTTTTTTTTTTTTCCTTTGTTTTGTTTTGTTTTGTTTATTGTTGAGCAGCTGGATTTTGTGGTATCCCTGACTGAAAGCAAAGCCAGTTCATTCAGACTGAAGTACCAGCAGTCTTGAAGAGAAGGGAGTGGGTATTTCACATGGCTGAGGTTGTGTTGCATTGAGCCACAGGGCCATCTGAATCAGCCTTCTGCCAGTTTGGGGACTGAAGTTATTTTTACATGGTTTTCTTTGAGTTCCTGGGACAGGGCCATGTACAGACTGAGAGCACTGACAGAGCCCAGAGGCTGCCTCCCGTGTGATATCAAACATTTCTAATGTACGTCAACAAGCTGGCACTGCTTGCTTTCACTTTTTTGTCTTTGCAAAGCTTCTGTGTGGATTCTCCCAGGAATGTTTCCTTAACAAGCAGAGACCCAATTTGGGATCTATAATATTAGATACTTAAATGAGCAACTTCTGGACCCATTCAGTTCTTACATATGGTGATCCTGTTCCTCTGAATAAACGTGCAGAGCTGCTTCAAACTGTTGGACTTGAGGGATTTGGTCACAGACACTTCCAAATTCCTTTAAAGTCTGCTGCTGCCAACAGGAGCTGTGGAAATACATCACTGAATTCTGTTATGTTGTCCTTCCTTTCTGGAAATCCCTTTATCTTTTGCATCTTTAACTACAAATCTTCCTTTCGGGTATTTCTTTACCTGCTGTCCATTCTACCTGCTGTGTGCTCTGTGATGCAGCTGCTCCTGTGATTTGCTCACAGTTAAGAGGGAGAAACACAAAGCCCAAATGGTATCAAAGTGTTTCTTAGGAATATAATCTGTCTTCCTGTTTTTATATTCTAATTTCAAATGATTTAAATGAAAAAGCTTGTATCTTTTAATAAGTATTTCCCAAAGAAATTGTTTTGTTGTTTTAATCAATCGCTCTTACAATTCTGAATGGAAGTTTTTCTGACTCCCTGCTGGTTTTTGACCTATATATAGCAGACACAGTTTGTCCTGTGCATGTATTTAGATTTTAAGAATTTTTTTTGGTGGAGCTGTCATGTAGTGAAGCACAGTTCTGATTATCTATTCAGAACCTTGCTGCATCCCAGTCTTTCTGTTGATCTGAAATATATGATGTGATTGATGCCGTGTGGCGACAGCACAAGCAGCTGCTTAAAATAGCTGGTCCAAGCTACGTGTCTGAATTCCATGTGTTTACCTCAGGCCTAAGAATTAAATCCTTATCTGATATTTGTCAGTCTTGAAACAGAAAGAGATGGATGTACACCTTATCAGTAGCCTGAGTGAAGATGAGATTTTTCCATGTCTTCCATTCTCAGCACAACCCTGTATTTTTCCAGCCTGTTCTTTCTCTAACTAACAGGAGGAAGAAGAAAAAAAAGTGTTGCAGAGAGATCTGCATTTGGTATGAGAATTAGTTTTGTGTAAAAACCAACTACTTTCTAGTGGTATAACTAAAGGGCTGAAGGGATGGTGGAGTCTGAATGAGAACAATAACAAGCACTGGATTTTCAGAGAATTCTTTATAAGGTGAAAATCATTTGAATACAGTGACTTTTTTAGAATTTTATGTGGTTTACATGCGGCAAATATGCAGTATAGGGTTTCTGGGTAGTCCAGTCTCCTTGAAATATTTAGTACCTGTCTTGCTTTTTCTTTACATTGTCAGTTAATGCCCTCTCTACCTTATTTTGTTATTGAGGACCTTCAGCTACCCTTTATCCACATTCTTGTAGCATAAGGACCGCTGTTAACCCCAGACCCAAAAAACATGAGTTGTTTTTTTTTTTGTGATACTGATTTTTAAGAGAATTTTAGGTTATTTTTAATGCCTTCTGGCTTTTGACCTAAGTTGCCTAATTTGATTGCATCAACCCGTATGTTGTTTTTTTCCTTTTTTATTTTTTGAGGTTGTATCTTAGGTGTATGTTTGGCAAGGTGAAAGGGAGCATTTGCAATTGGCATTCTTGCACAGAAACTGATGTAAACTGGGGTAAAAACACTGATACTGTGGAGTTTGAGATTAAAATTATGAAAGTGAAAAGCACCATTCCACTTCTTGCTGATGTCTGAATATCATGCAGCAAGTCACCTTGGTAGTGAAGGTGAACTTCATTTATACACACTTAGAGCATTTACAGGGTATAAGGGAAAATCCTGGCTGGTACAGAGAGAAATGCCAGGTTTTTGTGAAAAAGCCAGCCCATGAGTGTGAGCTGAGGGCCATCCGGGTGTGTGTGCTCTGGTTCATGGGTGCCATCTGCTGACTCGTCCCTGCACCACACAGCACTTGCTGTTGGAAGAGGGTAAGATAATATATGCTAAGGAATGGAGTTTTAAATACCCCACCATTGGAATATTAAATACAAAATGCACTTTTTAATCCTTGCTAGTTTTGTGGAGTTAGGACAACAGTGTTCACCCTAAATGTGTTTTGGTTTCATTTCAACCATGCAAAATAGTTTTACAGAGGAATTATTATTACTATCAGATTTCTTTTGCAGTGTTTTTTCCAGTGGTGGACCTAGATCTTAATTGCCTGATTGTATTGTGGCTCAGCACCTGAACTCAGCTTCTAGCATTTTATCTTCAACATTTTTGAAGTCTTTTCTTATTCTATGCATTTATTCCATCTGTGGTATCCTGTATATAGGTAGGGAGTCAGACTGAAATAATTTGTGTTGTGCTTGCTTGGAAACCTGCTAAAATAGGTTCTGTTGTCCTTTGTGACCATACCAGCAGCACTACCAGGTAAAGTGGTGGAAATAGGTGATTACACCTGATTTAGTAACAAAGCTGAGAGAAGGGGCAAACTGGAGGAGAACAGTTTAGCTAAATCCTAGAGTAGTTTAGAGCCCACTGATTAATTGGTTTTAAAGGCAACTTCTCTTTTGTCTTGCTTGTCATAGTTTTCTTTAAAACCTAAAATAGATTAATTGCTTTGAGTCACTCAACTGAATGTTGGTGAGCATCCACTGAGAAGGAATTCAATCCTAATAAATATGGCATATGTAATGCTGTTGTCATGGGCTGCTGTAAATCAAATCTCGTTCTGGCAAGAGCTCCATAAGTATAATGTGAGATTCCAGCTAATCCTCAGTCATGGATCAGCTTTGCTCTCTGTGCTGTGGGGAGGAGCCATAACCAAATGATTATTGGTCTATTTAGGGCTTGGGACCCAAATTGTGTACAGGTTTATCTTTCTCTCCTGATGAGGACACCATCACAATTCCACCTACTGCAGCTGGATGTTGTTGGGATAAATGCAGTCACAGAGTCCTTATGTTGGGAAAGATCTCTGGGTTCATGGAGTCCAACCATGGGCACCTCTAATCCATGTCCCCAAATGCCACATCTGCCTTCCTTTTGAGCCCTTCCAGAGAAGGTGATTTCACCAGTTCCCTGGGCAGCCTGTTCCAATACCTGGCAACCCTTCCAGTGAAGAAATGTTTCCTAATATCCAATCCAAACCTTTTCTGGAGCAACTTGAGGCCATTTTCATTCATCCTTTTGTTTCTTACCCAGGAGAAGAGACCACCTGAATACAGCACTTGTACAGGGCAAACGTATCCCAGGAATGATTTAAGGCACTTAAGCCTGGCTCTTACAGGGAGACCCTCATAATTTTTTTTTTTCTTTTTTGTAAAGTAGAGGAGGAGAAGTACTGTTGCATTAAGAAGATTAAAATCTGATCCATGTTTATGCATATTTATTGTCTTATTTGGCAAAACCCTATTGAAGTATAGGATTATTTGAAAGCAAGGTAATGCATAAGATGGATAAAGTTTCATCCTGGTTTAGATGAATGGGATCAGCTGAAATATGTAGTAGTAAATTATTTAAATACATTTACAGTGTTTTTTTGAGCTAAATGAGAAGATTGAGTACTTGTGCTTTTCATAGCACAGCCTTGCTAAGGAGGCTGTTTTTGGCAAAAAATAACTTGATAAAAAGCTCTACTTTTAACTTTGAATCTTCTAATTTAAGAATATATGGCTTGTGCCTTCTCCACTTGACTGCTAAGGGGTGGGGAGAAATCTTTGGTATTCTTATCTTTGTGTGGGAGGTAGAATGTCCTCCAGATATGCAGAGAAATACTTAGCAGAGCTAATTGGTGCCTAATGGGTACAGTCACTGTCTAATATGAAAAGGTAGTTAATGAATGGACTGAAGAGAATGCTTCCTGAAATATTTGAATACATCAGTAATTTTAAATGCATAAAACATAAGGAAAAGAAGGAAAAAAAAGTTCAAGTCCTGTGATGAGGACTGATCTCTTTGATGTGGTTATTGGTTATCTTAACTGAGTTAGGACTGTGATGCTTGTTAGTTCAGCACCTAATATAATGTCCTAGACTCTAGAGGAATAAACACAACCAAAATGAATAATGTAACACTAGAGATGCCAGGAACAGTTTTTTTTAGGTAGATATGACTCATGTCCCTCTAATACCTTAAGTAATCTTGGTGATATCATGTCATTTATGCAACTTGGACTTTTCAATTAGTCCTAAGTCAGAACATTTAATTATGAACTTCCTGCTCTAAGGTAATAACAAAAAATGCTTCTGCTGTGTGTAGAAAAAAAATAGCATAATATGTTTGCATGAACTGAGTGTGACTATTACTTTTTTCTGTATTTTGAATATATAAGAGCAGATATTAAACCTACCTACCAGATGAATTTATTTTGCTGTTTGTTTTTCTGTGTTGTATGTGCATATGCACATAGTGTGTGTACAACCTTCAGGAAGATAATTCTGATATGGAAGCTCACTGATTTTCTTGGACTAGTAGAACAGCCAGGTAATTTTAAGAACAGCAGTAGGAAGTCTGCTCACCAGATTTCAAACAAATGTGTTACTGGAGCAGTTTAAGCAGCTCAGACTGGGCACAAGAAATTTTTTAGGTAGAGAGACAACTCGTCACTGTAAGAGTTACTGTTTTTGCAAAACAGTTTTCTCAAACTGCAGTTCAACCCTGTATACATCTTATTTCTCTTCTCAGTAGTGGAAGATCCTATAGACTAGCCAGGTAAAGGATGGCTTTATATGCTCAGAAGTCATTGTGATGAATTATATTGTAATTGAAAGTTTGGGTAAATGTAGTGAGGTATTTAAAATGTGCTGAAAGTGATATTTAAGTGGCAGTCAAGGAGGAGTTGACAGAGATTTGTCAGACAAAAGAGAGACCCTTCTCTAAGCTCTTGGCAATACAAAGTATATTGTATTATTTGACTTTGAATTTAACTTCTCTCTCTACTTCAGGCTTTTTGAGTCTACAAGTAGCAGATCTCCTTGCATTTCCTTATGTACATTATAATTAAAAATCTGTAATGAGGAGGTCTGAAACCAACACACTCCTTTTTGAGTCTGAGAGTGGTAACATGTCCCTGAGTAGAATGGGAAGTATTTTATTTGGTGCATCTGTGTGTCAGGCTAAGATATGCTTTTTCCTCATTGGGAGTGTTTGTTCCCCAAATTACTATTGCTGTCCTGAGCAGTTAGGTTCCTGCATTATGTCTTCACAGGATCACAGAGACATGGGTTGGAAGGGATCTCTGGATAGGTCCAGAGGCTGGGTAGGTCCAGCCTCTACCTCCAAGTTTAGGACTGTTGCCAGCTCTAGTTGAGGTCAACTCTGACTTTTTCATCAGCTCTTGAAAACCTCTGTGCAGCTCCACAGCCTCTCTGGGGAGATGACGTCTGTATTATCCTTCAAGTGAATTTTTTTCAGCACATTTGCAATTTGCCTTGTTGCCCAAAGAGCTTAGGAAGATACTGAGCAGCCTGATACTGACCCTTGTGATATTCACCCGTTATTTTTTGTCAAATGGATGTTGAGCACTTGATAATTAGTGTCCCAGCCTGTCAGTTCAGCAAGTTCTCAACTCATTTTAGCAGTCTGCTCATGCAGCCCATACTTCCTCAGCTCACAAACGAGATCATTGGGTCAGCATTTAGATGTTGGTCTTAGTCAAAGCTCTTTAAAGTGCTTAAGAAACAGGTGATATTTGCATAATATCTGAATGCTTAGTATTAGTGTATTATTTCTTCTGTTTGTGGTTTGGTTTTTGTTTTTGGTTTTTTTTTGTTTTTTTTTTTGGGGGGGGGGGTGTTTTTTTTTGTTTTTTTTTTTTTTAATGTCTGAGAGTGATTTACAGAGCTCAGTTTGCCTTCTATGAGCTACTGGACCTTGAAACCTGAGCTGCTGAACAGCCAAAGAGATGTTTCTTCCTTGGAAGCAGCTGAGCCCTGGGAAAAGCTTCCAGAGCAGGAAGTAGCTGGGGAGAAGAAAGGAGAAGAGGAAGAGACCTGCAGTGTAACAGTTTTGGTAAGACAGGAGCACAGACTGCAGAGGGACTTCCCAGGGAATCAGAGAACATGTTGAGTTTCCTGCAGTGCAGGAAGCCACTTTATTGCTGGATGGAAAGCCCCCCAACAGGGCAGCCCTTCTATCTCTGAGGATGCAGCAGACAGGGCTAAATTTGCTTCCAGCTGTGTTTCATTTCTATTTTTCTATTTTCTCACTGTGAGGCTTCTGTATTTTAACATGTTAAGATTCCAGTCTTCAGTCCCAGGTAACTGCCTCGTGTGCTGTGTCAGCAGGAGCAGAGCCAGCAGCTGAAGGGTTGATTTATTTTAGTTACTGGTGAAGCAGCATCTGGGATAGCATGTCCTGTGCTGGGCTTCTGTACACAAATAAAAGGTGTAGACAAGCTGGAGAGGGGTTCTGAAGGGGTGCATATAATGAGGACAGCCTGTGTGTGGGGCTGGGCTTGTTCAGCCTAAAGGAGAAGAATAAGACTCTGGAGGGACCTAATTGTCCTCTGCCACCAAGTGAGTGTGGAGAAGAGACAGCCAGACTTTTCTTGCATGTGCACCATGAGAGGAGAGAAGGCAGCAAATGAACCCTGTCAGAATTTCTCACCTCAAAACTTACAAGGAAAAACCAGTTTTCACAATGGGTAAGCACTGAATTGAGCTGCTAAGGGAGGCTGAGGAACCTCCATCCTTGGAAGATTTTCTTGGACTGAACAAGGCCCTGAGCAATCTCATTTGATCTTGCAGCTCTCTGTGCCTTGAGTAGGAGGTTGTACCAGATGACCTCCAGAGGTCTCTTCCAAGGTAGATTATTCTGCTGGCCTATAACACATATGTTTACATGGCAGATAATTGGAGTATCCTGGAAAGTAATGTGGGTTTAGGTACATGTCTGGTTTTTTGTTCTTTGACTTTTGAAGGTCATTCAGCAAAGTCAGTCATTTCTTTGTGCTGTGTTTTTTCTTAGGGTTTTGTAAAGCATTTAATCCTTCCATGTGAGGACTGACACCTGCTGAAGAAATCTCATTTCACTGAGTCTGGTGTCAGCCTTTTTCATATCTGATTGGCAAATGTAGAGTTTCTTTGTGTATAACCTGCCATAGATGGAGTGTGGGTGGTTGCAGGCATCTTATAATATGTCCAAATAAAAGCAGAATCCTGCTTTTATTTGGACATACTCCTGGCCCTTCTGTGCATTGTTGTTACTGCAAATCAGAAGTTTTCATACTCAGTGTTCTTTCCTGCATGACTGGGGAGAAGTGGAAATTAGATCAGCATTCTGACACCAAGCTTATCTTTCTTGCATTGATTACATTTAATTTTTTTCCACATAGTGGCCAAATACCCTGTGCTGAAGTTCTTACTTCCTGACAACCTCTGCTAAAGGAAGCTGTCTCTGGGCTGAGATCTTGCCAGAGTGGGTTTGTTGTATTTGTGTGTGGATGTGGTATTTCAGAATACTTTTTAACCTAATTTGTGTTCTCTGGAGTGAGCATGCCTGGAATGCCTCTTCCACTTCAGTTTTGTTCCAAGAAATCCAATTTGCACACTCAGCCTGAGCAGTGGTGTGGAACAAAGTGTGATAGGTGAGGGTTGTCAGGAGGTTTGCTTCAAAAGCACAATCCTGGTCTGAACTAAATGCAAATATAGTTGCACCTATACAATACTGTTGTGTGTGTGAAATGTATGGTAGTTGAGATTTTTCTTACCTGATTATGGAGACTTAAAATTTATTCCTGGGGCTATATATTGCATGAGCCTTAGTGATGTAAACTCTCTCAAACATTTTAAAAGAAAAATACATTTTTGATAATGAGTGACTACCACGTTGCCATGGATTGTATTCTGATCTTTACAAGTCTGTGTTGTGAAGCTACTGAACAGCCATCTGTGGTTGTACCAGGGTGTGCTTAGCTGGAGAGGGACAATGAAGAGCAGAGGAAACAGAGGGGCAAATAATGGAAAAAATGTTAAATGTAGGGTTTGTTTCATTCCTTAAATTATAGTGTGAAATGTTAAATATGTGGCAAGTCATGCCTGATGAACCTGATGATAGTCTGTGCTGAAGTGATGACCTCAATGGATGAGGGCAGAGCAGTAGATACTCTCTATCCTGATTTTAGGTCTTTTGGCACTGCCCCTGTACCATCCCCATGCACAAACTACTGAAGTAGGTACTGAATGAGTACACAGGAGGTGTAGTGGGTCTAGTGCTGGCCAAATGCCAGTGCACCCACTAGAATTATTTACTCATTTTCTGCTGCAAGATAAGGATTGGGAGGAGAGCAAAGCAGGCTCAAAACTTTAAAGGGTATAAAGAAAACTTTATTAACAGAACTAAAAGAAAAATAATAAGAAATCAGAATAAACTGTCAGAATACTTCTCCTCCCCCCAACGCCTCTTCCTTTCTTCTTTGATAACATAAAGAGACAAAATTTGGTATTTTCAGTCAGTTTACCATTTCTAAAATAATTTTTCTGAAGTTCACTTAGGGAGAGGAGTCTCCCTTGCCATGCCATGGAGTCTTTTCCACAAGAACCAGTTCTCTCGTGGTTTAAATTTTCACAAATAGCAACCACCTGGAAATCTGCAATCATGATGTCTCTCCCATGCTTTGGTATCTTCCCACAGCTATCACTATGGGTCATTTCAGCTTATTGGGGTGCAGTTTTACTGATGAACTGCTCTAGTATAGAAACAAAAGTCCTCTTCTTTTATCTCTGGGAACAGAGGTTTTCTTCTTTTATCCCTGGGGCAAGGTTTCTCATCTCTCTCAGTTCAAGCTTCTCATTGGATCACAGCTACTTCAGCACCTGCTTGCTTCATCACTGGTACCTCTGCTCATGGCTGTGGTTAGAACACTACAGCCCCTCAGTGCATTCCGTGAGTTACAGGGAAAAAATATCTGATGGATCAATTCTGTCCTCACCATAGCCTTACAAGGGAATCTCAGCCCAAGACTAAGGCATCTCCTCATTTGTCTCCCATCTGGGATTTGACTCCTTCACTGACCTTGGTGCCTCCATGTTGTTTTCTTTATGTGTCTTCACCCTTTCCATTTCTCCCACTCGAGAGAAAGGCAGGAAGCAAGAGAGTTTTTCCTGGGGTTTGTTTGTCTTTAAATGTGATTCCACAAAGGTGTATTCAGCTCTCTTAAGTGGTTGAACAGGGTGTCAAGTTACAAAACTTGCCAGCTGATTGGTTCTGTCAGGTTCAAAGGAAGCTGCCAAGGTCCTTACATGGAACCACTTCTGTAGCTCGTGGATTTTTTTCCTTAACTAAAAACTAAACTACATTAAACCACAACAGGACGATTGAAAAGTGGCTTAGCTGCTGAGATAAAAGGGTTGAGATCAGCAGCACAAAGTCCAGCTGGAGGTCAGACATTGGTGGTGCATCCCTAGGATTGCTGCTAGGGCCAGTGCTGAGTGTAAGCATCTCCTGTAGAAGGGTGAATAAGCTGAATCCACATTCTTTTCAATGGTGTTCAGTGAAAAGAAATACACTGGACACAAACTGAAAAAAAGGAAAATTAATTTAAACATTAGAAAAAATTACAATAAAGCCTTCTTTTTATGGTAAGATGATCAAGTGTTAGCACAGTTTGCCTCGATAGACTCTGAACTTAGTCTTTGGAAATATTCAAATCCTGACTGGGCATGACCCTGAGCAACCTGCTCTGGTTTGACCCTGCACAGAGCAGGGTGTTGGACTAAATGATCTCCAGACTTGCCCTTCAGCTGCAGCTATTCCCTGATTCTTACTCATCTTCCTTCCCTAATAAAAAAGTCACAGCTTCATGCAACACATTTCTATAAAAGCTCTTTATAAAGCAGAATTTTCTGGTACATTCATGGTACATTCAGGACTGTTGATGTGCTGGTATCAGACTACTCCTGGTTCCTATTTGCCCTCACATTGAAGACCACTTAACTTTAAATGATCAATTGCTCATACCAATTTACCACTCTTTAGAATAATTTCATCACAGACTTTATTACACAAATTTGGGCACTTTCTTGACTGACACTTGTTGAAGTTTTTACCCAAATTAAAATCAAACTTGGTGGAAGTAAAATACCTTCTAGCATGTTCTTAGTTTAGGTTATAACAAGCTCCTGTTAGATCTGGGTTTGAGACTGCATTCCCAGTTTAATGGTAGACATAACCCAGTTTGTGCTTCACTGGCTCTTTTGGTGGGAGTCTTCTTTGAGTTGTCCTGGATCATTGCTTTTTTTTTGCTGACTTGAGTCATCAGTATAAAAGCTGGAGTTGATTCAGCTTCCCATTTCTTACCTGGCTGCTTACATCCACTTGGCCTGGTTTAGTGTTCATTTATGTGTGCTTTGCTGGCAGTGTAAGGACTCGAATGACTTCAACCAAACACTTGTTCCTTTTCTGATGCCTTTTTTGTTCTTTTATGCTGAGTGTGTCGCAAACACCTCTGCTGTAGTTCCAGGTGGCAGGCCCAAACAATCAATCAAACTTTATCTGTACTCAGCAAACTTCAAGAACTGTTCTTTCCCTGGTTCTGTGGCTGCAGGAATGTGTTTGACCAGCAGAGCCTCTGAGCTAAGCTGACCATGCACTTGGGTATCGCGACTCCCACGCTTTCTCCCAGGCTATTTCATTATTCAGCATTGCTGTTAAGCATATTCCCTGTGAATCATTGTGCCCATGATTCTGATGTATTGGAAGATGTAAAATGGTGTGAGATAGGAATGTGCTCAGGGTTCTTTTTTCCCTTCTCCAACGCAATCGCTCTTACGCATTCATGCTGCTGTTTTACATTTCCATTTCAAATTTATCGCCTTCTTTGCTCTGCATTTATTCCCTCCCACACTTAAAAATCCTTCAAATCACTCCTCTCTTTTTCTTTCCCACAGCAGTGCCAATCATCCTGTCCTGTTAACATTCCCACAGACATCTTGGAGCTTGTTCTTCAATCACAGGAGTTATTCACTTCCTATGCCACAGTCATCTTTCCTCTCTCACTCTCCTTACATTGTGCTGAAGTGTGGTGAAGTGACATAATCACTTCTCTTTCTTTACCTGGAAGTGTTCTTCTCCTGAAACCTGGGAAAGCAATGGGTTTTTCCAAATGCAAATCATGTTATCCTATGTGGGTTGTTGGTCCTGGTCAGTTTTTGGTCCAAGTCTTGATCTTTCATGCTTTGAAGACTTAGAGCCATTGGTGGATTTGTGAGTGCTGACCTGTTCATGAGTTGTCATGGGTCATGCGTGGGTTGTCATGAACGTGACAGATTAAATTGCTGCTAAAAATACAATTCAATAGGACATATTCACAACCTTCCCATGGATTGGTACTTCTGCTGTTGGCACTGAAGGGAGTGTTCTCTTCTGCACTTTGTTCTGCACCAATCCTGCATTCTCTGCATTAGCAATTTTCTGTTTGAAATTATTTATTATACGTGATCCCCCCCTTCATTTATCTGAGATAAACCATACTAGACAAAAATCTATTAAAAATTCTCTTCAAAAAGAGTCCAACTTTAAACTTCTGCTGCTTCATTTTAGCATGCGGTTGTATGAATTGCAATGATCTCTTTCAAACACCTTCCAAACATCTGTTGAATTAGTGCAGGCTTGTGCTCACCTACCACATTTCTGCCTGTATTTAAGAAAGCTGTGTTTATGTTTGTCCAGTCGTGGGGTTTTATGAGTTGGTGACAACCCCAGGTTGAAATTTAGGGTTGTCCTAACCCCCTGCTTTTGATTTGAGGTGAAAGTTTCAGACGCTTATTATTAGAATTTGTAAACAATGCACTAAAGCAAGAAAGCACCCAAATAGCGAGATCCCAAAATTATTTAAGAGACAAGGTTAAATGGTTAGAAAACTTTATTCTGCAAAAACAGGATGTAGAGGGAACACAGGAGTCTCTTTTTTCTAGTTCAGCCACTTTGAGTGGCTTTCCAGATTGCAGCAGATTCCGTACATTGATAAATGGAGGTCTGAGATAGTGGAAAGAAAGAAGCTTGGGTTTGCTTCTCTGTTATCTGCCATTTTGAAGACTAAAATCTCTGTCTGGGATCTGTTTGTTCTTTTCCTTTGAATTTAAAACTGCATGGACTTCAGGCCACTTTTATTTATGTAAGTTCTGCAGTGTTCTGTTACTTAACAAATTCTTGTTGTAAATACCAGTGACTTTGGCTTCCCATTCACCAAAGGAAGTAATACTTCAATTCCAGACAAAGCAAATTCTGTACAACTGAATTCTCCATCGTTATTACACATAAAGAATTATGGACAGAAAATTATTGCATATTAAAAAAATATTCTATTATTGCTGCATGCAGCTGTCCTGTGGATTATACAATCACTGTTTGAGAATAATGACTTTTAAACAATAGAAAAAATACCTTTGTGTTATTTTTCTGCCTGTTAAAATTTTGCTTTGAAAAAATGTTCCTTTCATCACCTTTTTCTCCAGAGGTACTGCTAAAATATTTCTTAACCTGTAATTCTGCCTACATTTTAGGAACTGCTGTTGGTTTTGAGCATTAAGCTTGCATAAATGTTTTACTTCAGAAATTTGTATAGTAGTAAATAATCCAGCAAAAATAATTATTTTGTGTTTATCCTGATAAATGGAAGAATTTAATTGGCAAATTGAAATACAGCAGTTGTAACTGGGGAATGGCTCAAAGGCATTAGAGGAAAAGTTAAAGATGTGGGCCATTAAAATTTAACTAATTTTTTTCTAGACTTAAATTGATGTTTAAAAAAATCCTAGCAGTGCCTTGAAGAGTCTCTGTGGCATGATTTTGTATTGGCAACTACTCTGTCTTCCAGAAAAGCTTTTGTAATCTGTACTTTCAAAATGCCCCATTCCTGGAAATAGCCAAGGTCAGATTCGACAGATTGCTCATTGCAGGGGGGTTGGAGAAGATGACCTTTAAAGGTCCCTCCTATGATCCTGTGATATTTAGTAGCTTTTGAACATTTATTTTACAGCTTTGTAACTAACTCTGCGTGTAAGTGGATGTTAATATAGAAACCTGTCTGTCTGTCATCCCCCTTTGCTTTACAGAAACAAGGCAGCAAGTTGGGGCTGGCTTTAGGGATGCCAGGATATGTGTCTTTATCAGTGAGCGTGGTTTCAGTCCCTGTGGGTTTGTGTTGCTGCCAGGGTGGGCTCAGTGTGAGCCCCTGTGGCTGCACAGTGCCCCTGCTCTGTGACCACTGCACTCCCTTGGCTTGTAGCCTTGGCAGGCTGATGGGAGGCTTCTGGTGCTGAGCAAGGGGCTTTTTGTGTGCAAATTTCATATATTATGTCTATCACTGCAGTGAATGTCATGCCTTGAAGGCATCTTAGTACAGTCTAACACAGCAGACTGCCCTGAGACAATCTGAAACTTGCTATGTGAATTGTTTTATTGGGAAATTGGGTTCTTTTAAAAATCTGATCACTGTATATGGCCTGGTCCCTGTCCCTTCAGAAATTTGGCTGCCTTGTGTGTGTATGTAAAATACTTTGTAAATGGCAACCAGACATTGCCATCACATTTTAAGATTTATAAGGACATTGACATAACAGAAATCAGTAGCTCTTTCACTTGCTCTGTCCAAAAGATAAGGCACTATTTTCTTTGTTTAAGTTGTAATTCAGTTGCCTTCAAGGAATGTCTCTTGGTTCATGGCTGTCTGCAGTTGGCTCCTTGTGTCCCAGAAACACAAACGTGCTTGAGACACACTGAGATTTGTTCCTAATCTAAATTCCTGCTTCAGCTGCAGGGCTTATCCTTGCCATGAGAAGGGGTTGCTATCACTGGATATCATCCAATGTTAGAACTCTCTTTAGCATGCTTTAATGTTGTCAAGAGTTGTGACCTTCCTGTGTTACACACATTTTGGAGCGTGAATTTCGTGTTGTTTGACTTGATGAAATCATGGAATGAAACAAAGCAGTTCCAAGTGTTCCTTTGAGGGAGCAGGTGGTACAGCCAAGGTGCCTCTTGCTGTGTGTTGTAAAATCTGAGCCTAAATTTATCTCTGTGGCCTGAGAAAATTGTAATATAGTTGGTGGGATCTCCAGTGAGCTGAAGTAGGATTTTGCTTGTCCATCTGAAGTTGAAGGATGAATATGAAGTTCTGACTGTAAAATCTCAGTTTATGACTAAAATGCATAGATACTACCTTAGAAATTCATAATAAATTACAAATTAATACTTGAATCTTTTTTGTCTTTTCAACAATGAAGAAGCAATCAGCTCTCTATAGTAAGCTCTGCTTGCTGCAAGGAAAAAGAAAGTGTTCAAACAAATTCGTATTTTGTGGTAAACATTAGTATGGAACACCTCACATCAAAGAGCGCAAGGTGGAGAGGACTGGAGTTTTTTAGTCAGATACTTTTTCCCCCTTAACTGAGATACTCTGCACTGTATAAAAATGAGGCTATTGAATTAACTCTTTCATGGTTGAAATTTTTGAGTGCTTCAGTGCTTCATTGTCCATTCATAGCTTATTTGCATTGTTCTAATTTAATTGAATGAAGAGAAAATTAAGTGGTCTAAGCTAGGTGATAAGCTTTTAATTGGAGTTGTACCCATAATTCTGTGAATTGATTCATGTGACCAGAATGGAATAATACTATGAAATTGTGTTAATAGAGTGCAAAAATAATTAGCAAATATAAGATAAATCACCAATAAATATTCTCAGGTAATTTAATGAGCTTACTTGTGAAGAAGTACAAACAACTAAATATGCATTACTTGGTGCTTAGGTGAAGGCAGCTGTGATAAGGTTGTGAGCAAAAGTCAGAGCAGAATTAACTGGGCATAAGTGGTCATGAATAGGAATGCAGAACTGAGTAGGAGGTAAAGTCACTGTGTACTAACAGATAATCTGAACTACCATTTATGTTGAAGACTTCCCTCATTTGGATGTTTAAATCTGTGTTGGACAATGTGATAGATGGACTGGGCTGCAGAGTACAACTCCCAGCAGATTATCAGGTCTGCATCTGTGTATCTGGACATGCACAAGTCAAAGGCAGTTGCTGTGGGACTAAAGTTATGACTTCATAAAAGTTTTACTTTACAGTTTCTGAGTTCCAGTGATTATATGGGGTTTTGACCTTTGCATTTGGAATGTTTTAATACAGTTTAAAAAAACCCCAACAGATTGAACAGGTCCATTAGGCTCTAGAAAGTATTGATTGATAAAGCGTGGCTGGGAGTGGAGGCAACTAAAAGATCTTAAACATGATCAACAATACCAGCACAGATGTGGGACTGTTGCATGCTGCTGGGTCTCAAAGCCAAGCTTAGAGTATTCCTGAAAGACTGACTTACCTGGAGTAACTGCAGGTGTGGTTTAGGAATCAGTGCTAGGTCCCAAATGTGTGCAGCCACTTAATGTGAAATCTGCAGATAATTAACCAGCATATTCCTAAAGTTCAACAAGTTCATAAGCTGGGTTTGCATAGGTGTGAAGTCACCAGAAGATTATAAGAAGCTATGGAAGAATAAAAAACTAGAGGATGAGAAAGTCTTGTTTCTAAGAAAACAAGAAACTTCACAGAACTTCACAGAAGTAGTTATTTCTGATTTCTCTGGTTTTGATAGGGGCTTCAGATTAAAACTGAAGTACTTAAAGTAAAATGAACAAAAACCCCCAAAAACAACCAAACAACCTACAAATAAACCCTACTCTAAGGTAACAGCTGAAGTTGCTGTAGGTTAGTTGGAGCCAATATTTATGTTCTCCCCCTTCTGCCTTTGGCTTTCCTAATCCTTTTATCCTTTTCTACTTTCCTATCAAAAGTAGAATGAGTTGGAATTTTTGTATGGAAATGTTCTGCTGCTGGAAGATGCTTTGGTTTGGGGAGTATCATGCATCTGGGTTTCTTGTTTGAAGCTCCATGTTTCAGAAGGAAGCTGTCTGTTTAAATATAGATCAGTTGCTTTGAAATAAGATCAATTTTCTGTCACTCACTTGTACTTTAATGTATTTGCTATTTAATTATTGTCAATTTAATATTGACAATGCAGTGTCAAGCTCTTTTATATTAGAGAGTGGACCAACATTCTAGAATAACTAAATGGTTTGGAACTGTTTTAAATACCTTCTGAAACCACACTGATATATATATATGAAATGCCTGTATAGGAACTAGTTCTGCTTCAATTTTTAAATTGTTTTATTTTGTTGATATCTCTTTAGAGCTGTATCACACAAAAATATGGAGATACTGAGTAAACTGAGAGTTCAAAACATAGGAACAGAACTGATTCTGGTCCTTTTCTGGGCTGGGTCAGTGGAAGACTCTTTCCTGAGTTCTAGTTAGGAAGATAAGTTTGGGTTTTAGGGAGGGGAAGAGGGGGAAACTAAATCTGATCTGTCTTCAAATAAGATACAGGCTCTGAAATGGCCCATCGTGGTCTCTTTCTTCTGTTTGTGAAATCAGTCTTGTAAGGAGAAACTAGGATAAATCTATTTTATAAATACATTACAAGTGCACTAATATCTTAGAATTACTCAGGTTTCTTTCTTTTTTTCTTATTCACTTTAGAGCCACTGGAATCTTTATACCTGACATTTAGGTCTCATTGTATCTAATCTCCGTCTGTCTTTCGAACATAAATAAAACAATAATAGCAGAGGATTTATGGAAATAGAAAATAGAGTCACTTGTAATGAAGACAAGAAGCACTATTTGTATATGGCAAATTTTAAGTATCAACACCTTGTTTTTGTCTGCAGTTTAATCTGTGGATTACTAGAAGAGACTGTTTGTTTTAAAGTGTTGCAGTAAAATAAATCCCACCCTATAATATCAGGATAAAATAGCAATTACGTAAGAAATCTATTATTCATTGCTTCATGATTTGCTGTCTGACTGCATGCTGTTTGTCAGTGGGCTTTTTTCTCTCTCTCCTTTTTTTCCCCCCTTTGAACTGGGCTGCTTTTGCTGGCTTGGCAGTAAAGGCTGTTTTCTCTCAGCACTGCCTTTAAATCTCTCACCTGCGTGTCCTGTGCAGAGCTGCAGTTGAGAGATAAGGTTGGTCTCTCTCACAGCAGTGAGCATTGGTATTCCAGGCTCTTCTTTCAAGGGCATTTTGCTGTGATGAAGCATCTGAAATGACAAGGAAAACATACAGGCATGTTAAATACCCTTGCTACTCTGAGACAAGTAAAGGTAAATGGAAATTATTTTAAAATACATTTTGAAGCTGTTAACAGAGCTTGTGGATAACAGCAAATCACAGTTTTAGGCAGGAGCATTACAGACCAATTCCAACTGGCATCATCCATTAAATAACAAATAGTAATGGAGAGTCCTTTTCCTGCCCAGATTACACTTAAAATCTAAATAAAACACAAAGCTCTGAGCCATTCTGAATGTGTGTTCCTGCATGCTCTTCACCCAAGGTCACAAAGGTAGTTCTTGTGAAGAATTGAATCCATTTCTTCAGTGTGTTATTCCTGTGACAGCCCCTGAGCACCTCCATCTTCCCACTGGGAACTGGGGGAGATACTTGGGATTTCAGTTTCCTGCAGCTGTCAGAGCACTGGCCTGGCATCCTCTGTGTGTGTGAATCTTGTACAGAATCCTTATGGGACCTGAGTTTAATTCTGTTTTCAAGTACTGCAAGAATAAACATATGTAAGAACTTCACCTGTTTTGTAGTCTTCAGTCATTATAACTTTTATAAAATTAAAGACAGAATAAAAATCTGTTTTACATGTGCTCATTAATATTGGGTGCATTAATAGAGCAGGTATCACCATTCCTATCTTGCTGTTGGAGAAACTGAGGAACAGTGATAACTTTATGTGTAGGATTCAGTTATAGATTAGCACTTAAATTACAGCATCACTTCATACATCTGTACATATGTGCTAGATGCTTATGTTTCTGTTGTAGTTGCTGGAAATCTCATTAGCAGTCAGAGGCTGGAGAGAAATTCAGTCCATGCTAAACTACACAGCAAGTGATTGATCAGCAAAATCCCACTCTAATAGTCCGTGGAGTACGTTGAACAGGGAGTGTGTTGAACAGTTGCCCAAATAATAAGTGCTAATTTAAATATCTTAAAGAATCTCTTGGGGCCTCTGGCTGATGGTTCAGAGGAGGGTGATTTCCAGAGGTCCTGGATCATGTCTGTCAAGCCTGTATGTGTGTCTTGGATACCCTTAGGTATCTCCCATTGCATTAGCTATCCATGCTGGAGCAATGAAATTAATTCCCAAATCTGTTGCTTATACTGGCAATGTGTGTACCAGCATGTGGGGATCTATGTTTAGTTCTCTTAATTTGAAACCTGTGCAATTTATCAATGATCTTGTGTAGCTAGGCTGCAAATAAATTGAGCTTACACTGCAGAGTTATGATCTTCTTCTGTTGCCAGGGATTCATGTGTGTGTTATGTATTCTGTAGGTGGTCATGGGTTCACCAGATGAATCAAGGATGTCTTGACTCCTGAACTGCAGCAGTTTATTTTACCAGAGAGAGAGAGGATTGCAATTTGGGACCATAACAGTTGTTTTCCTGTGTGGATCTGGCACAGAAAAGGATTTGTAACCATTCTGAGTTGACAGAAGACACACGCACAGATTTCCACCCCCTCACACCTCCCTGAATTTACTTGGAAGCGAAGGACTATGAATGGTACAGCCACGTTAAAATAATTGAGCAGCTCTGACTCACAGTTGCAGCTTGTGTGGAGCTAAATGAGACAGCAGAGTGATGCTGCCTGACTGACACAGTTGTTTATGCAGTCACTGAAGTGTTCTCCCACCGTGTGCAGGCCTTTGAGTTGTTTGGTATTATCTTTATTAAAGAGGGAGAAATCCTTCATAATGCTGATGATTTGTTTTATTTTCTTGGATGCCCTCAGATCCCGAGACCTAGAAACATGACTGACAGAAAATTATTGCCTACAGAAAAGCAAAATATCACTTAAAATGCAGAAAAGCTGCCTTTCATGAAAGCAAAGCCAGCCAAGGCATTTTCTAAAATCAAAAGTCTCTGCATGTAAGAGGAACTTACTGATTTAGGATTATTCTAAATTGAACTTTTATTTGTCTGGTCAAGATTCTGTGTCTTTAAAAATGTTCATAGGAATGATTATTTATTATGAGAAGAGAAGTGGTGAATTGGAGTCCTTTTTTTTGCCACAATTGATGCCAGTTTAAGATTTGTAGAAACTTTAGCTTGGGGGTCAGACTCATTGTGGGAAAATCAGTGGGTTTGTAGCTGTTGGATCATTCAGTGTTCCTTATTCACTGCAAATGACAGCTAAATATTCTCTTTAAAATATACACTTCCAAGCAGTTTGATGGCTATTCAGTCTGCTGGTGTGTTCCTCTGGCTGGATTTGTCTGGTGCTTCCATTGTTTTGGAGGTAATTGACCTTAGCACAAGCCAATGCTCACTGCATTTAAAAAAAAAAAATTCTTTCTATGGGTGAGCTGAACCCTGCCCAGTCTTCAGTGTTCTGTTTTCTTTATGTCCTTGTGAAACACCTCTTTGAAGGAGCTAACTTTGCCCCTGAAGAATGTTTGTGGTTGGCCTTTTTATCTTCTGCTGTAGACAAGGAAATTGGAAGAACCGTCTTCTTTTTCTGGATTTTTTTTCCAGGGCCGTCTTACATTTCTAAATGTTTATGTGGTTTTGAAAGTATTTATAATTTATATTCCCGTTAAAAATGAGATTATATTTGTAAAAGTATGTTCCTACTGACAGGTAGGAGCATGGTTTAAATGCTGTTTACTTGTGTAGTAGGCTGAACGAGATCGATAGAGATGCACATCATTAAAAGCACTTCAATCAGCCATAATGTGAATCCATTCCCAGTGTTCCATTCAGCCCTCAATGGGTCATTGATGGAGGCCTCCTTTTTATTTTTCTGGATTTGTACATTGACCTAGAAAGGTTTGCACCTGCAAGCAGAGCTGCTGCAGAAATAACCCCTCTAGTAGCAGTGATAACAAGCACAAGCTTCAGCCATAGAGCAGAACAGTCAGGATCTGAATTTGGCTGCTGGGTTTGGTTACCACGTGGCTGATGTTACTGCGAGGTCCAGAGCCAGTGAAGTTGCCCTGAGGCTAAATCAGTTGTAGTTTGCTTGCAAAAGGAGGGTCAAGATTTTGCAGCAGTTGTTTTAATGACTTGAGAGTTGAGCTTGAAAATCTTAAATCTGTGGTGCTGCTCATGTGTGTTAAGCTGAGGCACAGCTGGAACTACAGGAGGAAAACAACTCCTCACACAAGAGTAAAGGCTGTGCTGTTCCAGGAGCTGTCCAGATCCAGAGTGGAAGATTCCTGGCTGGAATGGCATGGCTTTTATTTTCCTTCTGGTTGAGGAAATGAAAATATAAAAGCTGATGAAAATACGAGACCTGATCTTTAAGTGTTAATCATCAGAGTCTAGTGATGCTATGGGGTTACTGTGGTGCTTGTGAAGGAACAATGGAATATTGCTCTGAGTTCTAGAACCTGTCTGATGTCTATCTGTGTAACTGTGAAAATTTGGTATTTCCATGCTCAGCCTGATTGTACAAATGAGCCTCAGCTGCTCCCAAATTCAGCCCCCTGAGATATTCACAGTAGTGAGTAGTGCCCCTTGAATTCCATGCAAAACTGTTGCTATGGACAAACATTAAAACAAACTAAGAAGCTTTTGAGTAACTGTTCAAAACTCTCCACTTTCTGTTCTCAGAATTTATGGTCATGGTCTTAAACCCCATATAAAATTGGTGAGGGATGGCAGTAGAGTTACATACTGGTACCAGTTTGTGATCTAGAGAACCTTCTGTACAATGCTGAAGTGCAAGTCTATCTATATCAATTTCTGTTTACTAAATATAATATTTAAAATATTCATGAAACATGGCTTCATTTTTTCTTGGGAGTATGGAGAACTGCAATTAACAAGACCATCTAGAGACAGAGTTAAGAAATTTTTTTAAAGAAATTGAAATACTTTTTTTCTTTAAATTTGGATGAAAAGCAAGTCTCCTGAACTGGAGAAATAAGTCAATATTAACCAATTTTAAAGTATTCAATAATAAATTTTTCATTAACATTAGGTGAGACTACAAGGAATTGTGGAGTGCCCTGAAAAAAAACCATTCACACAGTAATATGTCTTGATTTCAAATGAGAAATGAGCAGAAGCAAATAGAATATGACATATATTCAAAGATATTAGCTGGGGTACTCAAAAGCTTTATAGGGTTCTTCTGTTAGGTAATCTTTGTTTTCAAGAGGCAAAACCAACTAGGTTATCTTTGTAAAGAGCTCACTAAAATACCCTAGTGGGCTAGAGTGATTTTTAAGGGGAAAAATTAGGTTATACTTTGGAATAGGCAAGAAAAAGCAAGAAATGAAAGAAATTGTGATCTCAGTAAGGTTGCCATATTCAGATGAAGTGGAAAAATTGCAGTGATTCTCTTTTGAAAGGAGATTAACAGTGGATGTGCAGGAATAATCATGAAGTGGAACAGATCAGTTTGCACATCAGGTGCCAGTTTTCATAAGAACATTCAGGCTATTGAAATTGATAGGTGGAAGTTTTTAAAGAAGAAAGGAAGAAAATAATTGCAGAACTATCCGGTGTAGCTCTATAATGTAAGATAATTTTTCCATCACTGCTGTGGAACCACACTCAGGCCAGGCATCACCCTCACTCTGGATGCCTTTATGGACCTCAGCGACCATCATCATCTGGTTCTTGATCTTTTCCTTTCCCAAATGCTTGTTTTGTTTTCATCCTGTTGGTCCATCACTGTTATAACTTCCATAAGACTCAGACACATGACTCATCTTTGCTTTCAATGTTTCCTTCCAGCTCTTTGGTAGCACTTACTGGCTTCTCGCTTTTCTGATGCTCTGATTTTTCCCTTGCTGTCTGCCTGCAACTTCAATCAGGCCTTCATGGCTTTTTTTCTCTTCTAGCACATACATATTATATTCAGATATACAAATAAAAGGTCCTATAAACACTCCCAAAAATGTTAACTTCGAAATATTTCTAAAAAGTGGTTTCCTGTGGTTTATGAAAAATCTTGACAGTGATAAGTGACCAGTGCACAAAGGAATTGATAATTGTGACAAACAATATTGATTCATTTTTTGCCTTCTGCTGCCCTATCCATTTCTGTTGGTCTCTATAGTCTGGGTTTGTAAAATATTTAGTGCTGGGATAGGATTTTGTCCTGGCTGTGGATCTTAGTTTGTGATTACTGCTGGGGAGGTTGCTATAAATGCAAGTTGAAAAGTGGGAAAATAATTTAATAGAACTTGAAAAAGAATACTCTGGTAAGAGATACTGGCTTATCTGTCTCAGTATCTAGTGTCACTGCCCTGTCACAGTGAAGAATTTGCTCCTAACACCTAATGTTAGTATAATTAGGAGTTTATCTGTGGGTGAAGTGGAAGTAAGCAGAGCAGTCTCTTACACTGAGCCATAAGCAGCTCCTAGGTTCATTCCAGTAGTTAAATATTTAATTCTCCTTATTAATCTGACATATCCATAAATGCCAATTCTAGGCCTACAACAATTAATAGTAATTTATGTCTCACGAGAATGAAATGGTAGAGGAAAAATAATGGTGCCAATCTGGGATAAAGATCATTTTAGAAGTCCCAGACATGTAGATATTTTATTTCTATCATTAAAAAAATGATAAAACTTGCAAAGAATAAACTGATCACTGAGTCAGCAGGTGTAAAGCATCTTCACTTCTACTTGTTTCTTTTGTTGAATTCTGTTCTATTTGTGAAGGGTTAACCCTTAGGATGGATGGTGTAAAGTTTGCCCAGTGTGAAGTCCTAATTTCAAGGAAATTTTCATGTTCTGTTCTTTGAAAGGGTATTGACTTCCACATCACACACAGACATGCCTCTGATCTTCCTGGGGATGAGTCACAGTGCAACGTGGATGCGAAGCACTGGCATCAAATTTGCAGTGTGTTGATTGCTGCTGGTGACAGGACAAGATGTTCTCTAATCCCGTGTGTGGGGTTGTAGAGTGTGCTTTATTAAAAAAGAGGACTTTGAGCTATTAAAACCAGAGGGCTGAGATTTTGTTGATTTGAGGGTTTTTTTATTAGTGCTCTGCCGTAGATTTTCAAGTACAGTGAAGTCACAAATGTTACCTTGAGATTAGTGGCTTTAAATGCTGGGTTAATTTACACACAGAGCGGAGCTTTCAGTGTCAGGCGATCTCTTTTATTTTTTTATTTTTTTGCCACCATAAGCACTCAGCTGAAACAACAGCTATGACTCAGTTGACAGTGAACGCTGCTTGAATTGATTTAGTCCGAGTTCAGATTTAGCACATAATCATGTTCAATTTGATCCACTGTGCTGCCTAGAGATAAAAGGGTTGAAAAAATAGATTTAGCTTATGTCAGTCTTTGTGGTGATGTCATTGCCATGAGCGATGGAATAGCGCTGTTACTATGCTGTGCCTGCTCAGTTGGTGGGTGTACGGGGGACAGGCAACCAGCAACTCACTTTAAGTGCACAGAGCTCGTGTTGGAGGCTTGCAGGCATTGCCAGCGCTGAAACTGAATCTTGGACTGTTCAATTGCAGTACTGAAGATTTTTTTTTAATTCTTTTGTTGTTTTCTTGCATCGTTTGTGACTCTGAGCTTGCCTAACTCAGTGTACAAAGGCGGGGGATGCCAGCGCGTAGCATGGACTGTGATGTTTCCACTCTGGTTGCCTGTGGGGTTGATGTGGAGGTTTTTGCCAGCCAAGAGGTTAAGGTATGCGCCTGCAATCCTTTTGTTGCTTCTTAGAAAAGCCTTTGGGAGCAATAAGCATTTGTATGTAGCAATTGACAATAAGGGGGCAGATGAGATTCTGCTGCGGTAGTAAAAGAAACGCAGTTTAAAAAATCTGTTAATTAAGGGAGAGAAATATGGGAAAGGAAATGTGTCTGCTTTTTACTGTGTTTTGATAAGCTGAAAGAATAGCCTGGTGTTTACTCTTTAATGATGTAAGAAATGGGTTATATAACTGACATCTGTGCATATGCATGTTTCATATTCATATAAAAATCTTTCATTGTTAATTTTGTCAAGTTATTTTTAGTCCAGTGTCACTTTTTAGATCAGCCTTGCCATAAATGTTATTTATTGATGTTGATAACCTTCAGATATCTTTACTCAGTTGAACAGTAGCTGTTTCTTTCCTTCACATTCAAATCAAATATGCAAACATAAATTTTTTGTGAAGGGCTAAAAGTTTGTAGTAAGTATCTTTGTGCATCTGCAGTGTAACAGAACACAAAAAGTTATGCATCTTGCATATCATATGCATACCTGAAAAACAATGCTTAAATCTAAGGCTTGATATTCAGGGCTTATAGTCTCTTAATTAGACAACTGCTGTAGAAAAGTCATTGTGTGTAATTGCTTACTGTTGAAATCAATTATCTTTTCCATTTATTCTCATATTATTGCAAGAAAATCACTGCAAATTAAGTTTGAAAGAGGAATTCTAAGTATTTCACAGATCATCTGAAAGAGCTCACATATGTAATACAGTGATATTCAGCAGTTTATAAAGGACAAAGGTACGGACAAAATTAGTTTCTAATCTGATGGTTCTTAGTATTGAAGGACTGGAATAGGGTAAAAAGGATTTGCAAATTGGAGGTCAAATTTTGAGCCTCTGCTCTGTTTCGTTCTGAGTCAAACATTGAAGCCACTGGAAATAAAACTGCTTTGATTTGCAAGGAGCTCTGATGATTTTTATTTGCCTGTTAGCCTGTTAGTCTGTGAGACCATTTATACTTTATACACATGCTTTTGTGTTGGCATCAAGAGATTCTTCTTAATTCAAGAAACTTTTTCTTAACAGTTTAATAGTGAATTTAGAGATGAAAAAGTGAGTAATTCAGAGGAATTATTCAGGTGAGGAGTCTTGCCTGCACTGGGACTTGTTTCTTGTATTATTTTGAAGTAGTAAAATGAAATGCTTATCTGCTTATTCGTTTTTCTTTTATTTTCTTTTTTTTTTTCCTCTTTTTTTTTTTCACTTGAGAGCATTTTGTTTTAACATGTAGGATTTACACCTGCATTGATATGATCTTGTACCTTGGTCTTTTTGTGTCTGGTCCATCTTAGATGTAAGACCACGCAAGAAATTAAAGTAGTAGTGAGCTTCTTGTATCCTCATGCTGCTCATATGTCAGTAGCAGTGCAAAAGCAAAATTCTGACTAACATAAATCAGCAGAAAGCATTCCATGACTTAGCTAAGATTTAGATTAGCCTGATTTAAGCTGCAGCATCTATAAAGTGTGGGCCAGGAGTATGAGATAAGAGAACAAAAGGGTTACAGAGACATTACAGGAATTGTAACCCTTTTGTGTTACTTGGACTTTCTGTATCTTATTTGCTTTGGTTGAAATTGCCCTGTTTTGCTTTTTTTTCCCCCTTATGTTAGAATTAAAATGTTGATTGCAAAGACTTTGGGTATATTTACAGTGGGGACTGCACTGCAGACTGCACTGCAGCTTAGAAACGCAAAGTCTGCTTGGAAGTTGCCTGGGTGAGCAGCTTGTGCTCCATGACCCACAGCTCACTGCAGCTCCTTTCCAATGGGTTTGTCCCCAAATTCTCCTCTGGAGGCTGTGGCCAGCTCTGTGCTCATCCCCAGGCTCCCCATGCAGCAGCCTGCAGTGTGGGCATCCTCCTTGTGAAAGTTTCACTGCTGCTGATAATTTAAAGCTGGAGATACTTACTGCTCTTTGCTCACTTCCAGGAGAATTGCAGGGAAAAATACAGTATGACTTTTTTTTTTTTTCTTCTTTTCTTTTTGTATGCAAAAGGGTTCACTTCAAAGTAAGATTTTTTGCTGAAAGTGTGGTCGCAGCATAGAAAAGTTTATGTTGACTTTGATAGGATGAGGAACAGATTTAGGGTTAAAAAGGAAGGAGGCTGTTGCTGAGAAGAGATGGGTGTGGAAGTTGAAGAGCAAAAGCAAGTGCAGAATTCCTGTCTTCTCCACCCTCCACCCATCCTGTTAGTAGCCCTCTGCCCAGCCCTTTTGTTGGTCAGCCTGAAGGCACAGGTGGCATTGACAACTGAAGTCCAGGCTATTGTCACTTCTCCAGTAGAAGGGTTTATTGCAGGGGATCTTCTCCCTGTGTGAAGGGAATGAGGGAATGTTCCCTCAGTGGTAGAACAGATCCTGAAGATCTTAGAATACGTGTGGTGCTTGGTGAGATTTGCTAAGATGAGCTGTTAGTCCTGTAGAATAGTTCTCTGATGTCAGTAAGGGTTGTGTTCAGGATTTAGGATATGCTTACAGCATATCTCACTTTTATTTCGGTTCAGGTTTAGAACTGACATGAGGCTTGGGAGAAGGATGCTGGTGTTACTGAGCCATTGTTCTCCCAGCAGGTTTGGGAGGAGGATGCTGGTGTTACTGAGCCATTGTTCTCCCAGGAGGTTTGGGAGGAGGATGCTGGTGTTACTGAGCCATTGTTCTCCCAGCAGGTTTGGGAGGAGGATGCTGGTGTTACTGAGCCATTGTTCTCCCAGGAGGTTTGGGAGGAGGATGCTGGTGTTACTGAGCCATTGTTCTCCCAGCAGGTTTGGGAGGAGGATGCTGGTGTTACTGAGCCATTGTTCTCCCAGGAGGTTTGGGAGGAGGATGCTGGTGTTACTGAGCCATTGTTCTCCCTGGAGGTTTGGGAGGAGGATGCTGGTGTTACTGAGCCATTGTTCTCCCAGGAGGTTTGGGAGGAGGATGCTGGTGTTACTGAGCCATTGTTTTCCCTGGAGGTTTGGGAGAAGGATGCTGGCAACGCGGAGCTGTTGCTCTGCACTTTGCAGCATGTGTTGGCCACAGCTGCAGGCTAGGGGAGTGAGGAGCTTGCCAGGACTGCAGTAGCAGAGCTTGGAGTGTTGGGGCTCTGGAGCAGCAGTTCCCACAGCAGGTGGCCATGGGGACTCCTGGAAGTTGCCACTTCTCAAGAGCATCGGTCCCTCAGAGCTGCAGAATTCTCATACAAAGCTGGCTTTGGGCACAGAACTTGGAGCAGAGGGAGTTCTCCAGCTTATTGCTGCTTTTCCACCTCTGGAGACCTTATTCTGTAGCCATTATGCTCTTAGCATCTGGCAGTCAGGCTTGGAAACACTCTGCTTCCATTTGGCCTCTGCAGCAGGGGAGCAGTTATTTAGTGCTGAAGGCAAAGCTTTTTGGTTGCTGCATTTGGGGCTGCTCATGCTTTTGATGAACAGAGGCTTGTATGGGTACCTTGGCAGTGACAGCTGGCCCCATAGCACTGACACCACAAACCATCCAACAAGCCCTTCACTTCTGATCAGCTGCTGCTTTGAGTTGGCTTTTTTAATCCAGAAATTGGGTCAGGCTAATCAACATGCTACTGACTGTAGATCAGGAACGAGAAGAGTTGAGAAGGCAACCAGAGAAATCACAAAGTGCAGTTCTGCTTTGAAGTTCACCTGGATAATTAAGATTCTTTCAGTGCCTCTAGATGATAATTTCATGTAATGATCTTTGTTACATAAGCAATTAGTTAATGAATATCTTGTTTATTTCTAATAGAGGAATCCCAGATATCACTGAAACAGTGGAAGAGAATTTAAACTTGTGTTTCTTACTCTGAGCAATGTGGTTTTATATGATTAATTCTGCATATTCTCTTCTCATTTTTGTTCACACAGACCATTCCATTCAGAAGCAAGGTAGGACTGGGGTGACTTGGCATTACTGTAAGACAGAAGAAACACTAATGGTCCAGATGGAGCACATCCTGAAGGCAGTAATGTAATGTGGATGGGGCCATTATCTTAACACAGGGAAAAAACTCAATGTGTACATGAGCCAGGCAGCAAAGAGCATAGTAGGAATAGTTTCACTGTTTGGACTGTTGGAGGATTAATCCCCATTGGAACAGGATCTCTGTCAATCTGTGAACTCATTACTCAGTTCAGATGCTCCAGTGGGTACCCTGCTAATGGGAATTGTTTGGGATGGATGGGTTGGAGGTTCAGTCACTGTCCTGCAGCTGCCTATCAGAGGTTTAGCAGTCTAAACTTCTGAGGTCTAAAGGGCAGAAGCACACAAGATGCTTGTGGTTTTTGCTCTCCACTTCAATTCTCCTCTTGTCTAAGTGGCTCATTCACAAAGATGTTCTGAGGTTTAAAGTTTAAGTGCTCTAAGGCCAGAGTCAAGTGAAGAAAACTGGAGAAAGGGGAGAAGTGTTGCTGCCCCCTGGATGGTGCCAGCTGTCCAGTGGCAGCACGCATGACTTGCTGGGAGAGTTTCTGGGTTTCTGCCTTTACATCCTTCTCCTTAGCCATGTGAGCTTGATCCGTGGGAAGAGTCTGTTGCAGTCATAAGACTTCACAGACGGGCTCTAAGGAGGGAACCAAACAACAGCATGACTGCCAAAAATACCCTGATGGCTCAAAGGCCTGCTCTGTACCTTCTCTTGGTATTTTCCATAGTTGGTAGTTCTTTCTAATTGCAAATAAGGTTGAGTCTGGGAAATCTGCATGATCCAAGAGTTCTGCTGGAGAAATAGACTTGTGTGTCTTTTGATCTCTGCTTACTGTCTGTGTTGATCTGGAGCAAGTAATGGAGAGGAGCTTTCCAAATGCTGCTATTTGCAGGACACTGAGCCTGCACTTGCAGGACACTGAAACAGCACTTTCCAAGTGCTGTTTGCAGGACACTGAGCCTGCTCTTGGCTTCAGGATCAGCACAGAGAGACTCTGACAGCAAAGCTGGGGCTTGTGCAGCCAGTGCTGCTGCACACTGAGGTGCTCCCAGTTCCAGTCACAGGCTGGGCTTTGTCTGTGTCCTTCTAACACCCTTATGGGAAGCCAGCTGGACTCTTTAGGGAAGTTCCCAAAGAAATGATAGAATGGTAAGACTTCTAAAGTGCTCTTCAGCACTCCCAATGTGCTCTTCAGGCTGATCTTCACTTATTTGTACTTGCTTTTCCCCTGCCTCAGAAGAAGGGGGTGCTGCTCTTTCACCAGAGGTTGGTGGCAGCTGCAGGTGTTTACACACCTCTGAATATGGCAAAGCTTCTGCTTCTCCTTCTTCACCCTTTTAATCTAACAGGGAATGGCACAGCAAGTCAGAGAGCTTTGTATTGTCTCTGATCCTCCTTTCTGTTGGAAGTCACATGAAGATATTTCCCTTTCATAAGGATAGCTAGACAATGAGTAATTTGTCAAATGAAAATAAATAGCAACTAGAATGTGTTGGTAGAAGGTGCAGAATTAATCCAAGGCAGGTAGTAAGGTAAGATGGAGCTTAGAGGATTCTACTGACAAATGGCCCAGCCTGTATGAGGAGCACTGAAGAGATGGTGATTTTCTTAAGCAGATTTGAAGAATTAATCAGTGCAGCTGTGGATTGATGTACCTGTAATATGGAGACATGTGTGATACTGATTTTTCATTAAATAATTATTTAAATTATTAAAATTTTAGAATAAAATTAAAATTCTCAGAAGAACCTAGAGAGATAAAGTATTCAAGTTCTTTCTCTTCTTCTCAAAAAAAAAAAATATCAAGGGCACAATATCTTCAGGTCTGCAGTGATCCAGTCTCATTTTCCTCTGAAGGTGCTGTAAATGTGCACTCTTTTGTCTCAAATTTTACTGATGCTGTTTGCTGCTGCTTAGCATGACTAAGATTTGATACTGAGCAGCGTTGCAGGTTCTGAGGCAGAGGTCTGCACCAACCTTTTATGTATCTTTAGTAATTTTTTAGTAATTTATAGCAATTTTTTTTTTTTTTTTTTTTTTTTTTTTTTTTTTTTTTTTTTTTTTTTGCTAATTGACTAATGTACATGCTTTGTGGTTGGAGAGATCTTCCTTTAATATTTTCTAGGGGTGATTCTACCAGAGGCCTTAAATAATCTACTCACTTTTGATTATTCAAGTGCTAAACAGCCTGTTTGCTTTGGAAGATGCTGCCTAATCATATGCTAGAGTGCAAACAACCGTGACAGTGTGGTCTTGAGCAGAGAATTCTTCCTTGGCAAAAAGACACAGAGGAAATTGTAGCACAGTTTGTCAAACACTTGGCTGACACACAGGTTGCCAGGGACCAGAAACTGCCCAAGCCAAGCTCCAGTCAGTGGCCGCTGCTGGAAGACTGTGTGTTCTCCATGCACATATTTACAGTGGCACCAGCACTGAGTGCATGAGCCTCTCCTGAAGATTTCCCCCTCTAATATGATTTTCAATAAGCAACTTCTCCTTCTAAAGGCCAAAAGAATTAAAATTTCCCCCAGGGGGAAATTTACTGGCAATGCCTGTAAAAAGCGCGTGCAGCCGTGGAGTTTGGCTCCAGCCTGTGTTTTCCATCTGGGATTCTGGTTGATTTCTGCTTTGTCCATGTCCATTCCTCGAAGCACAGACTGCCTTCTCACAACATCAGTGTCCTTGTGATGCCTTTAACTGTCCCCACATGGAATTTCTGTGGATGCTGAATTAAGGAGAAGCCTTTGGTTGTAGCAGTTGTGATGGAGCAAAGAGCTCTGCTGTCCTTGCAGGGTGGGAAAACACCTGGATGGGTCTGTGTAGAGCAAGATGCTGCAGCAGCATCTCCATGGCACCTTCTCTTCTGTACACCTGCAGTTGCTGGAAAACCTCAGTGATGTTATAGGTAAAAAGTTCCAAGTGTTCTCATTTGCACATGGAAAACTAAGGAACCAGGAACTAAGTTCTCTGACTAGGAAACTGGATTTGGCATGCAGAGATGGTGTAATGAATAATTCTTGTTTTTATTAATCATGTTCTGTAGATGTTCAGTCTCAAATGTCATTGAGCTCTAGGCATTTTCCAGAGACCAAGGGGTTGTGCTGAGTTAGAGCTGATTTTGGTTGGTTTTTGGTGGGGTTTTTTGTGCTTTGTTTTTTTTGGGGGTGTGTGTGTTTGTTTGTTTTCTTGTTTTTAATTAGCCCAAACTTGCTGCTTTTCAGAATCTGCATTAAATTCTGGCAGACAGAAAGACTGACTTTATTTTACAGGATGGATTCATATTGATCAAGAGCATGGAAGAGCCTCCAGTTTTGCAGCACCAGGTAGTTCCACCTGTTGAAATAATAGTCCCTGAGCTGAGAAACCCAATGAACCCATTGAGCTCTGAGCAGCAACAACAAGCAGCTGTGCAGGGGAATTTCTGCAGCACAATTTGTCACTTGCAGAAGAATCTCTCTGCTTCATCTGTTGCAGTTAGGGATATGTTTGCTGTTAAAAGGTGGAGGCATCCAGAGGGCTGAATCATGCAGCAGCTGCACAGGCACAGAGAAGCCTCTTTGCTGAAATCTTGTCCTTTTATTCATGTAGGTCAGATGTGCTGGTGTGAGGCAGATGAACAAATAATGGTAAAAAACCTGCTAATCCTCTCAATAAAATATGTTCCATATATGGAGAAGATAAGATGATTGTTTTATTTGCTGTATTAATTTTACTCAAACATTGCCATCCTCAAGTTTCATCATCCTTTGCTGTGTATCTTTGTGCCTGGTGACAAGGTTCATTCAGTTTTGGCTACTTGTCCACATTTCTTAGAGAAAACCTTTAACTAAACCACCAAGAACAAAAATTTTTGAATTGTCTGAAGAATTACACCTGTACTGACAAATTTGGTCCTGGCCTCAGTGTTACCAAACAAACAGGTGCACATTAACCACAAAGCAAATGTTGGTTGTGGTGGTGTATATTTTGTTTTGTTTGGAGGATTATTGTTTTATTTCTTACTACTGATAGAAAAACAAAACCAAAAGCAACCAGCAGAAATAGCCTTTCTCCCTCAGAGGACATTTTTTTTAGAGATGCAAGTGTCTCTAAGGGGCAGATCATAGGTGGAACTGTTCTGAGATGAGGGAGGAGGAAATCAGTTGTTATTCAAAATGTGGCCAAAATGAGGAAGGGGTGCATGGGGATTGAGAGGAGGGAAGTCACTCTGGTGAAGTTCCTCTGTTGGGAAGGACCAAGAGTGGGGAAAGCTCCTGTGGAGGCTGGGGCAGGTTGTGGCAGGTGGCAGCAGACCTGGTGTCTGTGGGGGTGACAGCAGCAGGGGAGTTGGGATGGAAGGAGAGCTCATGAAAACATGAGTAATAATGAAAGACCAAGGTGAGAACAGGTGAGTTTGCCTTCTTGTGCTGTAGTGGAATGATTTAAGGGCAGAAGATGATACAAGATGCTGGAAAAACCCATTGGTAGTCTAAAAAAAGGAGGATTTTATGACAAAGCTTTCATCAAGCACGTGTTAAGCATCATTGAAACCTTAGTTAAATTAATCTTGACAGCTTTCTGCTTTACTTCATCTTCCACAGGCTTCCATCCCACCTCCAGGTAACAAAATCCCTGTGTGAATGGGTACTCTGGGCTGCTGCCACTCTGCTTTCAGCTCCTTCCTCAGAACTTTTTGCTGTTAAATGTCTCACAAGGAATTAAATGATTGAACATAACTAGACTAAGCTACATATGCACGCACGGGACAGAAAATAATTTGGAAACCTTAAAAAAAAATTCTCTTTCTATATATTCTGTTCCCACCTCCTCTGTCTTTCTGCTTCATCCTCCTGGAATGCAAGAAGGAATTTTGTGTTTTCCCTTGTTTTTGTTCATTGTGGTAGATGATACTAGAAACAAATAACAGTAATTTTTAAACTGTTGGAAATAACCAACCAGTAGGTGAAACAGTAAGACAGATATCAAATTATGAGACTGTTCTGGTTGCAGTTTTTTAGCAAATGGAGGTAGGTAATTTTATTTGGTTTTCAGGTTTGATTTTAGCAATTGAAGAAATTAATAATGGTAAGTACTGTTGGTGAAAATTATTTTGAAGTTAGCTTTTGAAATAAAGACTGAAGTCAGAGGAAAATAATTTTTCTGAAAAGTCATTTTCAGTGAGCTTATGGAGCTGATAAATAGTGTCTCCTAAGAAGATTATCTGAGAGACCAAGAACATGAGAATTAGCAGCTAAGGAGGCACTTTTGAATGCATAATGGAGATTATCCTGATGCAAAGGACAGATGGGACATACAATGAGAGACTGTTAGGGCTACATCAGATTCTCCTTTTGCTTTAGAGCAGTTTAAAGATTTAATTATAATGTGAAAATCAAGTGTGCAAAATCACTAAATAGGTTTCCATTATCAGAGGTTTTAAGTAAGAACAAAGGAAGTCTTGTGATATATAAAAATTAAGGGGAAAACAATATGTAAATCCATTAATAGCAAGATACATAATGTGGGGACGGTTATGGTGTGACTGATTTCATTTATGTTATATGATAACACAGATAATCACCTAAATAATTAGAGAAAGCAACCCTAGTAGTGGCCACAGCAAAAAAACTGCTAAAAATGCAGGAGTAAGACAGATATTTAAGTGTACAGGAGCTGTAAAAATCTACCTAGGTATGCTTAAGGATGCAGCTGAAATAATTTTTTACTATTTGAAATTATCTTTTATGAATTCATAGGTTACAAAGAGACTGGTGAGGATGAGAGATAAAAAAAAATAACATTTGTGTTTAAAAGGGAGAGAGGAGAAAGATCTGAACAATTACAGATATTTTTACCTGACTCAGATTTTGGAAATAATTTGGAAGTACTTTGGAAGTAACTAGGCCTGGGTTGTGTAGACCAAGTCATATCAAATCAATGTGCCTTCCTTGTTTGACAGGGCAATGGGATAAGTGGGATAAAGGAGATGTGGAGTGTAGATATTTTGACTAAAGCTTTCACACTGTTCAAGTCATTTCCATAAGTAATCTACACTCCAAATATAATTTCCATAAGGTGGGTGCATATTTGTTTACAGAATGTCAAAACCAGAACAAGTTCATTCTCAAATGGTGAAGCCGTTTAAGTGGATGAGCTCACATGTTCCTTCCTGAAAACAGGTTGAGAATAATGGCAGTAGTCAAAAGGGAAAAGCCTCAAAAAAAGTGTGAATGACACTGTCTTGGTAGGGCAGGGTCAAAATTCTGAACAGCCCTTGTTTAAACAAGAGGATGAAATCTAGTGCAAGAAGAAATAAATCAGTCACAGCTGTATAAAGACATTCTCATGACTAAACAGTTGTGTGATGCAAATCTCTTGAGTTCTAGTGAGCAGCAGTGGATAATTAGCAGCAGTATCACACTTCTGTCAGCAAAACAAATGTGGAATCACTGAAAGGACTGGGTTAGAAGGGACCTTCAAATATCATCTGGTTCCACCCCTGCCCTGGGCAAGGACACCTTCCACTATCCCAGGTTGCTCCAAGCCCCATCCAGCCTGGCCTTGAGCACTTCCAGGGAAGAATTTCTACCTTAAATCCAATCTTAACCTGCCCTCTTTAGTTTAAACTCATTGCTTCTTTTCCATCATACAGGCCCTGGTAAAAGTCTGTCTCTATCTTTCTTATAAGTATCTCTCCATCTTAGCTTTTTTTAAGTATCCCAAGGCTGCCATAAACCTCAGAACTCCTAAAAGCCTTTTTTTCTCCAGCCCCAACTCTCTCAGCCTTTCCTCACAGGAGAGATGCTTCTGCCCAGGTTTGCTGTTGCAGCTGTGCTGTTTGTCTCTGGTGAGACTGGTTAGAATTTTTAAATGCACATTTTCTTGTCTAGAAAGGAGATTTCATGTTGCTACCTTGTTTACAGAGCCTAAGAAGAAAACCACTGAGGTGTGAAAAGTAGTACCTTTATCTTTAGAAATAGCTGATTCCATGAGAGGAACTGCAGGCTGTGTGACCAGCCAGCTTTCTGCAGGCTGCTGCCAGTCCTTGAACCACAATTTGAGAGTTGTTGAGCTAAAAAAAATTCTTATTAATCAAGACAGCTGGGAGCAAAGCCAAATGCTGGGCCATAGCAGAAATGAACATGCTGCTTATGTTAGACAAAAGTAAATTATTAGTGTACTTAAAATTTTAGAGGCTTGGAAGCTGATGTGGTTTTGCCTGTTTTTTTTTTTTTTTTTTTTTAATAAGTGAATAAAGGGGAAAGATGTTTAGCTATCTGCTTCATGCTTTTGTAGCAAATTATTAGACTGACACTGTTGAAAAACTGTAGTGATGTAAGCAGGCTGCTTGCAACCTTAACTCCCAAAGTGGTGATATTTTTTGGCAAGGAGTATACATACAGTATTCTACTGGATGGCATACAGTAATAATCACAAAACAAGAGTTTACTCAATGCATACTACATCCTAGAATACAGTATAGAATATTTTTTCATGTCATTCAGTGTAAAATTGCTACTTATAGTTTCATAGTTTATGCGTTGTGTAGTGAAATAGAAGCAGAGCAAAGGAGTAGGAATTCCATAAAGAAAAGATCTTGGATAAGGGGAATTTACTTTGGGAATAAGTAGTTGGTATAAGAATGGTAAAATGATGGTGTAATGGGAGTGTACACTTGTTTGTAAAATGAGGTGTGGATGATAATGCTGCAGGTTGGTACCTATTTAATTACTCTGTTTTAGAATCCTAAAATTACCAAATCACAGCCTGGTTTGAATTGCAACAGACCTTAAAGATTATCCACTCCCACCTCCTGCCATGGTAGGGACACTTCCACAGACCTGCTTGCTCCAAGCCCTGTCCCACCTGGTCTTGAACATGCCCGGGGATGGGGCAGCCACAGCATCTCTGGGCAACCTGTGCCAGGGCCTCACCACCCTCACCAAGAAGAATTTCTTCCTGATACTCAATCTAAACCCGAGCTCTTTCAGTTGAGGCCACTTATTTATATGAAGGTACCCTCATTGGTTTATTCCCCACTAATGTTTCCCATTAAATTTGAAGTTTATATGTAGCAAATCCAGTTCTATTGTGTTTCTGGTTTGAGTATCCCTTGGAAAAAGTCTGGTCTATGCTAAGCATGAATATATTCACTTTTAATTGATAATTTGCCCTTCTTAATTTAATACTAATATCTCATACTGATTAAATACACATTTTCAATTTCAATTCAAAAGTGTAAATTCTGTTTTTGGGGCTACAGCTGGTGCTGCTTCTGCAGTGCAGTGATTGCAGCTGGATGCAGGCACAGTCCATGCATCAAGCTGAGTTGAGTGGTCAGGGACACCCTCTGAACTCTGAAGGTGAAACCTCCACAGGGAACAGGTGGCTTCCCTTTATTTTGACCAACTGCTTCCACCACATTTGGCATCCCACTTCTTCTCCTGTAATTTAGAATCTATTTGCTCCAAAAAATCTCCTTGACCTCAAAGCCAGACTCCTTGAGCCTGCACTGTGTCATGGGAGGCTTAGGTGGGATTCCCCAGGGGGGATTGGGCACTGAGGGGGCTCCCCATGGAATGGTCACAGCCCCAGGCTGACAGAGCTCAAGGAGTGTTTGGAAAACACTCTCAGGCACAGGGTGGGATTGTTGGGGTGTCCTGTGCAGGGCCCAGAGTTGGACTTTGGTCATCCTTGTGGGTCCCTTCCAGCTCTGGGTGTTCTCTGGTTCTGCACGTTTGTGTCCAGCATTCCAGACTGGCACAAGGGCATTTGCAGGGTAAATGCAACACAGAGCCAGTGTGAAACAGTGCCACAGGGCAAGAAACTATGGGATACTGATTATTTTTGTGTCCTACTTATTTGTAAAAAACTTGTTCATAGAAAGGAAAAAAATCTCCATTTGTTACCACTCTGCTTGCCAGTCTCAGGGCTTGTTCCTTCTCCCCGTTTGCTCTGGATCTGTGTACAGCAGCTTCAGTTTCATAATCCCAGTCCAGTATCTTTTTATTATCATGCTGTTACTGATATATTTTTCACATCAGGAAATGAAAATGATTTTGATGAAGAGCAGTGCTAGTTTTAGCTCTAAGGTAGGATTAGTCTACTTTCCAATTCTTGTTTCTAAACAGAATTCATGCCAACTGGAAATTTTCCAGTTGGTTGAAAAATGACATGGGAGCAGTTTGGTCAGGAATATTTGCTTTTTCACCCTGGGGTTCCTTCTGTCTGCCTAATAAAGCAATTATATCACTGTAAGACTGAAATTCCCTGTTCTGTCTGGAAGTGGATGGTACTAGTGGCTGTTGAGTCAGATGGAAAGCTCTGCTTATTTTTCTACCCTTCTGTACCCAGTACAGAACCTGTATCTGTCATCTCAGCCTTTTTGCCTGCTGGAATCTGCTTACTAAATCCACACAAATCCTCTTACCTAGCCTGCACAAGCCCAGTTTTCTGATGTGTGCAAAATTCTTGATGTCATGAAGTACTGTAACACTGTAAAGTTCTAGAGGCTAATGAAGTATTGTGGTGTATACTGGAAATTAAAATATGCTGTTGAAATATTTTTTAATAGGCAGGTAAAGCATTGTGTGGTGTTCCCTTGGTATTCCAGCATCTGTGCAGATTGAGATCCTGGCATCCTCTAAAAACTGGGACCTCTGATGGGGAAGAAAACAGCCTCTCCAAGTGTAAAAATGTTTCAAGCAATTTTTTTCCCCACTGAAGTTTATTCAAACTGGAAAGCATCTTTAGTTTTTTTGTAGGTCAGTGCTGAACTGGGGTTTCCAGTGACAATCTAGAAGCAGCATGGAGGGAGGAGTGTATCATCTCTGTTTATGCAGATGCTTTCCATTCATTTTCTGCCATGATCTGCAAAATCAAATTCACAGTTAAACTTTTCAGACTGATAACAGCATTAAGAAGAATTATACCCAGCAGATTACAGCTCATTTGAGCCTCCTCTGAGGGCACCAAATCAGTGGATGTGGGAGAATGAAAAACTTACAGTCTTTTATAACTCTTTCGATGCAATGTGTGAACATTAACATTTTAATCTGTGGAAGTTCTGCTATTTGAAATCAGGAAGAACACACTGTTATCTTTAGTTATTCCTTTTTCTGAACTGAAATTTTATATATATATATACATACATATTTATTTATTTATACTGCTGTCTTTATATTTTAGCACAGTTCCTGTTATGAGGAAAGTCTATCCTATGTAATAACAAAAAAAAAAAAAAAGAAAAATAAATCTGTTCAAATAAATGCTTCAAGTACAATTGTTCTCTTATAAACAATTAGTGAAGGAAGGACTACAAGGAGCAAATTAGGTTACAAAGAAAATATGCATAAAGAATTGATGATGAACATGGATTTTCATTGGCAAGCTACAGAAGGAGATATGCTCCCTTCCTCTGAGCATGTGGCCTCCTCTGGACCTGCTCCATCAGGTCCATCTCCTCTTTGCAGTGGGGTCCTCAATGCTGGATGCAGAAGAGGGGCAGAATCTCCTCCCTCACCTCCTGCACTCCTTGTCTTTGGTCCGGCCAAAAATATAGATGATATATATGAATGTGATGTCAATATCCCCCAATTTATCACATTTGTAAACAGGACATTTCTTGCTCTTCCAGCTCACTGATTATATTTTCTTTAGTTTTCTTTTTACAACTTCCTTGCACGTTTATCTCTGATATTTCTGTTTATCCCATTAATTCAGAAACACCATTTACATGTAGTTGATGTAGGTTTGCTAAAGGCTCCACTCAGCCACTTGACTGGAGGCAAAGTATTCCCATCCTTGGTTTGTGTTCCCTGTACAAAGAGCCTCCAGTCTCGGAGGCTGCAGCTCCCAGGAGCTGCTCAGAGTACAGACAACAGACCTGCTCGAGTAATTTGCAAATGAAGTGTAAGACAGGGAATGACAGATGGTTGGGACAGACTGGGAAGAGCAAGGAACAGTCAAACAGCACAAACAGAGCCTTAGACAGTGGTCACAGTGCTGCTGGTTGTGACTGGGGGCGTCACTGACTGTGGGCTGCAGAGGATGATGATGATGAGAGGATGTGCATTGGTGGGTCAGGAGTTCCCCTTGAACCTTTTTTCATCAGTTAAGTAACATTTGTGGAGCTGCATGATATTAGAGTCTATTCTGCTCTCCTACTTTTTTTTTTTTTTTTTTTTTGCTTCATAGTCACTTTCAAAATTGTCAGTGTCCTTTCCAAATCCAGACAAGTTGAAATTGTATTTTTAGTCCTATTCGTGCAGTTTGCAGTGTTAGAGGAGAGGAGAGGGAGAAAGCATTCCCCATGACTGATGAGAACAGCTGAAATGCTATAAATGTTGATCACTGTAGGCAAAACAGTAAATCAGGAATGGGCAATGCAAGCATTTTATTAGTTTAAACTGTCCCATGGCTTGTTCTTGTTTATTTTTCTAGTTTAACTGGGTTGACAGTGTCAGGGAATAAGTAGTGTGCATTTTATGGTTGTTTTACAACATTGCATCTCCAAGACTATAAATAAGACGCAGTTTCTCAGCTCTTGGTGGTGCCTTTATTGTAGTTCATCCTCGCATTTAGCATTTTGCACACTGATATCCTGATTCTGCATCACACCCACAGAGGTGTCCCCTGACACTTCCACAGCCTCAGTAACAGTTTTTTAAGAGGCTGAGGTTTCTGTACTCCAGTTGGGGATTGTGTAAAAATAAAGTGATTCAGAGTGAGTTAGGAAAACTCTGGTTCTACTCCCATGGTTTCCCATGAGCCTGTGGTTTCCCCCTGTGGCTGTGGGTCCATCCTGGCCTCAGTGTCACCACATGAACAGGACAGTGGGGTGGCCTCAGGAGGCTGGAGGACATGAAATTGCAGATGCCAAAGATCAATGAAAATTGGGGTCATAATAAGATGGATATTTCTGCAGCTTTTCTTACAGTATCAAAGTTTATACAGTTAATAGGAAGAAATTCTTTGGTGTGAGGGTGGTGAGGTCCAGGCACAGGTTGTCCTCAGAAGCTGTGGCTGCCCCATCCCTGGAAGTGTCAAAGGCCAGGTGGGAGAGGGCTTGGAGCAATCTGGTTTAGTGCAAGGTGTCCCTGCCCATGGGTTTGGAACTAGGTGAGCTTTAAGGTCCCTTCCAACTCATACCATTCTGTAGTTCTATGAATATTAATAATTTTCACACAATAAATAATTTCAGTCCTAGATTTGTGCACAGGTTTGACTACCAGTCCCTTATTTATTATTTTCTCTAGCACTTCAGTTTGGTTGTGGAGTTGTTTTATTCTTCTCCTGGAGTGCCAGCTAACTATTTTTATGAGAGATACAGGCTTGTGTCTACATTAGCATTTTGAGTCTGAGCTGGGCATTCTCATGAGGCAACTTTCCTGTTGCTCTTCATTAACTGTGCTTTTTGTTCACATCACAGAGCAGTTCATGAACTGGATGCCTTTCAGATGAAATTCATATAGAAGATGCACTCTAGTAGCATGCCTGATCTGCTCCAACTGCTAATGGGCATTCAGTCTGTGGCACCTGATCAGAAAGTCAGCACCAACTGTTTTGCTGCAGAGATCTGCTCCTGGAACATTCCTTATTAACATAAATGTAGCAGCTTTTGGTAAAAACTAATTAAGGTTGTTTTTCTTCCTTATTTTGTGTCCTAAATTAAGATAATAAGAACTTTAGAAACATATACACAGTAATTTGTTCTTTTGCTACCAATTAATTGTTGGGCTTAACAACAGGAACAAAACAAAAGCAATAGCTGGTATTGTACTGTGAACATTCTTAAATCCAATGCAGATGAGTCCCTTGGAGTTCACTACATACATTATCTACTCAGTTATTGTTTGAAATCTTAAAGCAAACAGAAATAGGCAGTTCTTTCAGGACAGTCTGAATATTTTTTTCATGTCTTTGTTCTTAGCATTATTTTTACCATTCTCAAGCCAAAATATTAGGCTGCTATTTGGAAAACAAATGCATTAAATCTTCCACAAATCTGTTCAGGCTTTGATTTTTTTTCCCACAGACAAATATAATGCAAAAGAGAAAAATAAAAGGCAACTATTATGTGATGTTGCACAGTGATGGTAGCCAGCACTGGAATCAAATGTAGCTTTTCAGGGAACAAAGAATGATGTTTCTACAGAACACTCCCCAGCACTGGGGTTGAAACTAATGGATCTGGTCATAGAATGTGCACTTTGCCAGCTGGTTTGAAAGAGCACTTCCAGCATTTCAGGGAGCTCATACAGCATCTGGAACTGGAGTACTTCAAATATGGTGTGCTCAGAAAAGCTGTGGCTGATGATACAGTAAAATAACAGTGTTCCTATAAAGAAGAAATGTAAAGTGTGGATTTTTCTTTTAGCTCAATCGTTGGGTGTGAAATTGAATTGAGAACTCTCCAAACTATATTAAATCAGCCCCTTGGCATTGCCACAGGAACAATTTATTTCATCTTGAAGGAGCCTTTGGTTTCCAGATCAGTGGAGCTAAGCAGGAGGAATGTGCGTCACATTGAGGTAAACAGGGATGTGAGCTGGTTAAAAACAGAAAAGGCAACGCAGCAGAATTCTGTGCCCCTGACATTTGTCAGCCTCTTCCGAAATGTGAATGCATTCCCATTAAGCTTTGGGGCAGATATTATCTCTGTACCTTTTGTTGTGCTGATGAGCTGGAAGAGGAAGGAAAATTTATTTGGTTCAGCTGATTTTTCAAGAGGGACATGTCTGTTGTTCTGTTCACCAGGATGTTTGCAGTGCTCTCATGCCGTGGTGGGCACGTGATGCAGGAGGGCTGTGAGGGATGGATGCCTCCCCCTGCCAGCATGAGGTGGGACCAGCAAACTTCTTCCAGCTCCTGACCTACTTTTGCCACCAGGGCTCTTTGAGAGATTATGAGTTACAAATGTCTCTACAACATAGTGTAATGTCTGTTAGACTTTCTCAAAGTCCCTCTCTGGACCAAGACACTGGATCTGTAAACAGTAAACATTACATCAAATATTTCTGCTGTCAGAATGATTTTGGCACAACGTGGAGGGCAGAACACTCAACGCATCCTTTAGGATCTAAAAGTTCTATGCAGATGCCTGTGAAGAGCCCCAGTGTGTAGGGATAACAGAGCAGGATGTGTGAGCCATGGGCCAGGGCTGTGTTTTGTTGCCAGTGTGCTCCTGTTTGGGGTTGCTTCACTGCGCATTGCAGGGCAAGGAGGCCACTGAGCATCACTTCTGAAATACAAACTGTGCATTCTTTACATAGTAAAGCCTAAAGATATTAGGCTCCCCTTTAAAAGGATCGCATTAGTGCAGGCAAATCAACATTTATTTTACTGGAGAGAGCAAGATTTAATGCTTTTTGTAATGCCCCCCATCTTGAAGCCCAGCCTTAAAATTTGTTTTGGTTTACTGTTTTATTTAATCTCTGACTCACAATTTACCTGACCTTCACCTCTTGAAAACGGGAGAAAGCCAAGCATAGAACAACAAACTGAATGGACTGGGGTAGCAAACTGGATTGGTTTGTTCATGTACTGAGAGAATTGTTCAATTTTGGGATATGCTAATTACTGCCATGTTTCATGTAAATAAACCCAAGCTCTTTCTAGCCCTATCTTAATGCTCTAATCCAACTTCATGAAGAATTGAGCAGGGCTGTGCACTGAGTTCCAAGGTAAGGGACACATTTTAGACAATACAGTAACCAGAAGGTCATTGCAGAGTACTTTGTGATTCTGATTATCTGACAAAATATCCACTGTTGCCTGGTTTTCCCCCCTTTCAAAATGAAGAAATGTCCTTTTAAAATGTACCCTGGTGAATGACAGGTGGAAAGACACGTTTCCACTCCTGTTGCCAGCTGAGAGATTTCCTTTGGTAACAGAAGAAACTTTCTGCAAACCAACATTCAGACAGTAATACTCAGGGTAAATATTCAAATAACGCCTTCCCCCACTTGTAAAGAGGGAGTAGGAAGATCCCACACTCTCAGCTACAGCTACCTACGGTGAAAGGTGAAATAAAAATCTACAACCTGGAGACCTTTGCCTTAAGGGGCTGTCTAAATGGTAAATTTGTGCTTTATTCTCCTACCATTACTTAAAGGCAACAGGACAAGCCCATAGGAATTCTCTATTTATCATCACTGGTTTAAAACATTTGCCTCTATTTATAGCACTCCTGGAATTTTAGCTGAGAGTCAATAGTGGTTTTTCATATGCACTATCAGGATTTCCCAATGAATTTCATCTTTTTAGAAGCAGAGAATTTGAAGAGGCTGTTGCTTACACTGGCTACTTGTGGGAGTTCTTGCTTTTAAGGAATTTCCAAGTGTGAGTTGTATCAAGCTGTTTCCTTGTTTTGTGTGGATCGTTAAACAATTGTTAAAAGTATTTCAGATGAACCCAGTTATTTTAAGTTTTCATTAGACAAATCAGGATCCCTTTTTGTTTTCCTCTAGTCTTTCCTCTCCTTTGGTCTTTGAGAACCACAGAAATGCATAGTGCTCTTCTCTAATCTTTCCTTCTTACCCTTTTCATCAAAGCAATTTGGCTTTTTTCTATTTCTGGGCCAGTGGCATTTTGATATGTTACTGTTCTAGTGCTAAGTAACTGCCTCAATTTAAGTCTAAATCTTTTAACAGGCAGTCTTTGTTTAATACCAGCACTGTTGGTTATTTTAATTCTGCTAATCTCTTTCCCTTTACATTATTTATTGATTTCCGTACAGACAGATGCAGCAGGAAACACCTCCTACTTTGGGTTCTGTTTCCCAAGGAGAGATCCCAGAATCCCAGAACAGTTTGACCTGGAAGGGACCATCCCTTTCCAGCCTCTGCCATGGGCAGGGACACCTTCCACTACACCAGGTTGCTCAGGTTCCTGTCCAGCCTGGCCTTGAACACTTCCAGGCATGGATATCATCTACCTTCACCTCCTGTGAAGGTAGATATCAAGGATATCATCTACCATCACCTTCTCTGATCATCCTTGCAGTCTTTTGTTGCTCTTCCATCTTGCCTCCATCTTCCTTGAGGATGAGAAGGGCCACACACAATATCCAGGCTAGGTCATTACAATACCCTTCACGTGGCATTGACATGTCTCAATGCTGAAATCACTTCAGCTCATATTTTCTAGCCTTCTGTTTTAGTATTTTTGTTAAAGGTGTGTCACTTTAGTGACGCCTTTATCCCTCTAGAAGTAACTGGTGTACCCATCCTCTTTGGTATAAACAGGGAATTAATCTGTTCTTAGATTGTTTTTTCTACAAGACTCCTCGGTGCACAACTTCCACAGTTTTACCAGATTCTGTCTCTTTTCTTGTGCCTCATGAGAGCTGTGTAGGATTGCAACCAACATGGCTTGTCTGGAAACAGAATGCATTCAACTCTGAGATAGGAGTTTATGTCTTACAGGGATATTTATATCCACTACAGAACTAATTTCAGGAAAAACTAATTTCATAATTGTGAATTATATCCCTTTCCCTATTGTGGTTAGTTCCTTGGAGTATCTTTTACATGAATGAATGTGAAAAATTAAAATAGGAAAAATACTTTCTTTATTTGCTTGCAAAACTCTAGGAAAAGCATTTGGCTAAAGTTCTAAATCATGACCATATCCTAAATCAAATGTGTAGCAAGGGTGATAATGAGTGTAAACACACTGAATAATAAAATGTAATTTGGGTTCTGAGTTCTAGGGCTCTAATCCAAAGCTTGCTGATGTCTGTGGAAAGGCTTCCATTGATTTGAATTAGGCCTTGGCTTTTGTCCTGAATGAACACAATACCAGTGGAGCTATTCATGAAAGAAATGTTTGGAAATAAATCACAGGAACTTGCTGTGTCAGAACCCAATTCACTTGCTAATTATGGCTGTCATGTTTTACAATGCTCATTGTGTTGATACTTTGTCATAGTCCCTCACATGAACTAACCAAATTCAATCTTAAAAAAATAATTTGCTGCCACTGCTGTAATTGGAACGTTGTTTCTGGATCATTACTCTGATGTTTGAAACCTTCTTTAACTTCTAGACTAAACCTATTTATGCCAATTGTTTCCATTCATTTTATGCCAATGTAGTCTTCTAGATTTACACCATACAGTGTGATTTGTCCTTGCTCTGAACAGTGCTGGTAAATTACTGATGACTGTCCTATCTCCTCTCAGGCTTTGTTTTGTTTTGCTAAATAAGCCAAGCATTTAAATTTCTTATTTAGTAAGTTGTTAATTCATAGAATTATGGAATGGTTAAAGATGGAAAAGACCTGTAAGATCATCAAATTCAACCATTAACCCAGCACTGCTGTGATGACCACTAATCCGTGTCCCCAGGTGCCACGTTCACCTGCCTTTTGAGCATTCCCAGGGATGGTGATTCCACCAATTGCCTGAGCAATCTGTTCCAATGCCTGTCAACCTTTTCAGTGAAGACATTGTTCTTAATGTCCAGCCTAAACCTCCCCTGGCTCAGCTTGAGGCCGTGTCCTCTTGTCCTGTCCTTGTTCCCTGGGAGCAGAGCCCGATCCCCCCTGGCTGTCCCCTCCTGTCAGGAGCTGTGCAGAGCCACAAGGTCCCCCCTGAGCCTCCTTTTCTCCAGGCTGAGCCCCTTTCCAGCTCCCTCAGCTGCTCCTCCTCAGACATGTGCTCCAGAGCCTTCCCCAGCTTTGTTGTCCTTCTCTGGACTCATTCCAGCACCTCCCTGTAACCTTTATCTGGATCTATTCCCATTAATCTGCTTAGGATACAGGCAACAAACCCTGCATTTTTAATGAGCTGCTCTAGTGCTCCATACAATGCTGTTAATACTCTCCTTGCTTTACTGGAAATACTTTTCCAAATGTACCCAGCATCTTGTTTGCCTCCCTATGGCTGCATTTCACTGATCTGTCACCATGTGACTTGCAGGGTCTTGGTCCCAGATGAGCTCCCATTTAGTGCTAGAAATAGTTTTGATTCAAGAAGGGCATAGGTTTGCCCTTGTCCTCAGAGGCTTTTAGCTCCTGTCTGTCACTCCAGTGCTCATTTCTTCCTTGCATGCTGCTCTGTTTGTTCTCAGCATTGGCTGTCCTAAATGATAACCATCAAGCTGGAGTAATCAGCAGCTTTAATTAGTATGGTCCTACTTTGTGCTAATTTCATTAATTTAGAAAACAAACAGAAAATAAGTTTGGAAACTGCTAGAGGCACTGAGTGATATGGGAGCTGACAGAAGGTGACAGGAAAGAACTGGGGAAAGGTGCCCAGTGTTGGGCAAAGGAATGATGAGGTGAAGAGAGGGCACGAGGCCTGGCAGGGAGAAGTGGGAACTTGGTGAAGTGAAGGTTGCTCACATCTTACAGAGCATTAATTTGGCCTCATTGAGACATACTTGGGATGGATGAAGACACTCCAAAATCCCAGAAATAAATGTGTAACTCATGACTTTCTACATTTTGACTTTTTAAGAATAGCAACACTGCTGCTTAACTTTGGATGTTTCCTTTTTTTCCCCACAAGTTTCAAAGTGCTCTGAAAGTTCAAAGACTTACTTTCTGAAAGCATTTAAAAGTACTGAATCCTAAAAGCACTTTAAAAGTTTCGAATTGAGAGGATTATGAGTCTTGAATAATTTATCCACAAAACTTGAAAGGGAAAGAATTTGCTTAGGTCTTTATAATGTATATGATAAATTTTCTTATAGATTGGAATGACTCTGAAAGACTTTTATCCAGATAAGTGCATTCAGCAGATATTAGAAGTCACAGGCAATAGCAATTAAGGCACAAGGCTTTTCCTGGGAATTGATATCAAGCTCGGAGGAGTGGGGATGGCTCAAAATGCAGCTGAGGGCCATTAACTTCACTTGATGATTAATGACCTCTGCTGAGGTCATTATTATTATCAGCTGAAAACGTAAAAAAATCCCGATGTATGAATCTTTTTAATGGGAGTTGCAGTTTCAGTCAGTGCAGTGGAAGTGCCCCCACTGTGGACAGACTGCCCTTTAATAATATCAAATGCAGGGCTTGATTTCCCTCCTCCCCACAGCGTTTTCAGGAGCGTTAATCAAGGCTGGGTCTCTAAAGCTGTGCCAGTATAAAACTGGAAAGCAAGCAGAATAAAGTCTATAGTGCTTTAAAGTTCTCCCAGAGTGGCAACAGCATCCAGGACTTAATCAGCTTTTTTGCAGTTCTCCATTTATCCCTTTCGGTGCCTAATCAGAGTGAGTCTCAGTGTAGCCCAGGAATGTGCCCAGCACATTCCTTGTGCTCACTGTTCTTGGACCCACGTTTGAAATTGTGTCTGCCCTAATGTTGTGTTAGGTCCCTCACCAAGATCTGGGCTCTGGCTTGTGTTACAAAGGGGGCAGACACACAGCCCTGATTGCTGAATACAGACAGGGAGCATCTCTTTGTTAATAAACAGTCAGTAGGAACAGATACTTCCCAGTGCCCACACAAGTCCATGCATGGTTCCTTCCACTCTTGGTGAAACTGTTTTTTTATATGATGAATTTTATTGCTGACTTTTAGAAGAACTGAGAGCTACTACTGGGAAATGTTCACCTTGCTGCTAATTTTTGACTTATGAGACTTCTGTTATAATGTCTTGATCATTCTATACATACATACATACCTACATACATATATACATACATACACACACACATATATATATATATATATATATAAAAATTATCTTTCTATCTCTCACAGAGTCACAGAGTAGTTTAGGTTAAAGACTTTTAGGATTAACTGTTAAATCAGCACTTCCAAGTCCCTCACTAATATGTATTTAAATTTCTTTATTTAATTTAAAAAATGTACTGAAGAGGTCTGAAGTAGGTAATAAAGCCAACATGAAGACATAAGCTTTAATTAGCCATGTTTCTGAATGCTGTGTGAGTCCTGCTTTACACAGACACTGGGCCCCTGTCCCTTTCTCTCCCTTCCCCCAGCCCTTTTTCCGTGGTCATTGTGAAAGTTGTAGCATCAAAATTCCAATCAGGACAGGACTGAGATGACTGCTGCTTTTGGCTGACCTTTATACAAATGCCACTGGATGTAGGCTTCTGCTCAGGAAAATGGAATTTTTCAAAAATATAAGCAAAGCAGATGAAAAGCATAACTGAGGTGTAACAATTTGGACATTGGGTGATAAGACTAGACCTGCTTGTACAAACCTATGCACTTCAACTGTTTTGGGGATTGCTGCATGCCTTTAGTCAGCCTCTGCCAAAACACAGAGCTCTCGCCTCCCTTTTTTCTTTTTCTTTTTTCATTCCTCCAAAGTATCTCCTGCAGTGAAAGGAGGAGGTGAGTGAGGTCAGGCAGAATGAAATGAAAATCATGAAAGCTTAATAGACCATAGGGAGGTTCCTTTGAAAGGGTGCCAGCATGGAATATCAGTTATGGGGAGGAAGACCACAGAGCTGGCAGTGAATGAAAGGAGATCGGGCACATGCGCCGTAGTGTCACAGCCCTGGCTGTGGAACTGGGCTGCTCCCCTGTTAACTCCTTATAAATGTCCCACTCTGACAGTAGTGACTCCCACAGTGCTGTTAGTGCTCCCTGATGCAGCTGCACTGTGCTTCTGGATGAATTTTTCTGAGAAGTTCTGAATTCTTTGTTTTGCTGGTAAGCTCAATAGATGAGAACTGAAGTATTGATGAGATTACACAAATTGCATTTTCTTTGTCTTCTGTAGTCTGTACCAGTTATCTACTGTAAGGGAAAAGAAATTGTTTTTCTGGATGAGAAGCAAAGAAGTCTTTTAAAACATGTAAGAACTTGCAGAGATAGCAAGAAAACAGAATCCTGAAATGGTTTGAATTGTAAAGAACCTTAATCTCATTCCAATTCCCCTCCATGGGGAGGGACACCTTCCACTAGAACAGCTCACTCAAAGCCCCATCCAACCTTGCCTTGAACATTTGAGGCATCCACATCAGGTTATTGTCAATATACATTAGGTTATTATACAAACCCTGACATAACAGCCCTTGGTGTATATGAAATGGTGTGGCAAATCATCTTACCAGTGATTTTTTTTTCAGAATAAAACACTCCTACAAGCAGGGGCTTTGGTCTGGCTGATTCTCCATCTTACAAAACTTCAGGTCTTGACTGCAGTAGCTAAAATGCTCCGATTTGATGTGTGACTCACTGGATAGCAGTCTGAAATCTGAGTAAACATGAAGGCTGGACTAAATAATAAGTGCCCCCTTTCAGCTTTGGCATTTTATGAATCTGTGCTTGTGTGAATGAAAAGACCTGTGCAAGTGTCAGAATTGATTTAAGGACTTTGGGTTTATTTGATGATGTGGAACTTAGTCCTCTGTGTGCTCACAGCTTGCAGAGAAATCATGGAGTCTGAGCTTCCAAGGCTGCCAAAGTGCCTTGAATTTCTTGTTTATCTCCAAGTCCATGGGTGTGCTGAACTTCAGACCTTCCTTTTACAATGCTAAAATATCCCTATTTTGTTGTGAGCTTTTGAACATATTTCTACAGCTAAACATTTTGAAGCCTGAAGTTTCTCTTTCAGACAGATCACTGTTTTCAGTTGTCCAGTTTGTTACCAGATGCTGCAGGACCTCTCAAAGAACAAGTGTGTATTCTCTTAAGTATCTAAATGACAAAACATCCAGAAAAACATATCATGCAATACAAAATGACCCTGCAGTGCTGATGTGGATGTAAGCCTCAGCTGCAGCCTTTGTCTGCTGACTCCACTGTAATTCAGCACAATGGCTGCCTCTGTGCAGATGAGCCCGCTGCTGTCTGGTGTTTTCAGTCATGTGCCCTTTCAGCTTCATTTCATGTCACTGTCATAGGTTTGCTCAACTTTTAAGAGAAGTTCAATAGCTGCTGGGTTCTCAGTTTGAAGACCTCTTCCCCTAAACCCTTTGCAGAGTTCAGCACCAGACCACTGCTTTCCTTAATTTCTTTTCACAGAGCCTTTATTTGTCTGTGGACACCTGTCCCCAAAGGCCACAGGCTGAAACCTCCTCCTAAAACAACTGTCGAGTTTCAGATTGTTGTTTGACTCAGACTGATGTGACAGAGCACAAAGTGAATCTTCAGCATTATTTCTTTTTGCTTTGCAGGAGAAATTTGAAGGTTTGTTCCGTGTCTATGATGACTGCGTGACATTCCAGCTGTTCAAAAGCTTCAGGCGTGTGCGGATAAATTTCAGCAGTCCCAAATCAGCTGCTCGTGCCAGAATAGAGCTGCATGAAACACAGTTCAGAGGGAAGAAGTTAAAGTTGTATTTTGCACAGGTAATGAAATCTGGAATCTGTTTCTGTGTTACTGCACAATATTTCTTTAAAAGCTATGCACTTACACTGATTAAAAGTAATAAAGGTTTCTCCCATGCCCAGTCTCTCTGATAGAAGATTGCTTAAACCTGCTTGTGTTGACTGAGCTTTTCTGCCCTGAGGGTCTGCAGTAAATTTAGTCCACTTAGGACTAAAGTTGCTCATTCAACACACAGAATTATGTATCTCAGAGGTGATTTACAACACTGGGTGTTGTCTGTGGGTAACTCTCTTAACTAACCACAAGAAAGTGCTAATGTAAAGAATCCAAGTGAATAAAAAAGGTGGGGCTGGATTACACATTTGGCTGCCACCCTGAGCCACAGTCGGGCTTCCTCCTGCCTTTTTTGGCTTTTCCTTTCTGAATACATGAATTACAAATACTGAATTCTCTAAAAGGAGTTTATTGAGTCCAAGTCAAAGGAAGAAGGTAGGGGAAGAAAAACACTCCCAGCCTGGGCTGTAGGTGATTATATCCATCTATTGGAACTGTCAGGTGGGTGTTTAGTTCTCCTTGGCCAAGGGAGAAAGAACATAGATCTCCCACAGCAGGCTGGGCCCCAGCCAGGATAAAGTTGAAGGAGGTTGAGAACCCAACCACCACCTCTTCTGAATGCAGTTTAATAAATTGATGTGGTCACTGTGGCTTGTGAGATAACCACTGGTGTTTATAAGTAATGTAGGTGTGCTTTGAGCTGCCAGCTTGGCCCTTCAGAGGTCTGAGGATAAGGGCTGGCTCACTTCAAGGTATCAAACAAACACACAGTGTTGAATTATGAGCCTCTTCCTCCTGGTCAGAATAGGAGCTGATTTGAGCCTAGGCAGGAGCAGAACCACAGGAAGATGGGAAGCTACAGCTGTGAAAAAAAACAATGTGCTTAACGAGTTAGATGAGCTCAGAAGATCTTACAGCTGGATTTAGGTGTTAAGAATCTGCCTCAATCCTATTTTCTATGCCCTGATCTCCTAAATCTAGCTCTGAATTTTCTGAAAGGTTTCAAAACCTGCAGTTTTTTTAGGCAGAACTGAGAATTGTTTCATTCTAATTGTCCATTCAGGAGGCTAATTGGAAACTTGAGATAACAACAAAAAGAAAAATGTGCACAACAGTGATTAGTCTCCCTATCTAAGCTGATTTCCTGCAGAGCCATTCTGATACCTGCACTATGCTCTCCAGTACACTGAGTCTTACAAGAGCTTATTAGTCGTGTTCAGGGAGTGAAGATGTGGCAGCAGCAGTGTCTGGAGCAGTGTCTGGCCTCAGCCAGGCTGAATAACCACTTCCAGACCTACAAGTTCTGGGGAACATGGAGTTGAGTGATTCAGACTGGTTCTTTGCAAACCCCATGTTTGCTGTCCTGGAAATAGAGTTTATTGTGCTTGAGCTGGTTGTAACCTTGCTTAGGTATGGCTGCACTACAATTAATTTATATCAAGGCTTCTTTAACATACTAGAAAAGAGCAGGAATTAAAGTAGATAATTCAATATGGATATAATATAAGGGCACTCCGTTGCAAATGACTAAGGAACATCATAGATTGCTTTTTCACTTCAACTAAAGAAATAAAATCTGTAGAAACCTTTCTGAAGTTACTTACAAGGCCTTGGTGCAGGCGTTACTTGTGTGATGTCACTTTTTATTTAGGCATTTAGACCAGATCACAACAGTGCCTTTACAGCCTCAGAAATCTCTGAGCTAGCAGCTGGGGCTACCAAAGCTTTGCATTTATCCTGAAAGAGTTTACACAAGAGGCACAGACATTGTAGCTTTGCTGATGTCACAGCCCCACACTGTGCATTTACTGCAGAGGCACCATCTGTAAGGCTGAGATGAAATTCAGCTCCAGGCCTTCTCTTCTGAGACTGGTGCTGAAACCCTGCCTGGGTGGCATTTGGGGTGAGAAGGGTATGATTTGAGCAGTCATTCCTTTTAGCCATCCTGTGGGGGTGAGAAGCTGGACAATGTGCCCTGGCACCCCAAATATCCTGGGCTGCATCACCCACATGTGACCAGCAGGCTGAGAGACATGACTCTGATCTGGTGAGATCCCACCTGGGGTCCTGGGTCCAGCACTGGGGTCCCAGATGCAGGAAGGGCATGGACCTGTTGGAATCAGGCCAGAGGAAGCCACAAAGATGCTCAGAGGGCAGGAGCCCTCTGCTGTGGAGACAGGCTGAGAACTGGGGGTGTTCACCCTGGAGAAGAGAAGGCTCCAAGGGAACCTCACTGTGGCTTTTCAGTACTTACAAGAAAGGTGGGAATGGACCTTTTAGCAGGGCCTGTTGCAATAGGGCACGGGGAAAATAGTTTAAACTAAAAGAAGGTTGTTTTAGGCTGGATGCAAGGAATACATCTTTTACAGTAGGAGTGGTGAAACACTGGCTCACGTTTCCCTGAGGAGTTCTGGATGCCTTATGCATAGAAATATTCAAGGCCAGGCTGGATGGGGCTCTGAGCAAGGCAGGAGGGTTGGAGGAGATGACCTTTAAAGGTCCTTTCCAACTCAAAGCGTTGTGTGATTCTTTCCTGTACTAAACAGTGTCTTTGTTATGCCTTAAAGATTCAAACCTCTGAGACAGATGGAGACAAGCTTCATTTGGCACCACCACAGCCTGCAAAACAGTTTCTCATCTCGCCTCCAGCCTCCCCACCTGTAGGGTGGCAACCAATAGATGATGCAACACCTGTCATCAACTATGACCTCCTTTATGCAGTTTCTAAGCTTGGACCAGGTAAGCTTGTGGTCCTTGGGTGAAAACGTGGCAGGAAAAGCAGACAAGAAATTCCAGTGTAGATAATAACTGTAGAGGGAGTTGGCATAGAGCTGGAAGTTGCATTAAAATTTGGATTTCAGTTGATGGATGTCACCTGGTTCTTTCCTTCAGAATGAGTTTTGCCATGTGTAGGCACAGAATTGTGTGTTATCTGCAGCTTGTGAGAGCTGATCAAAGCTTTGCTTACACCATTTATTGTGCTGGGGTTTGTGCCTAGATGACACAGCTGATGGTTTAGGTGGGGACTGGACAAATGTTTGGCTGTGGATGTGAGGAGTTTTTGCTGTACACGACATCTGCTCAGTTCTGCATTCCAAGGTGCAGATTTCTCACTTGAAAAAGTGCACATTCACTGGAGTGGAGAATCTCTCACATTGTTCATTGAGAGAGAACTACTGTTCCCCAGTCCCGGTGGGATTGCTCTGTTAGGAATGCTCATTTCCTGCTGAAAACCAATGCAGGAGGAATAGGATAAGTTGTAGGCTCCCTTAGCACAAGATAAATGTCAATGGATAATGCATCCAGGCTTTCTTCTGTCTTCCCATCTTCAGCTAACGCCAGGAGTTGAAGCTAGCTGGGATTTTCAAGCAATGCTTTCCGTGGAAAATGCACATCTGATAAAACCAAAACTTTATATAGGAAAGGGTTACTTTTGATTTAATTAAGTCATCTTTACAAATAGGTTCCTCTCAAAGCTGTTAAAGCATCTTGGTTTAGAATTTTCAAAATGAGAAAGGTTCCAGTTTCAGGTCCAAGCAGTATCATTTACAAATTAATCTAATTTACATTCATAAGCCACAAGGAAAAAATAGCCTATTAAATTATCTTCATACCGAAATAAAATATTTCATATCCAATCTAATAACAATTGTGGGGGTGAGCTCATGAAAATTTAGCAGTTTATTTTTGAAATTCTTGTGGGATGAGAGAATTGTTTTCTCCCCAGCTGTACTGGGAATGCTGCTTGCTCGCTCTGAGAGCAGCTTCTAATTGCAGACATCTAATCATTGGGGCTTTTGTGCAACTGCACCAAAGGAGCTCAGAGCTGGAGTGCATGGGGAGCAGAAGGATGTTTCATGATTCACAAGGTTTGCAGGATTATCTCCTGTCTTTTTCAGATGGGATCTCTCACAAGAGGAAAATATACATCAGGAGATTCCTATGGTTTGTAGGCAGTAGAAGAAAGCAGTCAGGGGGAAGACTTCATACGATATTGCATATTATTATTTCCAGGAGGGATACTTTGCTTCTAAAATGCTGAATAAAAGAAAAACCAAAAACCTCCTTTTTTTTTTTTCCCCTTTGATGCAGCAGTGTTATAAATGGAAACATGTAAACGAATTCCCGAGCTAGCTGGGTAATAAATCAATTCCTGTTCCGGAGCAGTGGAATGTGAAATATCACTCATTGTCCCACACTCTGGGACAGCTTTGCGTGAAGGTCAAATTCACCCGGATTTAAGGAGCCTGCAGGGAGCAATATGAAAAGCCATTGTGTGCTCTCTTCTTTCTATTTTTAGCACTTGTTAGAGGGATCAATTTTAGTTAACTGCAGCGGCGGGTTTAAAATAGTGTTGCTGTTCTCAGTTGTGCATTTACTATGTTTAGAATTTCATTGAAAAACAAATCCCATTAACACTCGTTTCTCAGTATTGCAGCAGTAAAACACTGCTGGACATCAAACAGCATTGGTAGCCTCAGAGAAGAGATTTTTTTTCATTGAGAAGCACAATTTAAAAATGTAACTATGGCATATCAGCTGTCGAAAAATACTCACTGGGCACAGTTGTTTACAGAGCTGAGAGTGTAGAATCTGACTTCCATGTCTTTAACTTGTGAGGAATCTTTGCTGTATTAAATGCAGTGATTTGTTATAATAAACATCTGAGGACCAGGAAAACTCCTTAGTGCTTCTAAATAGTGAACACTGTCTTTGTATGCCCTCAGCATAAGATGAGTTTTATTGTCCTACTTCACTGGAAATGCAAGATGTACACCTGGACACAGACCCATGCTCCTTTCCCATTCCCTGAATCCAGGTCACCTCCTGCCACAGTATGGTGCCATAATCATCATAGCCATAAAATTAGACACCAAAATAGTCCCTGGTTGCAAAATGTTGGGAGATCTGCTCCAGAGTGTAAGGAGTATGCTGGAAGCGAGGTAGCAGATTTGCTGTGTGCCAGCAGTTTTGGACAGGTGTTTTAGCTGCAGCAGTGACAGGCTGGCATCTTGGGGGTCTGATGGAACAGATTTCTTTCTGTGCTCAAAAGGAAGCTGGTTTTGACCCCTTCACATGGAATTGAGATCAGTGAGGGTGCATTTACTCCTTAGGGAAGGTCGTGGCATATTTAATTAAGTTCCTGGATGATTGATGTATATTCTCACTTTCTACAGATGCAGAAATTAGGCTTTAAATGAGGCATGAACAGAGTGCTGTAGATCAGTCAGAGCCAGGAACCATGACTGTGCCTGGTGCTGACCACCAGCCTACAATCTTTTCAATATATTGCAAATAAAGGAGTGCAATTGTTAATCAGTTTGATGGAAAACACTTCCACTGTCAAGACAACTTCCTGTAGTTCGATATGTTGATGAAGATGTGCAGACATCAGGGCCTGGACTACAGAACAGCCTGGCAGGTTGCAAGCATTCCTGTAGGAAAAAGCTAGCTCCAGGTTAGGCCAGGTGAGGATACAACCTGGACCTGACAGGCAAACAATCAACCAACCACCCCACGTTGCAGACATATTTTATGTGAGAAACCTTTGCAAAGTGGATGGAGAGGGAGTCTCCAGGTCCAGCATGTGTCTACAGCAGAGCTGCTCCTCTCAAAGGACAGGCAGCTGTTTGCCATTTATTCGTGCAGTGATTTGCTAACTATCCTCTTGGCACTAGAATATGCTCCTTCTTTTCTGGAAAGCAGTCCCTCCCTGTCCCTGTCCACTCCCCAGCCTGCCTGTATCTGCTCTCCTTCCCCCACTGCCTCATTCTGCACAACAGATTGCCCTGTATCCCCTCATTTCTAACTCTGCACTCCAGAGTGCCTTTCCTCAGGATCCCAGGTGCCACCCTGACTTCCCCTTGCCAGCCTCAGCCCCTGCTCTGCCCTAGGTTTGGCTCACCCTTCCCTAGGGAAGGGGAAAACAGATGAGAGCAGGACCCTGCCCAGGAAATGCCATACAGAGGGATTTCAAACCATCTCACAAGGCAGATTTTCTGTGCCCAAGTGTTTTCAAACTCTTGTTTGTCATCACTGTGTCAAAGGAAATACTAAATACTTCATATGACTCCCAGGGAGGATTAAAAGGGGATGGAGGGGCAAACAAATGGTGATAGATAAAACTTTTCATCTCTGTCTTCCTCTCCCTGCTGTTCTGTGCGTACTTTTGCCCTTCCCTTCTCTTACCAGGGGCATAGTACAAGAGAGCTGTACCCTGCCCCTGGTAAGAGAAAACTTTCCCTCTGGTTGGAAGAGGAGGGTGCCCAGCTCCTACAACATCAGTAATGGGCTTCCAGGGAACAGCTCCTCCACTTTGCTATGGCAGATTCATGCTGTAGAGGTGTTTTATGGAGGTGTTTTGTGGGATGGGCTGTAGCTCTTCTGTCACAAACATGCACCCATACAAAGGACCTCCTGTTATTTGCATCCTGTTATTTGTAAAGCACTTGGATGAAGGGACTGTAAGTGGAAGGTATTTTCATGATGCTTATGCTGCATTTACATGAAATGGGCAGCTGTGAACTCATTAACCTTTGTTCATGAGTCTGAATTGGGGATGAAGTAGCTACACATTATCATTAGCATTTTTACATTATTCTTTATGTATGTGAGCCTGATCTTTGCTGGACAAAAGGGCCCTGTTAGACAGGAACTGCACCATCAAGGAAAGGTCACAGTATTGACTCACAGAGGGATAGAAAATCCTATACCATTATTTTTAATTCTGAAATATCATAAGTTACTTCTGTGCTCATCTGTCTTGCATCACCCAAGGCTGTGGGTTTACTCCTGGCTCATGAGGTCACAAAAAGTAGGGCCCAGTGACATAAAAGCAGCTGTTCTCATTGTTAAGGGAGAAAACTTCAAATTCTTACTGTTTTTCTTATGCAAAGCAAATGGTTAGAGAGGAACATCACTGCTGTTTTCAGGGGCTTATCAGTAAGTTTTATTGACAAATCAATATAGTGGATGTGCCACAGCTGAATTCTTCCTGAAGCGCAGAGTGTATTTGATAAATTTTATGATAATTTTTTTTAGTAAATTTATGTGAGTTGCCACTGTTAGCTTATATAAAGGTTTAGATTTATTATTACAGGATAGAGATAGGCCAAAGACAGCTGGAGGAGAAAGACCCCTGTCCCCAAGAATCCTTTGGCTAAGCTAGCCTGTAAGAATTCTCCAGCCAAGCAGGAGAAGCAGGAGCATGGATCAGTGTAGGGCCTGGGAACACAGAGAAGGCCATGTCAGAGACAGATGAAGGAGGTCACTGGACAAGTGCTTGGGTGGCAGTACAGAAATAGAAGAATCTTACCTATGTTAATTCAACTTGCTACTCATAGCTTGGGAGAACCTAGGTCTTGTCACTCCAGTGACTCAACCATTGCTTCAGTAGCTGAACTGCTGCAGGCTTAGCTCATTAATTTTTATTCTTTTTATGCTGCAAATGGTGTTTAAGAGAAAAGAAAAAAAAAAGAAACAGGGAAGCAGCAGAAGGGAAGGGCTAATCTGGCTGTACCTATTGGATTTTTTTGTTCTTATCACCTTAGTGTTTTTCTGCAAACAGTGGGACTTTGGAACAAGATATGGCTGTACAAAAGTCCCAGAGTTATTGCTGTCCTGTTCCTAACTCAGTCATGAAAAGGTTTTGTGCTGTTTGCTTACAGAACAGAGTCTGCAGCTCATTTATGCTCAGAAATAACTTTATGCCTTAAAAACCTAATTCATGAGTGCATCACATTTTTGTTTGCAAAGTGACATTAATTGCTGCTGCAGTTCCTTGTGCCAGAGGCATCTGAATATTTTTCCTTGCGTCTGGACTTTATTCACTGTTCTTTTTCAGCAGAAGGAGTGAGTCCTTCTGGGAGGGATTTGAGCAGTAAAAGAGTGTGGCATTTGAAGTGGCATTATTACCTTTTGGGAGGGCAGTGGGTGTGATTTGCTGGGCGGTGCTGCTGTAGGAGGAGGGCACTGCAGAGGGGCTGCCCGCGGTGACAGTGACCAACACAGCCCTTGGTGACAGTGACCAACCCAGCCCTTGGTGACAGTGACCAACACAGCCCTCAGTGACAGTGACCAACGCTGCCTGCGGTGACAGTGACCAACACAGCCCTCGGTGACAGTGACCAACACAGCCCTCGGTGACAGTGACCAACGCTGCCTGTGGTGACAGTGACCAATGCAGCCCTTGGTGACAGTGACCAACACAGCCCTCGGTGACAGTGACCAACGCTGCCCGCGGTGACAGTGACCAACGCAGCCCGCGGTGACAGTGACCAACGCTGCCCTCGGTGACAGTGACCAATGCTGCCCTCAGTGACAGTGACCAACGTAGCCCATGGTGACAGTGACCAATGCAGCCCTTGGTGACAGTGACCAACACAGCCCTCGGTGACAGTGACCAACACAGCCCTTGGTGACAGTGACCAACGCTGCCTGCGGTGACAGTGACCAACGCAGCCCGCGGTGACAGTGACCAACGCTGCCTGCAGTGACAGTGACCAACACAGCCCTTGGTGACAGTGACCAATGCAGCCCTTGGTGACAGTGACCAACGCAGCCCTCAGTGACAGTGACCAACACAGCCCTTGGTGACAGTGACCAACGCTGCCTGCAGTGACAGTGACCAACGCTGCCTGCGGTGACAGTGACCAACACAGCCCTTGGTGACAGTGACCAACGCAGCCCTCAGTGACAGTGACCAACGCTGCCCGCGGTGACAGTGACCAACACAGCCCTTGGTGACAGTGACCAACGCTGCCTGCGGTGACAGTGACCAACGCGGTCCTGGTGCTGCCTGGCGGCATTGACGTCAGCCCAGAGCTGAGAAATTAGCTGAGGCCCGCAGGGAAAATGGGCACAGAAAAACCATATAATTCCTCAATGCAGCACAACCAAGCTATTTCTCTTTTTATATTTTAGCCTATCAGCAAGACCTGTAATGCTTTGCTCTATTTGGATTCAGAGGAAAGGTTGCCAAAAATAGAGCAGTTAAATGTCAACATTAATGGTATCACAGCAGTAAAATATTTCTCACAGCAAGATGCCTGGCTTATAGCTATTATTCACTAGTTGCCTTCTTGTTTTTACGCAAAAATACAGTGTGTCCTCTAGTCTCAAGCCACCCAAGCTTATTTGGACCAGGAATTTGTCAGCACAAACAGCATGGGAGCACAGTCCCAGAACTGTATGTGCTAATGCAGAGCCAAACCTAAAACCCCCTCTTCACATGAATTACTCAGCCACAAAGTGTCAGACAAATAAAACTCCAAATTAGTGCCACAAGCAAGCCATAAGTGCTTTGAGGCAGGGACTGCTGTTTGCTTCCATGGTACAACATGTGGCACTGCTGGCTTCTGCCAGTGATGCAGCATTTAGGAGCCACTCTGCCACAAACAGAGGCCAGCTGGGTTTGCTGGGGCCTCACCTCCCTCATCTCAGAAGATTTTGCAGGCAAAGTTGGTTTTTTTAAAGTCTTAAATTCATTTATAGCAATTTAATTACCAGTGCCTATTTGTATGCCATGTAAAATCCAGAATACATGTAGTGCCAGCAGGCTGAATTCAGGACTCAAAGCCCTATGTCTGATCCTTTGTTTGCCTATGGACTTTTGTAGGTAACCACCAAAGCCCATATGGGTCTCTTAGTAGTTGGACTCCGTGATCCTTGTGGGTCCCTTCCAATTCAAAGTATTTTCTGTGGAAAAAAAAAGCCATGTTCATCTTCCTCAGAGGAGTACTGTGTTGAGACTTAAATAAGGAATGTAGATAGTTAGAAAATATATGTACTGTTTAGGCATTCAGCCTTCTCTAGTGAGCATTTATAGGCTGCTCTGTAATCTCATCTGTAGAGACAAAATTTGTTACAGCCCTAGCTAAAGAGCTTTGGAACTCAAAATCTGTCTGCAGCAGAGATATGGGAGAATTTATTTCTGGAGAAATTAGATTAAGTGTTGAAATCTGTCTGAGAGCAACAACTGGGCTTTAAATGGGACTGAAGGAAAGCCACAGCAAAAATAAAGAATAACCCCAACCTAACAGGTGTGAAATAACTTCAGACCACAGGTTGGATAGGTTGGGTTCCAGTTCATTTTTTAACCATGAAATTTTGTTTTCTTTCTCCTTCCTCTGCCTACTTTGGGGGTTTATTTCAGTGCCATTGGCCACCAATATTAGTACCAAAACCCATTACAGACACAAGGATGTGTGTATTTTATGATGCCTTACAGACCTGGGATCAAACTGCCTCCAGGGGCAGGATTCCCAGGATGTGTTGTGGCAGCTGACAGAGTCCAGCCGTGCTGGTGCTCTCCTGTATTTAGCACACACCCAGCTCCCTACCCGGGTGTGGAGTGTTCTGCAGTCCAGGAGTGCCACGGGCTGTGTTGCTACTCAGATTGCCATCGTTTGATGTGATTGCTTTTCTCTGCTTCCAGGAGAGAAATACGAGCTGCACGCAGGAACAGAGTCTACTCCCAGTGTGGTAGTGCACGTTTGTGACAGCGACATGGAAGAAGATGAGGACCCAAAGAATTCTCCAAAGCCAAAAATCATTCAAACTCGACGCCCTGGTGTGCCGCCGCCTGTATCTAACTGAGCCTCTCCGGCAGAAGCAGCACTTCTCTCTCCTCCAGCACAGCTCTTGGTTTTTGTTTGCTTTGTTCTGTTGAAAGGCAGCCTTTGCCTTCTGAGCACCGGGACATTAAGGTCATTGAAGCCCCTTCACAATAATCAAGCCTCTGTAACAAAAGGGCTAGGAAAAAGATCTTTGTACCTGTAACCATATCACACACCAACTGATAGATCTAGCTGGAAAGGACAAAAGGCTGAGGAAACAAGGGTTGGTTTCAGTCTGAGGATCTTTTCACAGCTGTAATTTGCATACTGAAACACCACTACCAGAGATCGTTTGGGTGGGAATTAGGCCAATATCAGTCTTGATATTCAAACTCCCAGGATTGCTACTGCCCTTCATCCAGCAGCCGGCTCCTCTGCCCTCCTTACTTCCCAACAGTCTTTTTCCCTTTTTCCTTTTTTTTTAAGGGGGGTAGGTGGCTTGTTTTTACTCTCCTAGCAGCTTGGTGGCCTTTGCACCCCCCTGGAATTTTCTGTAAGGAATACCATCTTTGCAACATTTTCAGAAACAACAGAAAAGAACCCTCTTCCAGCAATAGCTGTAGAGAATGGTGGTCTGAAATGGTGGCAGGGATGTGAGATGGAGCTCTCTGGGCTGAGGGGAGAGGCAGCAGCTGCTGGGGGGGTCTGGTCAGTTCCTCTCTCTGGAGAGAAGGGAGCCAGAATATCAGTAGGGATTGTCAATTCGTCTTCTACCAAGGGATGAGTGGTGCTTCTCTTCGGGTCTGAGGGAGAGGAGGTGACTGACTGCTCATGTAAGATGGGATTCCTTACTCTCTGTCATAGCTGAACGTTCCAGTAACATTACAGGCTGAATGCTTTCCTAGTGGTGTGGTGAATAGCCCTGAAATTGTCAGTAATTACTTGCACATCTCTAATATTCAGCCCTTTTCCCTTCCCGTGTCCTGTGCTTCAAAACCGTTTTTGAGCTGTATGCAGTTTGGGTTTGTGGAGGTGAGCAGAGGTTAGTTGATTTTTTTTTTTTCTTTTTTAGGCCAAAGAAAACAGGACCATAATTACACACTTGAAATTAGACTGCATGCAACTGAATCCCCTTTTTTCACCCCATCCTGCATGTTTCTTTCACTTGCAATATATACTGGGTTACAAAAACTGTTCTGTGTTTGCATCATGGCTGACAGCAGACAGGTCCCTGATTCCCTGTCTGGCAGACCTTCCATGATGATTTATTTTTTTAAGGCATACTTGTCATTTGGAGAACATATTTTCTAGACATTTGAGCTCATATTTTGCATATATTTAAGCATGCGCTTAATTTATGCACATGAGTAGTTCCACTGAAATGAATACTGCAGAAACTGAGTGTATGTGTAAGGTATGGTGGGATTTTTAAGCTAATTAGCTGCAGCTGTACTCCCCAAAGTGACTAAAAAATGGCACAGCGAGCCTCTATGGTTTAAAATCCTTTACAGCTTAAAATAAGTAAGTACATCTTGGAAGCTTATTCTAGGATCTGAAAAGTCAGCTTAGGTTCTGCAATCAAGATTTTTGTCATAAAACCTAAAGATCTGGTTTCTGAGGGAGAGTTCCATCACACCCTTAATTAGCAGCAATGCTACAAAGCTTCAGCAGAGTCAGGTCCCCTTTGCAGGGTCTTGGCTTGGCAGCACTTCCAGGACAACAGGCGTGTTGCTCTGCCAGTGAGGACAGGAGATGGCATTCCCAGCCTGCAAGGTGAGGACATCTGGGAATGAGGACTTGTCATTCTCACATAGTTCAGCCTCTGACCACCACAGCCCCTCCTGGTATTTCTTTATGCAGTTCTTTATTTCCATAATGTGATAATTGTTACTGCATTATGGGCATTGTTGTGTGCTGTTACACTGATGGAATACTACTCATTAAATACAGCAGAGACTGAACAGAAAATGGGGCTTTACTATCTTCATGATATAGGTGTGAAGTTTTCTTAAAGTAACTCCTTAGAGGTGCCACGTCAATTATTTTCCCAGTGATACATTTAAAATTGATTTAAGGAAACAAATTGTTAGTCACAGCCTAGGAATGTATCCTGTTTAAAACACCATTTTAGGCCACAAAGGATATTCCAGCAGTAACACCACTGGCTTTTTGAGAACACACCCAGCACTGATGTCCATAGGGTTTAGTTTAGCCCAGTAAGATGATCAGATATCATTGCTAATGGATTTTTTTACAGGCAAGACTGTAGGAGGCCAAGTCTTGTCCTTGTATCCATGTCCTCAAACTTTGGAGAGACATGGTTCTGAACTAAGTACTTTGGCCTCAAATGATATAAAACTACACTGCAAATTAAAGCACTGGACCTTAAATGTTCTTTCCTCAAAGTGCATTTTCAAACAGATTTAAAACGAGGCCTCATTCAGTGAGTACTCCGTGCTTTGGAAAGCTGTGTGGTGCTACCCAGGAGGCAGCAGGACATGGCTCATTGCTTGGAGCATTGAAATAGAAACACAATTACAAACCTGAAAATTCAAAGCAGTCTCTATGGTCAAAGCTTATATATCACCTGTATGTGATAAAATAATGATCATTTTCCTAAAAAAAAAAAAAAAAGGAAGTGTTTCATGTATTATTGGAATAATATCCGTATTATCAAACTATAAGCATTTGTGACTCATGAGAGAAGCTAGTGTTTTACTAAAGGCTGGTTCTTGCCTGACATGGAAAGAATGCTTCTTCCAAAAAATGCTGACTATCTGGAAAGGGAGTTGTTGTCCTGTTCAGTAAATCACAGGCAGAGCCCCTACTAATTTGAGTGGGAATTTGCTTTTCTGAGGTCAGCCACTCTGATTTGCACTTCGCACAGGGCTCCTGCTGGAGCCCTGGAAGAATGGAGCCTCAGTGTTACACTGTGACTCCTGAGGCACAGTGGCACAGCCTACCTCCTTTTAATTTCCTCCCCAAAGCAGGAACTGGAGGGAGCAGCTGGAGGTGATGCCCTAGGGCCTCTGAAGGGTGGACATGGCTCCTGCTGCTCTTTGGAAATTAAAAGAAGAAAATCAGGGGAGTACAGCTGCTGCTTCTGTTGCCTGCTGCCTACTTGTCCTTTCTGACCTCTTCAGAAATGAAACTGACATTTTAATGACTTCCTCACTACAGTTTAAAGCATGAAAACATTTCCAGTGCATGGAGAAAGAGTGTTTTAGAATCTGCTCTTTTGGAACAAAACAAGTAATTTTTGTGGCCTTGATTTTTGTAATTAAGACAAGTGTGCAAACTCCCCCCTTCCTAACATACACAGACACACTCCAGTAAACTTTGTTTTCAGCCAAGAAAATATGGCAAGAGCATCCCTTCCTCAACCATAGCAAGACCACAGCCATAGCCACGGTAAAGTGTTTCAGGTTGTAAAAAATTCTCCCCATGCATAAATTTTGTAGCACTAATTTGATTCTAAATTGGCTGAGAAGGGTGGGTTGTTTTTTTTTTGGTCTTTCCCCCTGCTCTGTCCCATTCAGCAACACTGTAAAAGCTTTCAGCAAAAATACAGATTGTTGTTTATATTGAGGAATGGACTGAACTCCTGGAAGGATGCAATTCCAGTGGTTTGTCTGAGCACTGTCACAGATGCCATGAGCTTTTCCATTGTATTGTACATAACTTTTGAAATATTCTATTTAGTCATATTTTATAGGAGTATTAAAAGGCTACTGGCTAATTAATCACTTTTACACTTGTATAATTCAGAGCTTAGTTTAAAATAATAAATATGGCAAACAGTATTTTTGTGTTCTGCTTGCACTGGTGTTTGGAAAAGCAACATTCAAAGAGTTAAACTGTATCAATAAACTGAGTAGTGTGGTGTATACCCCTGCTAGAACTGAAAATGCTTAAACGTGTGACATAGGCCAAACTGTTTCAGTAGCAATTAAGGGGGAAGCAGCCTTCTTGTTGGCAGGCTATGCCATGTTCCATTTTAAGCTGCTGCAGTTTCACAGTCATGTGAACTTGCTCTGGCTTGCTGTGGATTTGGCTCAGTGTACACAAAAAAAGCTGCAGTGCAGTCCCTGGTGAGCAAAAGCCCAACACGTCCCAGCCCCCTGATGTGGTTCTCACTGTGCTTTTATAATCATGGGTGATGCTGTGGCCATGAGTGCTTGGACAAGGAACATGGCATCCAGCTGCCAGCCAGGCTGGGGTCAGAGGTCTGTCAGCATTCATTTTTATAAAAATTTAAACTAATTGTTGTCTCTTGCATCAGTTTGTGCTGGGTCTTGCAAAAGACTGGAAACTGGGAGATGAGTTTGCTGATAACTGTCCTGTGAAATTCTGATATTGAATTGCTCAAATCTGGATTTGAAAAAATGATTTGTTTTTCTGTGTGCCTGGCACACAGAAATCTTCATTTCTCAAAGGATGATTGTTCATCATTCTGAAAATTAGATCCACTTAAGGAGCCTCAATGGAGAAGTAAAATCTGAGCTCTTTAATTCCTTTGAAAAGGACAGGCCTTAACCTCTGTGTTTTAATCAGAAAAACAAGTAATAGTGAACTTCTTCTGGGGTTCTTACCACCTCTTTTAGAGGTGAAAGGCAGGAAGCCTGGTTTATTCTTCACTTTGAGCACCAGAAGAGCTTCCCCCACCACCGTGAGTTTCTTCATCCACCCAACTGAAATGCTGTGTTTGTGACATGCTGGCTGTGGCTCCTCCTCCGTGCCTGGCACTGGACACAGCACTGGGAAATGAGATTCAGGGCTTCAGCTGGGGATGGCAGAGAGCTGTGTCCCAGAGGACCAGACTGATCACAGTCACAGCACTTTCAGATCCTCTGAAAAATATTCACTGAATTTATTTTTGGTCCTTCTTTAGTGGCAAACACCTCAGCACTCAACTTTTGCAGTTTCAGGCTTTCTCTCACATACTAGTGCGAACGAAATACTTTTGCATGTCCTTGATTCCCTTTTGCCTAAGAGATCACTTTTAATTCTGGTTTATCAAAAAACAAAACCAGCTATGGATTAAAGCCAGACCCTCATTTATGCTCAGCATCATGCAATGCTCTTGACTAGTGAGTTACACTAGCAAAAACCCCAAACACTGCTTTTCCTGGTTTAACCCATCTTCTGGGGGAGTACAGCACATTTCAATATTCCAGGCTCCTCTTAAAAAGAGATGTTTTTATAACAGTAGCTGTGCTCTTTTTTTTTTGAATACATGTAGACTGCAGCATTCAAGGGTAAAAGGACAAAGGAGGAAGTGTTGTAAAAGCTCTTTCCCACAGGTCTATTTGAAGTGTGGAGTATATTTGCTTTGACTTGGAGGGGAGAGAAGCCAGCACTGTTAGAGGCAGAACAGGAGCAGCACTCTGGATGGAATGGCAGGAACCAAGAAAGTCCCTACTGCAGAGATGCTCAGAAAGCTTAAATAAACCAGCCTGAATTGTCTCTCCCCTTCTGTCAGTTTGTTCAGTAACTACACAGATTCTGGGGCTGCAGCAAGAGTCACCTTAATATAGGATTGTGTCCTGATGCTGCAGCTACAAAGCTTAAATAGGGACTTTTTTTAGGGAGGTTCTTGCTGGAGTAAGGCTGGGAAAGCTGTGAAGTGTGAGCAGCCTTGAAGTTAATGAAAAATTAAGATATTCAGAACCTTAAAACAGACTTCAGGATGCAGAGTCATGTACCTGAGAGCTGTACTAAGAGCCCATTTGAATCAGGGGCTCACTCACAACATTAAGAGTATCCAGCAAGAAAGATTAAACCTCTCTATTGTTCTCACCAGAAAATCAGCCTTCTTTTAACAAATTATTGTAACTGATCATATATCTAGTGCGAGAAAGTTGTGTCTACATTAGTGTCACACAGATGTGTTCTCTTCACTGTTGGGTTAATGAAGGTAAATGTTTTGAATCCATTTTAGAGCAGAGTTCTTGTACAGAAACTTCTGACAGAAATGCCATCTGTAAGGACTGGTGGATCCTTAAGTGTCAGTTTGGCAAGTTGTCCTACTGTGGGTAGCTGCAGAAATATTTAGTGTATGTTGTTGTAGATTTAAAAGCATTGCTCATGGTTTCATTCGAGTGTCTGCATTTCTGACACGGATGTGACATATCTGTATATATTATAAATCAATACTATTTTTAACCACATATTTTGTACAAATATTCACATTAGCGCTGTACTTCAATGAAAATCTATTATGGTATTAAACATTTTGGTGGAATTAGCAAACTCCTTGTCCGTGCTTTACTTTCATTTTACATCAGTGTTAAGCAGCTGAGCCATTTCTGGCATCCAAGGCAAATATTAAAATTTCCAGCTATTCATGTTGTTCCTTAAATCCAGGTGCACCTGTACCCTCTAGTGACTGATCCCAGCCACTGCAGAGGCAGCTCCCAACGCTTCTAGATCCCAGAAAATCAAACCTGAAACAACAGTTAATGTGAGCACAGTGTTTTCTAGCTAACGAGTAACAACGTGAGACAGCACATTGCTGTTGAGGGACACCCAGCAAGAGATTTCAATACACACAGGTGCAGTTTTATAACAACTTTCCTTTTTTCCATTTCTCCAAAGTTTCTGGTGGGGTTCACAGCCAGGAATCCCATAGTGGACTTTGTCCTACAGGAGCAGAACAGCGACATCCATGCAGGTTCTACCAGGCACAGCAGCAATGTGATTCTCTGGGCTTGGACTAACTCAGCCTCACACCTGTAACAGGACAGCAGTAATGAAGGAGGGGGGAAAAAGACATTAAGAAAACAATTAGAAGAGCCTTCTTCCCTAGTACAATCCCTGGTGGTATGGTGAAAGGGAGAAAGGTATCACATATATGTATATAGATATACATATAAAAATAGAAATTTAGAAATATAAATATATACATAAATATTTATTTATTTAGTAGATAGGCAGTGCTTGTGTGCAACAATTCTATGATTCTGTGTTCCCACGCACTAGTAAGAAGAGAGTTTTGTACACTGCCATGAATTGGGGTGGGGTTTGTGTACATACACAGGACACAGACTTTGGACTCATACATAACACAGATCCTCAACTAGGAAAGGTGGAAACCTAGCTTGGATTTTTGTCCAGTTCAGCAGGTTAGATTCTAGTGAGATGGGGAAGGATAAATTCATTTTCATTCCAGGACATAGCTGTGAGGCTGGACATCAAAAGGTGGGGAAAAGCATCTTCCAGGAAGCAAATGGAAAATTTAGAGCTTCAGAACACAAGAGGAGAAAAAAGGTTGATAGAAAAACAGCAATTTTAAAATTATTATTATTTCTAACTGAAGAAGCACTTCCAGATATCCAAAGAATGAATTTTACTCTTTGTTTTCCAGTCAGCAGAGCCAGCCCTGCCCAAGCTCTATGACATGTAGCAACGCCCTTACAACCCTTGGGACATCTGTGCCTGGGCTGTACCAGGGAACACCACCCGAGGTCACCTCACCTGTGACCCGGGGTGCTGGGGACAGCAGCTGGACATGGCCCAGCTGTGCCCAGGTGGGCAAGAAGGCCAAAGGCGCCTGGGCTGTACCAGCCATGGTGTGGCAGCAGGGCCAGGGCAGTGACTGTGACTGTCCCCTGCCCTGGGCACTGCTGAGGCCACCTCCAGGGCTGTGTTCAGTTCTGGGCCCCTCAGTTCCAGAGGGACATTGAGGGGCTGGAGCGTGTGCAGGGAAGGGAACAGAGCTGGGGAAGGCTCTGGAGCACAGGTCTGAGGAGGAGCAGCTGAGGGAGCTGGAAAGGGGCTCAGCCTGGAGAAAAGGAGGCTCAGGGGGGACCTTGTGGCTCTGCACAGCTCCCGACAGGAGGGGACAGCCAGGGGGGATCGGGCTCTGCTCCCAGGGAACAAGGACAGGACAAGAGGACACGGCCTCAAGCTGAGCCAGAGGAGGTTTCGGCTGGACATTAAGAACAATGTCTTCACAGAAATGATGATTCGGCACTGGAACAGGCTGCCGAGGAAGGCCGTGGAGTCACCGTCCCTGGAGGCGTTCAAGGAAAGACTGGACACGGCCCTGAGGGCCGCGGTTCAGCTGACGCGGTGGTGCTCGGCCACAGGCTGGATCTGTGCTCTCAGAGCTCTCTCCCGACCCAAAAGACGCCGTGCCTCCGCAATTCCGCAATTAATTCCGTAATTCCGTGTCCCCCTCCCGCCGGGCCCACCCCGCGCCGTTCCGCCCCGCACGCTCTGAGTGACGGCGCCGGGGCCGCTCCCGGGCGGGGCGGGGCCGGGCCGGGCCGGAGCCGCTGCTCCGCGGCCCCTCAGGTAACGGCGGCGGCTCCGGGGCTCGGGGGGTGCGCGGCCTCCTCCGGCCCGGGCTGGTGGGTGTGTGGGCGCTGCGTGTGGGGAATGGCGGCCTGGGCTCGGCATTCGCGTGGGCTGGGCTCCGGCGGCCGCCGAGCGGGGCCCGGGGCGCTTCTCTGTCTGTCTTGTCCGTCCGTGTGTGCGTGTGGCAGCTCCTGCCCTTGGCAGTGCGGTGGGTTCGTCCCCACGGAGCCCCTCGGGTCCCCAGAGTTTTGTGGTGCCGAGCTCTGCAGAGACCCGGGTCAGGGGATGTGCTTAGGCTGTATCTGCAGAAGAGCAGTATGAGAAGGCCTTGGAAAAAACCCAAACCAGCTGTCATTTATTATTTATGGAGAGCATGCAGTGAAGGAATTAGAATAAAAGAATTATAGATCATGATGAGTTCATTAGTAGTGTAAAATTCAGAAGTAGAGACTTGATTTCACTTCAATCTATACATGTCCCTCCCCAGAAGGGGAATTTATGGGCTATGTCTAATTTGGCAGCTGGGATTCTGATGAACACAACGTTGTGTTGTCCCTTCGTCCTTCAGGTTCAGCTGGAAGAAATCCCCCGTCAGGTGGATTTGAGGTAATCTGTAGCCTTTGTGTCTGTGTTGTTTGCTGAAAGGGAAATTAGGACATTCTCTGGAATGTCAGATTGTTCTTAGCAGAACTCCAGGCCTGGATTTCAGTTTTGAAAGACACACAGGTTTGGTGTAACATTTTACTGCCTGCAAGTTGCAGAATCCTATAATCACAGAGTAGGTTGGGTTGGAAGGGATCTTAAAGCTCATCTCATTCCAACCCCCTGCCATGGACAGGGACACCTTTCACGAGCCCAGGTTGTTCCAAGCCCTGTCCAACCTGGCCTCAGACAATTCCAGAGATGGGGCGGCCACAGATCCCATTCCATTGTTGCAGTGGTATTCAGATGCTTGTTATAACATAACTTCTTATATTCACTAGGATATTTATGTACTCTGAGTATTAAGATGGGTTTATTGGTTGCATATTCACTGTTTTTCAGCTGAATTTCAGAGGTGATTGAGTCCCAGAGGATTGCTGAAAAATGGGAACCTAAAGGGAACTGTAACGAAATTGATACCAGCCATATGCAGGATTGGATTGAGCAATATCTGGTCTTGTGGTTAAATGATGCTGTTGAACAAGAAGTGAGAAATATTAGCATGAAATTTTAGGTCAGTTACAGACAGGGAAGTTCTGTGTGAGGGTTCTTACATGGATCTTGCTTTGAATAATTATCTGAGTTTTAAACGAGAAATTGTTTGAGAAGAACAGGAGGAAACTGGGACAAGGGAGCACAAGCCAATACAAAGTGAAATTATGTGTCATATTGTGTCAGATAAGGACATAATAAGGACTTAGATGAGGAATGCCTGTCATAGCTTGGAGGAGTCAAAATCCTTGAGTTTTATGATCAGAATTAGAATCACAGAATGGTTTGTGTTGGAAGGGACCTTAATTGTCATCTTGTCCCAAGTCCCTGGCATGGACAGGGACACCTTCCACCAGACCAGGTTGCTCAGAGCTCTGTCCAGCCTGGCCTTGAGCACTTCCATGGATGGGGCAGCCACAGCTTCTCTGGATGTGTTCCAGGGTCTCACCCCCCTCACAGTAAAAAATCTCTTCCTGAAATCTAATCTGACCCTGCCTTCTGGCAGTTTGAAGCATTCCCCCTTGTCCTGTCACTTCATGCTTTTGTAAAATGTATTTTAGAGTATATAAATACATAAGGAATATTTTAGCCACTCATTGTTAAAACTAAGTTACAACTTTGACAACTTCTGCCTCTGCTCAACAGATGCCATGTTGCCTCAGAGGAGGGGACAGATGCCTTCCAGAGCAGCCATGAGCAGTTACTGGAAAGTGCTGGGGATTTTCCTGCTCTCTGTTCCGAGCGCGCCGTGTCTCCAGGCAGTGCAGCCCGGGGTGCTGCTGGTGTCCTTCGATGGCTTTCGCTGGGATTACATCTACAGGGTGCCCACCCCCAACTTCCACCATGCCATGGAGAGCGGGGTGCACGTCAGGCAGGTGACAAACGTGTTCATCACCAAGACCTACCCCAACCACTACACCCTGGTGACAGGGCTCTATGCTGAGAGCCACGGCATCGTGGCCAACGAGATGTATGACCCTGTCCTGAACGAAACCTTCTCCCTGAACAAAATGAACACCCACAACTCCAAGTTCTGGGAAGAGGCCAGTCCAATATGGGTGACAAACCAGAGGGAAGGACACAAATCTGGTGCTGCTATGTGGCCTGGAACAGATGTGAAGATACATGGAGTCTTGCCTACACATTACATGCCCTACAATGAATCTGTTCCCTTTGAAGACAGGGTAGCGAAGCTCATCAAGTGGTTTACATCAGAAGACCCCATCAACTTTGGTCTCCTGTACTGGGAACAGCCTGATGAGTCTGGACACTTTCTGGGCCCAGAGAGCCCACTTATGGGAGCAGTAATCCGTGACATTGACACAAAGCTGGGATATCTCATTTCTGAACTGAAGAAAGCAAATCTGTGGGGTGTGATCAATGTCATAGTCACGAGTGATCACGGAATGTCACAGTCGTCCTCAGAAAGGCTCATTGAGCTTGATCAGTACGTGAGCAGAGAGCTCTATGCAGTCATCGACCACTCCCCTGCAGTTGCCATTTTGCCAAAAGAAGGTAGGAGCTACAGCAGTAACCTTCCTGAGGAGGTGCTTGAGTACCCAAACTTCACAGACTGAGTTGGTGGTAGCAGCACTGATGGCAGTAGGACATCAGCCTTGAACAAGGAGTACTTGCAGGACCCCTTTGTTCTTTTTGTGGGCTCTGCCAAAAGCCTGGGTGAACTTTCAGAAAATAAAAGGGAGCAAATCTGTTTGCTGTTGGCTAATATTGCCAAGGATCCTTTAGTCCTTGTGAGAAGTAAGATAGTCTAATGGCATTATCAAGGCTGAATGGTGCTCTAGATAGATAACACCTGAATGTTACATATCTTGCCTTTCATCAAGATGCTGAAGCCATAGTGGAAGAATTATATTTCTAACTCAAACAGTAAACTGAGAACAGATGGGGAAGTTTGATAAAAAGAAAGCCTCTGTTGGCTATTTGATTGGCTGCCAGCTATTGTAGTTCACTGAGTTTTTTTCCCCATCACGCTGAACAGCCAGCCAGTTACATTTATACCATTTTTATTTAGATAAAGGTGGGCAAGAACAATGTTGGAATCAAAATCTGAAATCTGGTTCCAGTCACTGAAGGGTTGCTGAGGTGTCAGGTGTATGTTTAGTGTCACTAATGCATCTGCTTTTTATTTTGATGGTCAAGTACTCTAAACTACTTGGTGCAAAAGTGTAAACCTGGAAAATAACACCCCTACCCACACAAAAAAGTGCTAATTTGGAAGCTGAATTTCAAGGTGACCTTCTGAAAAGGTGTTTTTTAAGAATTCTGTAACATTTGCATGAGTAATGGATATATAGTACTCTGTATTTAATGCCTAAGCAGGGAGAGTATTTTCAGAATTAAGTGACCTGTAAGTCACTTAATTAAAGCATGAACAAATGTGTGTTGTCATTTTTAACGTGAAGAATAGTCCATATTCAAGTGTGAATATGTCCAAACTGAGGTCTCTGCTGCCTGAGCAGTCAGGCCCTGTAGCTGGATGCTGTTTCTTCCTGTGGGGATAAAAGAGCCAAGTTTGGAAGTTTCATCCCCACAGAGGTTGCCCAGGATGTTCTCATTGGCAAATAAAGAAGCTGTAAAAGTAAACTTCAGTGCTGACATCTCCTTAATGCAGTAAAGGAGAACTTTAAGATGTTTAACTTGATTCTCCTGTCTGCTAAATGCTGAAAAGAAACAGCATCTCTGCTGCAATTAGATGACAGAACAGTAAAAAAGCCATTTCAGTGGATTTCAGGAACAGCTTGGATTTGATTTTGCCCAGAGATTCAGGTATTTATTACACTACCAATAAACAAGAATTAGTTTTGAGCACAGCTAAAATTCTTTCCTTCAGTGGTACCAGATGTGATTTTTATTATAAAACAATGAGTGTCACTGTCAGTTCAGGTATGAGCTAATATGTGCTTAAGTACATAACACTGATTCTTCACCTGCTATTCAATTGTCTTTCTTAAACCAAGGGAATGGTAAAACTTAGTGAGATTGAGGAAGAGTTTGAATGCTTAAAAATGCAGCAATTTCTTTTAACTGTTTGGCTATTGCTTCCCCAAGAGATGGATTAAAGCCATTATTTAGCCATGCTGGTGCATTAGTGTGTGTGGAGAACTAGATGTTCACAAAGAAGCTGTACCACTGCTGGTGATGCTGGCCTTTTTCTTGCATTTAATATAAATATATTAATTTAGATCATTGGGGTAAAATCAAATTTGCTGTATCTGGGGCTTCTCCTCCCTGCCAGCCCATACAGAAAGCTGGCAGAGCAAAATTCACTTTATTACTAATATAGTCCTAGAAATGCTGCATTAGAGCCCCTCTTCTTGTGGCTGTAACTGATACCTTCACTTTTGCTGTCTCATCTTGACCTTTGTTTTGTTTCTTAATTTAGTGATTTTTTTGTGCCAGTTTGACATAAGAAACAATAATGTGTTTCCTTCAGAATATATAAATTAATGTGTATTCCTTCAGAATTTCTGTACTGGATTCTAGGAACTGAGGGGGAAAAGGAAGATGGTTTCTTTAGAAACATTGGCCACTTTGTCCCAGATTTTTGTCCCTGATATCCATTCAGAACTCCATGGATGCTGGAATGGCAGTCTGAAAGGGGCCTGCCGACACACAGTGCATTCAGCTGCATGTGTCACACAAACACTTACCCAAGTCAGAGAGCTGAGGATTTGGTGTGTCACAGGAGTCTGCTGTGTGCACTCCATGGCTCTCAATAGCAATCTGGCCTTCAGTGGAGGCAGGGAATGAAGAAATTTGGTCAGATGTCAATTCCTGCACTTGCTTTTGTGTTCCTGGCTGTTTGTTCTGGTTCCTCCATTCTGTGCACTGGTGTAACAGCCAGCTTGACCAACTGGTTGTGGCTCTTCAGTGGCTTTTATTGGAAAGGCAAGCTCAGAAACTGGAAGTAAGCAAATAAAGAATTGGGGGTGGGAAATGCCTATTTATTCAGTGTCAGTAGAGCTCTTGAGTGTGTGTGCTCACTGTGACTAGGGAAGGTAAAGGAGCAGGCACTGGGAATGCAGAGGAGTAGCTCATGCTGTTGGCTGTTACTGAATAATAAAGGAAAGCAACAAACTGCTTTAAAATAGATGAAAAGTGTCACTTGTTGTCACAGCCAGCTAGGTGACAGAATTTGGCCTGAATGCAGCCATTACCTCACAAACAGGTTTAGGAGGTGTCTTCTTGCTTTCAGGCATTGCACAAAGCTAGGAAGGTTTGGTTCCTTTTCCAGGAGACAACTGAATGCTTCCTAACTAATTCCTGTGAGAAGCTTACATTCTGATAACTGTGAAATGAGGGATTTTTCTAAAATTAGCCAGGCAGTTATTGCTTGGGAACAAGCTGTGAAGTCTGGTGCTGAGGGGGATCTTACTGTGACTGAGGCTCTGGGTTTCTCACAGGAACTTCTGTGCACACACTGTTGTCTCTTACAGTTACAATTCACTTGTGGGAAAGTACATTTTGCCCTCTTCTTTCAGCTGTATTTGAACTACTGATGAGTTCAGCAAACACTGATATGTTTAATTTTTGTCTTTTGTCTCTTTTGTTTGTTTGAAGGCAAACTGGATGAAGTATATGAAGCTTTGGCCAACGCTCATCCCAACATGACTGTGTATAAAAAGGAGCAGATTCCAGATAGATTTCATTACAAACACAACCGTAAAATCCAGCCCATCTTAGCAGTGGCTGACAAAGGATGGGAAATTGTCCAGAACAAGACTGATGGTTTTCTACGTAAGTATTCTGGCTTTATAGTGTTCTGCTGTATCTTCCCAGCAGGGACCTTATGTGGTACTTTATCTCCTAGCATAGCAACCAATGTTCATTTTTTATTTTTTTTTAAGGCTGGGAAGGAAAACTAAAGTGTGGGAAATTTATATTTTTTTTCCCTGATGGGATGGGAAGCACCTACTGTTAGAGGAGGAGGATCTGCACTTACTGTTTCTTTAAACATGAAACTTGCTGAGATAAGATCAATCACACGTGTTTTAGTGGCCCCATACTTGAGGTCTTTCAGGATGTAGCAAACCAACAAGCACTTCCTGAGAGATTAAAAAGGAAAGTTGCAACTTAATATGTTGAATAGAGAGTGAATAGGGTTGTTTTATCATGTTTTAGTTATTTACTGGAGAAGGCTTGGGTTGGAAGATACAAGAACATTTTCTGAATGTTCTCAGCTTGTCTGGATCCTACTACACTTGGAGTAATCTCATTCTATTGCTACAAAGAGTCTTTGGATATTGTGTTACTGCACACTGGTGATTTTCATTTGCCTTGGAGGAAAAAATGCATTCTAGGTGATTAGGAGGAATAAAACCCCCAACACTTTGAAGCTCCTCGCCTTCCAGTTTTGAGATTTATTATAGGTAGCATGGAGGCAGTGAACTGTAACTTCTTGGTAACCTAAAATACAGGTGTTACATGCTCAGTTCTTGCATTTCTAATTGAGAACCTTTTGAACTTTGCTGCTGGTTGTGAACCTGAAGTGTGTTATCAGCAAGACTGAACAAGATTTTCAGTAGCTGCTGAAAGCACCTTCTTGTGCCTGTGTGTTTGACATTTTCCCAGTTTTTAATGCCCCTGTCAGGAGTGGGTACTGGACATCCACCACTGAGTTCTTCCTTGTTGAAGAGTTGATGGTGCACAAAATTGGACAAAATTTCAAAGTGTCTCCTTGGAATCACATGGACAGTCTGACTCTACATGTGTGGTTTTTTCTCTAAGAGATCTGGACCAGTTGCAAAGTTGGTATTTTTTCCTTGAGGAAAATCAGGGAAGTGTGGGTGTACACAGTGTGCCATTGACAATGCTGTTAGTGCCATATGAGCTCACTTTTTTCCTCCCTCTTTCTTAAACAGTGCTCTCTGTTGTGGGTTTTTAGGTATTTTCTCTTTGTAATTCTGAGATTTAGTATTTGCTAGGAGACATTTGTGCTGTCAAAACAACCCTCTCTAAGGATGCTGTGCCTTTTCTACATTCTGCTAATTCTAGGGAAATGTTCAATGCCTGTTCTGCAACTTGGGAATATTGACCTTTATCTATCTTTTATTTCTAGTTGGTAATCATGGATATGACAACACTGTACCAGAAATGCATCCCATTTTTTTGGCAGTTGGGCCTGCTTTCAGAAAGAATGCCACCAAACAATTCATGAATGCTACAGACTTGTACCCCTTACTGTGCCACCTGCTGGGCATCAGCCCACTGCCCAACAATGGTTCCTTCAGTGCTGTGGAGGATATACTTGCTGAGAAAGTTCCTGGAGGCCGTGGTGCAGATTCCTACTCCACTGTGGTAGGAGTCTTCCTGGGCAGCTTGCTTGTTTTTGTTTTTACTGCAGTTTTTGTTAAGCATTTTGTCCTTGCCCAAGCAAATTCCATGCAAATCCGACACACTGAAGCTGCCCAGCCACTGCTGCAAGATTAATAACAGCTGGGATTATTTCCTCTTTGAGGCTTAAAATAAGCCTATACAAAGAAAATAAACAATGGAGGGGGATTAGCATGAATATGTGGAGTGAAAGGAGATGGATGCTGATCCATTGCAAGCAGGGATGGAGGGAGAGCACATTCCTGTTTCACACTGCAGCCACTTCAACTTCCAGGGCTTGAAGATATCCTGGGTAAACCTGGGAAGCTGTGTGTGTATGTAGACCTGTAGTGACAATAGACCTCAAGTACCTTATTATGGCTATTTTTAGGGAAATAACATCAACTGGGGTGCACCTCACAGACTATTAAAGGTGATTTCATTTCTCACCCTCTTTTTTGTTATGTTCTTTGAGGGGTTTTTTGAATCTCTTTGATTTTAACAAGTCACTGAATGGTACTAAACTTCTTTGTTAGTATTTTCCTTCCCTGCCCAAGGAAGCTTTTGCACAGATCACCATTACAGATAACTTGGTGGGTTAAATCCTGCAGGAAAGAACATGATTATTCAGCTAGGTCATGCAGTGCTAGGTGTCTAAGTTTAGATTTACATATATTTCTTCAAATTACTGTGTTTAATGCAGCTCCAAAATACAAATCTTAAATGGCATTGCCTTTAGCAATCAGCATTAAACTGCTTGATGCTTAATGTTTTAAAAATTTATTTAAGTAAATAAAGGTTTTTGCCACTTTAGATATGATTTCAGGTAAATGTAGGTCTTTACTTTTTTAAATTTCCTGTGCACTGCACTAAATTTTGTAGGAGCTCCATGCAGCTGGCAGGATAAAGACATGTACAAGCACCACACCTGTATATCCAAATGGAGTCTCTTGTATTTCTGTGGTACTAAGGAAGGTGAATAAGTTAAGGAGCAAGGTTGCTCAGGCTGGTTTCAGAATGTTGTCAGGCTTGTCCCTGGTCTGCTACTGGAGATTCTGAGTTTGACTTGTGACTTGTGTTTTATCTGCTCTGTCTGGGTAGGCCCTGGAATGGGATGATCAGGATTACACATGCAGTTTAAGGGGCAGCTGGATAAATCTTAAGCCATAAATGTTCTCAAATCTGAAAAAGCACACTTTATTAATTAAAAAAAGGTGTAAGACCGGAGTTTAATTTTCCAGAGGAAAACCTCTGTCAGGGAAAAATATTAATTCTGAGTCAACAAAGGTACATATTCTCACTGTGTGTGGCAATAAATCTTCTTGCTAGTGTAGCTGTGAGGTTTTTTGTGAGCTCACTTAAATGGTGAGAATCTGCTGACTAAATTTTGTATGAAAAACGTTCTGAAGTGAGAAAAGTTGTCTATTGTCAGACTCCTCCTCTTCTCCCTGTGAGATGACAGAGTATTTCTCAGCATTTTGTTGCTGAGTACGATGCCTGAAGGAGAAAGAAGCTTTCAAAATTAGTGCAGAAGTAGCAGACTGAGTATTTTTAATTCAGTTTATGTCTGTATGCACAGCCCCCAGCAGAGGGCAAGGATGGGAACTCCTGGGCTTTGGATGTGCTCTGCCAAACCAAGGGCACGACAGCCAGTTCTGCAAGGGAGGGCTGGGGTACAAAACTGCTCTTGCTGGGCTGAGTTCCAGACTTAATGAAGATCTGTTGTGGTTATCTGTGATGGCAGGGACACCTGCTTAGCACCAAGCTGTCCTGCAGACAGCTGTGGGCATTTCCAGAGGCCACATTTGGGTGCAGGGAATGCTTCAGAGGGAAGGCAATGAAATAGCCCAACTTAAGGGTTGTGCTGAAAGTTCAGCTGTAATTGTAGCTTTAGGAAGGCAGGAAAAATGCAGCTCTGCTGGAAGACAGCCCTTGATTTGGGGGGTGTATGTGATAATCCTGTGAACTCCAGCTGACTCAGTGCTGTGAACTGCCTTGTTTTCCTGCATTGCCATTTTCTTAAGGAAACACTGAAGGAAAAGGTCTGTGGGGCTGATTCTTGGTGCAGCTGGCCCTTGGCTGTGCCTGAAATTGAATTTACTGGCACAGGTAAAACTGAGTGCTGCAGGGGCTCCAGCTGAACCACAATACCAGTAACATGTTCACAGCAGTTTTCAGAGATCAGGGAAGTCTGAGCACAAAACCCAAACCTCTGAGTTGTTACTGATCCCTTCCCTACCCACCTCCCAAAAAGTGGATGGCACACAACAAACTGATGCACTGAGTCCACCTTTTCTTGCCCATTTGCAGCTTAAAAATGAGTTATAGCACAATGGTATTGTGTGTTTAAAGGAAGATCTTCAGACTTTGATAAGGCAATAACAGTGACAATTGTCATAACAATGCCATAACCCTCACCTCTTGCTTCTGCTTTGGAACATGTTGCTTTAGCAGAAATTCTTCTCATTGCAGTAATTTCATAGCAGTGATCATGGCAGATGTAACAATAACTGGGTTGTAATCTCAGAGCTTTTCCTTAAGCCCCACTTTAATTGTGGCAAGTGTAGTTCTATCATCAGCCAAAGTGACCCTTGATTTTAAGGAGAGGGCAAAGTTTGTCAGTGTTCATCAGTCATTTGGGACTTAGATCTACCTGCCCAGATATGCAGCAAGGACAGAGCAGTAGGCTTCCCCCAACAAAGGGTTTGGTAACAATAATGCCAGAATAGGCTGAGGACACAAATGTGAGAATTGTTGATGTCATTGTTCTGTATTGCACTGTGAGGCCTTTCTTTGAGGAGGGCAAAATAAAACTTTGTAAAAAAATGAAGGGAATCTTGTAGCATTTGGGTATTTCAGATTAGGGTCAAACATTTCCTTTATTCTTAGGTGTATTTGCAGGTACCTCTTGGGTAGTTCCTTGTTAGGACATTTGCCCACTGGGTGTCAGTTAATGAAATTGAAAGCACAGATGATGCCACTGGAGAAAAGCAGTGACTTTTCTCTGATGTGACATTTTTTCAGACACCTTTTTGGATGGGGGGATGTGGGATTTGGTTTCTGTGTATCTGATACTTTCTATGATGCACAAACAAGTTTATTGGAATTTGAGTACACTGTGTACTGCTTGTAACTTAAACTTGGAAACCAAGAATGATGCATGATGTATTTATTACTGACCTGTGGAGCATACAGATGTCAAATGTTTTCTTTGTTTCTTCTTGTTTGGAAATGCTGAAGTTAAAATACATCTTTGCTATAATGCTGTCAAGCATGGAGTGCTGGCTTCATTGAAAACACTTCTGGAAAACAAAATTGAACTGGGGGGAGATGACTGGGGAAGAATAGTTTCAACTTGTATGCATCTCAAATATTCCTTGGACTTTGCAAAGTGTATGCCTTTGCTAAAAATAACTGGAAGTGTGATAGAAGTTTGGAATTTTAGGTCACACTTCTTATGTAACAGACTTCTTGTTTCCCACCTTGCTGCCATATATGGAAAAAACAGCTATGGCTTACCAATAGTGGGAATCCAGTTTCTTTTACTAAAAAAATAAAATCTTCCAGACTTTCTTGGTCGAGAGCTGCAGTAGTACTGCTACAAGAAATGCAGTCTCAAAATTAAAAAAAAAAAAAGCAGAAAAATCAGATTCATTAAATCACTTAGGTTGGAAAAGTCCAACCACTAACCCAGAACTGCCAAGTCTGTTATAAGATGAAATGTTGCACATATTGACTTTTCACACTATCATAGAATACTTTGGGTTGGAGGGGACCTTAAAGATCAGCTCATTTCAACCCCCCTGCTCCCCTGACCTCTGTCACAAGTGTGAACAGCACAGTCTTGACCTGCATGTGGGAGAAGGACAAATGTGCCGTGGTTGGGTCCTGTTGTTCTGTAAAATGGAAATTTAACAGGCCTACTTCCCAATTTCCTTCCCTGCTTAAATAATGCCATGGATGCTGTGTTGGCCATATCTGTGCTGCTGTTTAAACCTTTCATGGCATGTTTGCCCTACAGTAAAGGTGATATAGCATTTATTAGATAGTAAACTACAAAAATTGTTGCAAGCACATGAAAATTATAAATTCAATAGTGGTACCAGCCTTTCCATAATGAAATCCTTATCTGAATCCTATTAACAAACCTCTATTACTGGGTTTTTTTTTGCAATAAAAGATGCTACCATGCATGTTACAGCAAACATCTGTCCCTGTGGTCTGGTCCTTGGAGGTACACAAGGTTGGTTTATTTGTTTATTTTCACAGGCAGTGTGTAGGCAGGGAGTTACTGAAAGCAGTGTTTCAGAGCTATAGTCAGGTGCAATCAGCTCAATTCTGGAATTGTTTCTGTGATGCCAATGCCCAAAAAGCACAGAACCCCAGAGGGGTTTGTTTTAGGGCTGCTGTACCCAGTGTGGAGTGTCCCTGTGTGGAGGCAGTCAGTGTAATGAAACATCTGCTTTCAGTGCTGGAAGTGTCACTAAATGTCCCCTATTCCCCTCTAAACTGCAAAGCCAGCTAAGGCTTAGGAACTTCCCTTGAATTAACCTGCCCTGTGTGACCATTGCTGAGCTGTGTCTATTTAGCAAGTCATGAAATGTTGTCACAAACTACTGTCCCTTTATCACAGCCTTGAGGAAGCACAAGCCACAGCTTTGCTGTTCTTGTTCTGAACTGGCTGCCCAGAAGGAAATCAGCCACTGGCTTTCATGAGAAATACTTCACACAAACCAGAATGAGGCAGTGGAAATGTTTTGTCATGTTTAAGGCTCTGTTGTTAAAAATAATCATCCTTAAATAAGTCAATTGCATGTCTTAAAGACAGGAGGATATTTTTTCTAGATTTTTACATTATGTAGGTGAAACTGGATGTACAAGAGCTACTGTGAAACCCTTGGTGCCAGAAGAACACTCAGCACCTTTACAGACCACACCACATCTTTGAAAATTAAAATAATCAACAGTGCAACTGGAATATAGTTTATCTTACTTAACACTAAAATGTCCTCTTTAAACCCTTTCCACAGTAGCACTTTCTCATCTTCCTGCTAAAGGGAGAAGGAAAAGAGGGTGATAAGGATTTCCACCAGACACAGCCACTCACTGGTGTCACAGCAGCTCAGTGCCTGTAGCAGTTCCCATCAGAAGGGGCTGCCTTAGAGACAGAAGGAGAAATGCATTTAGACTTTGATTTCCCAGCTGTAGCAACATTCCTGTTTCAGGTCAGAGTTCTGCCATCCTGCTCCAGTCAGCATTTACAGCTCTGGTCACCAAAGCCTTGCTGTAGCTTTTCCACCTGCCTGGGAGGGGTGCACAGAGGAACTGAGCACATCAACCACTCTGTGTGACAGCTGCTGGGGGGACGGAACAGAGTGGAGAAAATACTGTCCTGATCAGTTTTAGCTTCTAGAAAAGAACCCCAAACTCACAGGATGTTTGCCAGAAAGGTAAAGTCAGTCAAGCCTTTCCAAACACAGGTGATGCAAAGCATCTCCAGTTATTCTGACTGACCCTCTGAGGATCCCACTCAGGATTAGCAGAATTACCAGAACCTAACAAAACTCTATCCAACATAGGAATTCAAGCATCCTCCCTTTTACAGCATATCTAAGCCTAGGTTCTAGGCATAGACACATTCCCTGCAGCACATTCCCTTTGTAGTTACTCATTAACCTGACCTCTTGGTGCATGTAATTAATTTATTTAAATATGGCAGGATGAGGAAGTGACTCTGTATTCAGTCCAGCTACTGCTCTAGAATATCAACAGGCTAAAATCCAATACCCTGTCAGTAACAGCACAGATTTTTCAAGGGGCCTGAGCCTTTTTCAATTAATCTGAATTCTTTCAAGTTCAGATTAATTCAGAGTAAAGCATTAGTAAGTAATAATTAGTAGTTATAAAAAAAAAAAACAAGCACAAGTGGTTAGGTTTTGGATTGTGTTTTTAATCAAGTACAATGGAATCCCTAGAGAGGAAGACACACATTACTAAAACTTCCACACGTTTGTAAAACTCAAGTTTATTTTTTCCAGTGGGCAGTTCATAGTAACCCCTTCCCTCCAAAGTTCCTGCTCCCTCCCTGCTGGATCAGTAAAAGGCTGTGGCCAACACCAAACTGCAATGAATCTGAAGCTGTGAAAGAGAAACCCCATTGCTACCAGGTATCTCTGTCACTTTATTTTTTAAAGCCATCAGACTTGTAGGAGAAGGACCTGATAACTGTAGTTCTCTTTCTGGGTTAGCAATAACAACTTTATCTCACTGAAAGATAAGGTACCATTTAAGGCTTTCTCAATCAAACTAATTTTTTATAGCAAGTTACTAGATGACCATTAACAAAGAATCAAGAGTTTCAATTAAGAGAACAGTTAGCTCTGGTCTTCAGCAAGAATTTGCATCTATGTACCTCAAGCATTATTGAGAATTTATTTTTAAATTAAGATCTGCTAACTTCCTCCTTTTAATTTCCAGGGTGTAAAATATAAGTTTGAAATCCTTGCCTGGTGACATGCACATCAAACTTTCAGTTGTTGCTTTTTGGCACAACAGCCTTCAAGAGACAATTATGAGCTGGTACACAGGGCAGAACCACCTTTATCTCCAGACGACCTTCAGCAGAATTTACTCCTGAGAAATTCTTGATAGGGTTCAGGAGCAGTGATTTAACTACAGCTGATGAAACTGGGTAATTCAAAGACTCCCAGGTTAAACTGACTTTCTTGAGATAAGGCAGTAGTGCCATCCCAGCTGGACCTGTGGATCTAAGTCATCCAGAGACATACCCAGAAATGCCAGAGCCATGTGTCCAGGCTTGTAAGTGCTGAACCACATAGTTTATTGCTCAAATACAAGAGATATGCACCAGTTCTTTAATCACTGACTTATGTTTTCTTTCTCAGAAATTTCTTGTCACATTGCTGACTTAGGGTAGAAACAGAAGTCTTGGATCTTCCCTTTCCCCAGATTTAAGGGCAGATCAGAATATACTCTCTAAACAATACTAACTCCTAACTCTCAATAAAGTTTTTCTTTCCAACACAGCTGCAAGAATAATAAAAGTAGTCAATATTAATTTAATACAAAAAAGCAATTATCATTTACAAATATTAAAATTCACTTTGTCTATTCTGGCTAGTCACACTCTGGAGTCTCCTTCTGAAAGTGTTCAGAGGCTTGAATGAAAAACTAAGCATCCTTATTTTGTTAAGCATCTCTTCCAGTGAAAAGCCACCTGTTCACCATTTGGTTATGAAAATATTTTTATATTACACTAGTCACACAAATCAGCAGGGCCTGGCTGTACAGTATTTTACACAGATAAAGTGCATAAACAAAGAATGCCATCCAGTGCAAATTGAAACTGTTCTCCTGAAATGCCAAGGCAGGAAGCGAGGCTCGGCTCCCTCGCGCTATCCAATCAAAGGATCATCGTCGTCGCTCTGCAGCTGGAGCCGGGCGAAGGGCCGCGAGGGAGCCACTCTGTTCTTGGAGATGATGATGATGCAGGTGAAGGTGCTCAGCACCATGAACACCCCGATGACGATCCCAATGGCCTCAGGCACGCTGATGCACCACTGGTCGGCCAGCAGGCACTTGCTGTTGGCGAAGGTGCCGTTGTGGGGCCGCGGGGCCAGCCCCAGCACGTGGCACATCATGGGGTAGATGTCCACGTTGGCCAGGCTGCCGTGGCTGGAGCCGCGCCGGAAGGCCGGGCCGCGCGCCACCAGAAACGGGTGCATGCTGGGCAGGGCGTTGTCGTAGCCGTGGTCACCCACTGCAGCGGGGCAGAGCACACAGTCACTGTCACAGCCTCTGCTGCACGGCCACTGCTCCCCTACCCAGCTCCCCCAAAGCACGTTTCCATACTGGCCTTTCCCCAGCGTGCTCACCAAAGGTTAATGCACAACATAAAAGCAGCTTTGGATCAACCGCAGAAGGAAGACAGAGTTCCTTCCCTCTTCCCCCAAACCCCATAAGTCTTTTTCCATACTGGCCTTTCCCCATGGCTCTCCCTCCTATTAATCTCTTTTCCTTTCAGTGCTTAACATTTCCAGTGTTTCCCTTGCCATTCTTCATGCCAGAGTTGAAAAGGAGGTTGCCATTCCACAATGAGTCAGTAGACAGAATGCAAATTTTTACTCCTCAGATTTTGGAAAGTCATCTCTCCTTGCAGAGTGGACACTTTAATTACTTATTAAAAATCAGGCACCTTTCCCTTGATAGTGCTCAGTTTGAGCATATTAAATACCCTCAATTCATGCTTATCAGATAGAGTACTTCAGCTGAAGGGACACCCAGAGAGTCAAAACCAAAAGACAATGGATCAATGTGCCTCTGGCAGGCACACAGCAAAACCTTTGTGGCTAAAAGGTCAGGAGAACTTGGACATCTGGTAGGTTTTCAAGACTATAAACAGCTAAAGAGCAGCCATTGTCAAATTTCCTAACAGCATTCCTGAAAAACCTGTCCAAGGTGCCACAAGTCTCTCAGCACAGTATTTGAGTAACTGTATTTGACTCCATTTCTTAGTAACAGCGGAGGAATATCCCTGAGAACTGTTTCCTTGCATCCCTGAAGCTTCTGATGCAAAACATCCAGATTCCAACTGATTATATCACACTCACCACTTCAGTGAGCTTCCTCTAGCCCTTTTTAATGTTTTCCACCATTCTGTTTGTTACCACATCTTGTTTGTTTTGACTCATGTTTCTAGATTGTTTTCCCTGCTTTTTACTACTTGTTTGTTCTGAATAGAGCTACTCCAGTGAAGTTCCCATTTTTTCACCTCTGAAGTAGGATTCTGGTGTGAGGAGTTACTGGCACACTTGGCAATCACTCTGCTGCCACTTTGTCCATGAAGACAACCTTGAACAGGCTTTTAGGCTAAAACCTCCCCTGCCTGATTCTGGGAAGCCTTCACAAATAAAACTGATTTGAAAAGAGATTTACTTCAATTGATACAATGCTGTTCCTTATAAATATTCACTTTCTAACTATTTTTAGGTACATGAAATTGAATCTAAGCAGAAACAAGAAAAAGAGAACTCTGATCAGAGAACACCTGTGCTACATGTTGCCAAATTGAAGATAATTGTAGCAAATCTGTGGGGAAATTAAAATGTAAACGCATCCTGCATTAAAAAGTAGTACTTCTGTACAAATACTGAAAAAATCTGAACTTAATTCTGCAAAGGGCAGACAGTAAGATCAGCCAAATGGTGCAACCAGGATTTCACACAACTCAACACCCTGTGTCTAAGAGCAGTTGTACAGGGAAGTATCCAGGAGGGATATCCCTGACCCTACCAGCCAGCCTAAGCTGTTGGCTGCTCAAACTTCCCAGAAGTTGGTATCCTGTATTTAATTTTTATTAATGGAATTTCCTACCAAGAATCTGTCTAACCACATTCTGAACATATATATACACACACACACACTCTGAGCCTTCATCTGCAACCAGAATTACAAGTTGAATTTTCATACTATTAAAACAAGGAAATCTATCTGGAATTTCTTCTTTGAGATACACTTTCATGTGACTGTTGCATTTTTTTCTATAAATTATCCATGCCTCTTGTCTGCCAAAAAAAACCCTGGGTGTGGAACACCTGGAAATATAAACACACACATACAAAAACATATATATGTATGTGTAATTTGACATTCTAGCAGGAAGAAAGTGCACAGCATAGCAAGACACTGAGAAGTGACACCTGTTGAGTTTTGTCTTTCAAACATGCTGCTGTGTTCCTACTATTTTTAGTATTTCCTGCCATTTACTTTCATTCCCTAGAACATGTACTGTAATAGTAAATGTTGTGTGTTGTATACTTTGATTTGTGCACCCCTACATATGTATTTTATATACAATAAAAAGTGAAACCACACTCCAGGGAAAGCTTGAGACAGACTGCTAACCTGCCTAAAATAACTCAGACTATTAAGCTGAACATGTCAAAGTGTTTTAGTCAAAAGAATATTCCCCATCTCCTCCTCATCTGTTAAACACTCCAGGCTCAGGCTGAGAACCTTCTAGAAAATGCTGCATTATTCCTAAACCTGCACAGTGCTAGGACTCCCCTTGCTAAATGAGAACCACCCTGCAGCTGGCTGGAACAGAAACAAGGCAGTTTACCCACACAAACCACAGAGGAACACACACTTACACTTGGAAAGGGACTCGTTCTGTACGATTGTCCAGCCTTCATCTGCAACCAGGATTATGGGCTGGATTCTCTTGTGATGGCAATAATGGAATCTCTCTGGAATTTCTTCTTTCAGGTAAACCCTCATATGACTGTTGCAATTTTTGAGTAAGTTATACACATCTTCTTTGTCTGCCAAGGAAAATATCGCACGTGAAACAGCTGGAAATTAACTCCTGTTTACTACAATTATCTGTCATTAAACCTAAGATCCATTATTTCAAAATAATTATTAATAATTTTTAAAAAACACAAAGAAAAGGAATTTTTTTGCATCCCTTATGAAATGCTGCAATGGTTCAGGTGAATTCCAAAATTTGCTTTCATTTTAAATCAGACTCCTCCCAGATGTGGGTTTGGGGGTTTGGACCTACAACTCAACTCATCATCTGGGCTTGAAAGGCAAAATTGAAGCAGAGAAATCAAGAGAAAGCAGTAACCCCCTCAAGTAGACGATATTTTATCCCATGCAGTAATTTTTTTTGTTTTGTTTTTACTGTAGGAATCACTTTGTTCATTAGTCTGGCCACAGAGAGGCCAGCAATGTCGTGATTTCAGACATGCCTGCTGGGGACTACTCTGAGACACAAAAATGGAATTCATGGTACAAAAATGGAATTTATGGTACAAAATCTTAGGTGTGAGTCCCCAAAACAGAAGTGGTAAAATGATCAAAGTTGGGAATAGATGCTTGGAAATCTACACAGTGACGTTTTTTATTCTGAATAAACACATGGGTTTATTTCATGCTCACTGTGAATCACAGCTGCATAGACTAAGTGAGCAGGCAAACTAAGTACCTACCTACTTTCTCAACCACCTGATAAGGATCATCCTTATCAGCCACAGCAATTTGACAAGAAACTCTCCTTGTCCCACTGACTGCCAAAATCAACTTGCAAATAAATTAAACCATCATTCTTTAGCTTACTCCTTATGCCAAAGTTTTGCAACACGAACTCTATAGGTTTTGCAAAAAATTAGAACAGCCTAGCATACTGTGTACTTTTTAGAGGCAAGACAAACAAGATTTAATTCTCAGTATATGCCTTAAAAAATCCCCAAAGCCAAACATACTCTGCCTTGGCAGCACTGCAGCAACAGGAGTTCTGTCTATCAGGGTGTAGTTATTGCGCCCGAGGCATTTGTCCAGGACAATCAGCTTCTCTGCAGAGCAGGAGGCCATTCCATGGTCACTTGTTATGATGACATTTACAGTGTCCCACAGGCCTGATGCCTTCAGCTTGTCCATAAGGAAACCAATGTGATTATCCACTTCTTCCAACACTCTCTGCATGTTCTGGGTGTCACTTGGGCCATACTTGTGCCCACTTGCATCCGGTTCTTCCCAGTAGAGCACAGCAAAATTGACCACTGGGTCAGAGCTGTTCAGCCACTCCACAATTCTCTCCACTCTCTCCTCAAACTTCACTGAGAAGTTGTACTTCATAAAGAAATGAGGGGTTGTGTTGTTGATTTTTACATCACTACCAGGCCACATTGCAGCAGCACTGGCTCCCTTTCCCTGTTGTTGGTTTGTTACCCAAATTGGAACTGCATCATTCCACCAGAAGGGATCTGAATCGTTGAACTGTGAAAAATTTTTCTTGGCATCTGCATCGTACATGTCATTAGCCACAATGCCATGGCTCTCCTCATATAAACCTGTCACTATGGTGTAATGGTTTGGGAAGGTCTTGGTGATGAAAGTATTCTTGACTTCTCTTACAAGCACACCATCCTCAATGAATTCCTGGAGATGAGGAAGTTTGTAGGTTTCCAAGTAGTCAGCCCTGAAGCCATCAAAGGACACAAGGAGCAGCTTGGGTACCGAGTCAGCAGCTGAGTGAGCACAACAGAGGAGGATTCCAGCAAAAAACAACATCAACACCAAGCCCATTGTGGGGACTTTGAAGAGCTTCCAGCAGGTAATCAGATGCACCTGAAAAATTTAAACAGACAAGGATGTAACCAAAACAATTCTACTGTGACCAGTTTAACTAGCTATACATTATATACACCTTCCTTCCAGAGGGTAATTTCAAAACACCCAGTCTAAACCACCACTCGAGTCAACACTGGATTTCCCTACTGACTTCAGAGGTTTCTCAAATATTGTCAATTTTTCATATATTAAAACAAATGTGCAGTGAGATTTTTTCCACTGAAGACTAAAAGAAAGGAAGAATTGTTTTCTTTTGATCAGTTACTCCATTGTTGTGTGTGTCCTATTCCAATTCTACATTCCAAGGCAGAAAATCAGTATTTTTCCTCATGTTCAAGCACAGGCACAAGCACTTGAACAGCTCCAGACCCACATTTAAGAGTCCTCTGCAGCCCTAAATCCTTATTACACATCACTGTTCACATCAGAGGTCTTTTTCCGACTATAATTTTAGTTCTCCTTTTTCATCTCACTTTTCCTTTTATGGTTTCCACCCTCTAGAGTTGCTGGAAGACTTTTCAGCCTTTCAACAGTCCCATTTATTCATTGCTCACTCCATACACAGAACTACCAGGAGTAACTTCTCCTTTTCTTCTAAGCTGTTCTACATCTACCGTAACAGCATTTAAACCTGTCCTTCTTACACCACACTTTTCCCTCTATAAAAAAACCCAAAATTAATAACCTTAGGTACAAGGTGTTTCTCAGCAAGGAATTAATGATTATGAGTGCCAGGTACAATCTGTATGCTTTGACCCTCTCTTAATGTACTATGTGTGACTTAAGCACTTTGTTTAGGAAGCTACAGAACGATGCTCTCAGTCTTTAAAAAAGAGGAAGTGAAGCTCCAGGTTTCACAAAATCTTTTGCAAATACAGTGCCTTGTTAGCCCCATTCCAGCAATTTTTCCCTTTACATTTCTTTTATCCTTTAACCTCCTTTCTGTGCAGACAAACTGTGATTCTAGGGGGCACAGCAGCTGCCTTCCCAGCATTTTTAACATCAATCCTTCCCACAAGCTCCTTAAAGCGGAGGGTTATTTTAAAGGCATAAGGAGCTTTAATGTTAGCTGCAGCTTTAGCAGTGACGGGAATCCAAAGCACGGGAAGCCACCCCCTGCCCCGGTCTCCAACAGTTAAATTGTCTGCAGAAGATACAAAAGTTACAAGGATTGCCAAAAACAGCGTTAAGGCATCCCTTAGCACAGAGAACTTGGAGGACACACGCCTTTCAAAGAATTAAAAGGAGAAAAGAAACGGGAAGCGCAAGGCAGCGGCGAGATCACCCCTCCGATGCTGTCAGGTGCTTTAGAAAGCAGAACCAGAGTTTTCCACAGCGCAGCAGAGGCAAACCCGCGGGTTCCCCTGGAAATGCTCCGCAGCTGCTCAGCACTGCTGTTTGTATACACAAGTGGCATATTCTAACCAAAAACTAACTCTGCCCCAGGCAAACCCAGCAAAGCAAGCCAGCTGTGAAATACCACCGACACCAGTCCACCTGCTCCCGGACCTCCCGACCAGGTTTTGGAGTGGCTCGGCTCGGTCAGAACGGAGGTTATTCCGTCTGCAAAGCGCCCACACGCGGCACCGCCGACCAACCGGGCCCTCCGGGTCGGTTTCCCCCGCGCCTGTCCCTCACCCGCACTCGGACCGGGCTCACCGTCCCCACAGCCTTCCGCCGCGGGACACTCCGGTCCCCGCCGGGGCCCCACCGTGAGGTCCCGCAGAGCTCCGGCTCTGCTCGGGCCGGAACGCGCGGGCGGCACCGGAGGTGACCGGGGGCAGCGGGGGTGGGGGTTCAGCGCCTGCGCACCCGCCTCCCGCGCAGCCCCAACCGGCAACTGACGGGCCTTGAGGGGGGGGCGCGGGAGCCCGTCGGTGAGCGCGGCCTCCGCCCGCTGTGATTGGCTGCGGGCCCGCTGGCGGGAGATCCGATTGGCTGCGGCGTGGGGGGCGTGGCGCTGGGATGAACGGCGTGGTGGGGGGGGGAGCGGGAAGTGAGAGGGGTTGTGAGGGCTATGGGAGGGATGGTGCGCGTTGTGGGAGCAGCGGGGAATTCCTGTGACTTAATCTCACATAGTCAGTCATATGGAAAAGAGCTCTGAGATTGTCGAGTCCAACCTATGGCCGATGACCACTTTGTCAACTAGACCATGTCTCTCAGTGCCGCGTCCAGTCTTTCCTTAAACACCTCCAGGGACAGTGACTCCACGGCAGCCCCATTCTAATGTCTAACTGTTGGATCCTTTTTGTGAAGAAATAATTCTTAATGTCCAACTAAAACCTCCCGTGGTGCAGCTTGAGACTATAACCGTCCTGTCCTTGTTCCCTGGGAGCAGAGCCCGACCCCCCCTGGCTGTCCCCTCCTGCCAGGGAGTTGTGCAGAGCCACAAGGTCCCCCCTGAGCCTCCTTTTCTCCAGGCTGAGCCCCTTTCCAGCTCCCTCAGCTGCTCCTCCTCAGACCTGTGCTCCAGAGCCTTCCCCAGCTCCGCTCCCTTTCCTGCACACGCTCCAGCCCCTCAATGTCCTTCCCGAACTGAGGGGCCAGAACTGGGCCCAGCCCTGGAGGTGACCTCAGCAGTGCCCAGGGCAGGGGACAGTCACTGCCCTGGCCCTGCTGCCACCCACCGGGATGAAGGGGCAGAGCTCAGGGGAGCCATGGGAGCTGTGGGATGAACCCTCCCAAGCAGAGCAATGCGGTGTTTCCAGGGAGCTCAGGGATTTGTCAGGAATGTGTTGTACCCCCGGAGCGGGATGCAGCTCACTTTGGGGCTGTTGGCTGCCTTTCCCATTGTTGCAGAAGGGCACCGTGAGGTGAGGCTGCGATGGGACACGTCCTTGGGAGTGTCCCGGTGTTTTCCCAGCACGCCCATAATTTGCCTCCCGCCTCCTTTGCAGGTGCCCGGCGGCCCCAGGCTGTCACCTTTCCGAGGCAGTGCTGCTTGTCAGCATGACGCCTCCATGACTCCGTCTCCCTTTTGGTCACACAGCTCTGTAAGCTGGCTGTTCATATTCTTTCATGCACATTGCCTTTTTGTGGTCTCTTGTGGAAAAAAAAATAATAAATTGTTTACCCTAAAACTCAGAATACAGGCAGGAAATGGTCAGGTGTTGCTGAATGTACTCCGAGTGCCACTGCAGCAGTGTGTACTACAATGAGTTGAGATTTGTTTTGGGTCCTGGTGTAAGTTTGCTACATAAATTAAAACAAATAGTTTACATTCCCATGGTTTTCCTTTTTATTATGAGAAGGCATTAGTAATTCTGCAAAACCTGTTAAGTTACTGGTGCTGAAAAACAATGAGACCAGCTCTGTGTAAATAGAGGAATGAAGCATCCTTTAATAACACAGAGCACAAATCATCACTATTTTAAATTTCATCCTAAAAAAACTGAGAAACAGACATGCTTATGGCTTCATAACTGATTGAAATGGATCTGAATCTCATTCTGTGTACCCTGCTAGATGTTTATTCTGCAGGTGGTGTAGATTTCAGTTTGTTTCTTCCTAATGGCTTTCACATATGTATGAGTTAAGCAGGTTTTGCTACCTGTGTGTGCCAGCTGTGGAGTGGCTCTAAAATGTGGTACAATAGGCTGAATAAAGTGACACACCCCTGATTCACCTTGATTTATGGAATGTAGCAGGTGTGGCAAAACACAGGCCTATAAAAGAGGGAAAAAACATCTCCATCTCTTCAGCGGTTATGTGTCAAGTTCAAATCAAGGTCCTTGTGTTTTTTTTTTCTCTGGGTCTCTTTTTGATTGCCCAAATTCAGCTTTGTGAGTATGCACATGACAGCTGATCATGTGGAGGAGGGATATGTCCTTTATAAGTTACTTTGTTGTATTGCCTTAAATTTTTTTTTTTTTTTACACAGAGCAAGCTAGAGCTGCAGGGAATGTATAACAGACGAGGTGCAATATTTTGACCAATTTTGTTAAGTTACTATTGAGTTCTTGTTAAAAACTTTATGTATAGATGCAGGCAACTTTTAAGCACCGAGGCTCTTCTGCCAGCCTACTTTTGCAGCATACTCACTCAGCTATTCAGTCCTGAAAGGTATGAGTAATCTCTTGTTTACTCTTGCTCACATGCTTTGAAAACCATTTGCAGTGTTCACTTATTCACGAGCCCAGCCTAATGTGTTGTGCCCAGTTTGACACATCACACAGGCAGCACACCACAGCAGCTCTGAACTCTGAGCTGGTCTGGCCAATATGTATCTAATGTGTTTATTACAGCTCTTGGTTCCATTTACAGTGTTTGCCTACAAGAAATGGCTGAGTTACACGTGTACTGACATTAAGAGGAGTAAAACTGAGCCATACTGAGATGTTTGCCTTTCTTCACCTGGATCTCTCTGTTGTATTTTAGCCCATGTTTGCCTTTAGAGGCTGCATTTCAAAGCACTGGATGCTGCCAGAGCTGTCCAGATTTAGTGCTGGAGTACAATTGAGCATTTGCAGCTCAAAAACCATTAGCCAATGACAGGAAGAAAAGAGCAGGCAACCTCAAAATATTCTCAGGGGTTGCTAGGTTTAGTACAACACTTAGATGAGAAACCATGCCCCTAGTTGGCAGTGTTGTAGAGGTGAAGCAACTGAATTTACTTGGATTAATGAAATTTGGGGTTAACTTGGATTAATTTAATTTGGATTTTTCAGCCTGGAGAAGAGAAGGCTTAAGGGTGACCTAACTCTGGCCTTCCATCACCTGAAGGATGCCTGCAAGAAAGATGGAGAGGGACTTTTTACAAGAGCATGGAGTGACAAGACAAGGGGAAATGGCTTCAAACTAAAAGAGAGCAGGTTAAGATTGGATATTAGGAAAAAAGTCCTCCCTGTGAGGGTGGTGAGGCCCTGGCACAGGTTGCCCAGAGAAGCTGTGGGTGCCCTATCCCTGGAAGTGTCCAAGGCCAGGTTGGAAGGGGCTTGGAGCAACCTGGGCATAGTGGAAGATATCCCTGCGCTGTATTGCAGGGATATCTTTCCTGAACAAGAACTATTTCCTATATTTCCAGTTTTATTCTCAATTTTATCCATGTGATGGAGACCTCTGTCGCCATTTTTCCATTTTTGCTCAGTAGTTTTTTTAATCTGCCATTTAACCTGTAATTTACTGTGTTTTGATGCATCTTTATACAATTGAGATGAAAAAAAATAGATGCTTCATGAAACCATAAAAAGAGCTGGGTGAGTAACAGCTGTTAAACTTTATTAGACCTTAAGCTTTTAGTGCCCATTTAATCCAAAGCATTTCCTGTATATGGAGGCTATAAAGAAAAAGGGCTCTTAACCTTTCTGTTTCTCAAACTATGTGGAAGGAGATCCCCAAGGCTGTGTGACAGGGTGATACAGAGAACTGTAGTGTCTCTGCCTTCTTTATTTCAGTTACCAGAGCCTCCACTGCAAACAGGCTTGAAACTGGGTTGCTGAGCTTTTCAAGGGTGCTTAGTTTCAGAGATAAACAAGGCTGTTGAAATTATGCCAGATTTTAAAGGCAAACAAAAATGTTTTTCTTGGAGCAGTTAGGCAGATAAATGTTGGTATTTCTTAGGCTCTCAGGTATTCCAATGAGGTTTCTAAACACAGACTTAAAGACCAAATCAATAAAGTTTTACAAAATGAACTGGAAGACCAAAAATAAAGGGCTTTGAAACATCAAAATCTGGAACAAGAAGGTGCTGCAGCAGGTAAAGCAGTTTTTCAAATGTATGTTGACAATGACTCCTGGTATTTCTAACAACTAAAAGCTGTTGATAACACAAGAATTGAGTGTCCTGTGCAAAGTGGTTTTCTATCGTTTGTCTGGTTCCAAGTGGAGAAATGTCTGTCATATGCAGAGTGAAATTTATGGGTGTGTTGGCTTTAAATATGCCTTTTATGCAGCCAGCAGCCAAGGAAATCTGGGTGAAGGTGAATCACTATTACTACAGTGGGGTCCTGGATTCGTGAACCAGCCCCTCAAGACTGCAGAATCCAGGTCAGTTTAGCAGAACAACAGATGGATTTCTGGATGCCTGCTTCAAGGATGTGCTGACTCCTGTGTGAAATGTGTCATCCTGAACATTTTCCAAACCACTGTCTTCTGAAATAATTCTTTGGTGTATTTGTTTTCCTTACTGCAGTACAAATAGAATACAGATAAAGGAACAAAATGTGGGATAAAGTCTTGTCCTCATGCTGTTTAGTGCAGGATTGGCAGTGGATAGAGGATTACTGTTGATGAACTGTGTAGAGATGAGGTGTTGCCAGCAACACAAGTAAAAGCTGAGGCTGGAAATGGTGCAGGAGTTTGTTTGTGGTTGATTTCCTCCAAGTATTGAGTGCAGCCAGGAGTGAAAACAAAGTGGTATGAATTTATTGCAAGTCCCCTTGTAGTATGTCTGTAAACCATGACCAGTCTGTCTCCTTGAGCCCACAGTGTAGTTTTGATAATGTCCGTGAACTACATGTTGCAAAGCTTCGGAAATTTTGGATATTTATGAAGGAAAAAGGGTGTTGTTTTTTTCTTTCTGTAAAACCAATATCCTGAATGGCCAGGAACATTCATGATTTTGCATTGAGTGCAGTTAAGTGCAAATGAAGGGTCTGATCCTCTGGGATGCTAAGATCCCTCAGAAACTGGGGGACAGTAAACTTTGTTTACCATCATTCAGTTTGAGGTTCAGCTGTTTCCAAGAACTCTGAGTGTTTTAACCATTCAGGATTTATTTTTTTTTTTTGCATCTCTTTGTCTGGAAAAAGATACTTTGGAGCAAGAAACTGAAGGGCCTTAATTTCTTTAGTTTATGTGGAATGATTTACAGGCTTTTTGCCTAAATTGTGCAAGTATCTTCTTTGAGAACAAATAAAACTGAAGGACTCTTTAATTAAACCGTTAAAACTATAGGAATATCCAACTGGAAATGACCAGAGAAATTCCTGTAAAAGCAGGTTGCTATTTCCAAACAGGGAACCACTGAAGATACTTGTGGCACTGATGGATGGGTTGAAGTTTACAATATTATGGAATGTCTAGAGTATATGCAAATTATTGCTTCAATAAAGGTGTGGCCAGATAGAAGTCTTCAGAATCTGTACTAAATAGTGTCATGTGAGGTTTTGCCTCTGATTCTTAATCTCTGAGAATATGTGAGGTGTTCTCTTTAGGGATCTGATATTCTTGTTACTCTTTGTTCTTTCCACCCTTCTTTTCCACTCTGGAGGAGAGGGATAACTGACTCTAGCAATGCAGGAATTTCTTTACAAGTCAGTCAGTCAGTCTTCTGCTTTCATTTTAAAATAAGTGCAAGGTGGAGGAGCAGATTTCTGTTGGGGATTCAGGGTGAACTGCTGAAGTTTCAGTAGTAGCTTCAGCAGTCTGAGTGTGCCATTGCCCTTATCCTTCAGATAAATCAAGCTGCTCTAAGCAAACAACTTAAATACCAGTAAATGTCTGTGTGTGTTTGAGCTGCTGAACTGAGCTCTGTGTGTCTCTGCAGAGTGAACCAGGCAGTGATTTGGGTTCCTAGACTCAGTTTTTATGTACATTTGTGGGCTTCTAAATGTAGATAAATACCAGCCTTGCTGTCTAAACAGACACGTCTGTTGTAGGGAGCGCTGATAACTGGGCTGTATTAAAGACCATCTTCAAATACTTTTGATATAATTATTTCCATCTTTTTCTATATGTACCTTGAAGTGCTCATCAGTGTCCACTGGACTGTAGAAAGAATCAGTGATTTGCTTATTCCAGGTGCTGAACACTAACAAAACTGTAACTTGTGTCTAAGTATGCTAACTGGACTGTAGTCATGTTGATTCTGGTATGTCTTCCTTTAAAAAGAATAAAGTTGAAGTAAAATCAGAAATTCAGTCATAAAGTAAAAAACAAGCTTCTCTTGAAAGTGAGGAGTTCTATTGCTCATGTTCTTTGTCCTTTTATGAACTTTTCTGCTTATGGTTTTTGTACTTCTTTATGTTTCTGCAGAGCTGGTGACCAGCATTACCAGTGTCTCATGTGGGTCCAGATAGTCAGTGACACAAGCTGGATTACAGAATTAGCAGCAGAAAGTATTGTGTTACTAACTTCCACAATAACTCAACATCTTCTAGATTTGGGAGCAGAGGAATTTAGGGAATGGATGAAATTGATGATCTCTGTTTTGTAATCTTGCATTCTCATGGCTTTAGGGTGGGACTCTTATTCAGAGGGGTTTAGTTTTGCTGAGACCTTTTTTTTGCTCTCCTGTCTCATACAACCTCTTCCCTCTCACTTCTGTGCAGGAGAGAATTCCCATTTCACTGGACACTTAATGATCATTTTCATTGCTCTTGGAGGGTGGGAGAGGAAAGAAGAACTTGGATAACTCACAATAAAGAAACCCACAGACTGTACTTATTTTTAAATAATACCGTATGCTCTTACTCCTTGTTTTACTTGTGATATTTTAAACCCTCCAGCAGGTGCTGCTGCATCCTGCAAATGTTGTCTTCGTGGAGGGGAAAAAAAAAAAGTCATGGACTGGCCTACAATTGGACTTTGTTCTTTGTGTCATGCATATTTCTGTGTTCTTTTTTTCCCCTCAAACTGTTTGCCAGGTAAGTTATTAAGGAGAGAGTTTTTATGATCCCAGCGAGTTTAATCCTGCAAGAACTCTGTAAGAAGGGGTTGAAGATCAGTGGGAGCTGCTGATCAAAGTCATGCTGAGAACAGACCCAGGCAGAAATACATTTGTATTTCTACAAAATATGAAGAAATCCAAGTGTTTTCTTAGAAGTGAAAAGTAGTCCTAAAAGAAGCTGAATTTATAAAACCAGCTGTTTTATTGCTTTTCTGAAGTTTCTGGAAGTTCAGTAATTTAAGTCCATGATTTTAAATTGGTCTTACCATTAGCCTTGGTCTTGAGTGCTAGAAGTTTGCAAGACAGATTACACATCACCCATTTCAGGATCTCTGAGTTAGCATTTCCAGGATTTAGTGAGGAATTGTGGCTGAGTTACATACAGATAATGTAAAAAATGTGCTTTGTCCTGTTTGGTGATGGACCACTTGTGCCAGGCAGGAATGTGGGGATAGTAAGAGTTGAAATTACGCCTTGGCAATGTATCCTTGAAGTCCTTGAGTTGCAGCAGGCCAGAAATGCCCTCATGAGCCAAATGATCTCATTGATCTCTGATACTGACCTGCATCTTTGTACCGAACAATCACAGTGATTAAACTGGGTTGTGACCATGATCTTGGCACTCTTCTGCTTATCTAGGAACTCTAAGTAAGATGAAATATTGCTTTGCTTTTGATATTTAACTTTAGTAGTACTCTAAAGTTAATATAAGGGTAATGGCAGTTAACTACAGTCATAAATCCCAGGCAGGCTGCACCTGCTAGCCTGCACTGTGAAACAGCTTGTGTTCCCTTCTTGTTCTGCCTGGAATGGCTTGAATTACCATCTTTCTCTTTCACTTCTCTTCTTTATTTCTTTAAGAAATCTAACCTGGCTGTGGCAGTTACCACTCAGGAAGTTACAAGGATGGGTCAAGAGTACACCTTCATTTTCCTTTTGACTCAACTTCAAAAGATTAAATGTAATTAGTTTATAAGAATTCATGTAATAATCTATGTAATCCAGGTGCAGTAAATATGGAGATCAAAAGTCCTTAGTCAATAAGGCTTGAAGTTCTCATGACTTTAATAAATTGGTAACTTTATAATAATCTGATAACTGCAGGTTTGGATATTCCAGAAGTTTCAGCTCTGTTGCATTCAGTTGCTCTGGAATGTGTATCTGTCTCTATAAGGGCAGTTAATTCTTTGCTAAAGCTGGCAGTATTCACCCACTTTAGGTTCTGAGCAGTTTGGTGTGTCTCTCCATTCATTAGAGAAAAGGAACTGTATACACAAAGTGGCAAACAAGATTTCTACAGTGTATGTCTTACAACATGGAGATACATAGCTTAAATGTGATTATAATTGATGCATTATGTATATGTAATCATGATTAGTACTTCTTCATTGCTTTCTTTTCCTATATTTCCAGGGCAGCTCATGAGAGCTTTTACAGTTTTGGCCCTAGTTTATAGTTCAGAGGAGGACAATGGCAAATGTGAAATGTGTGGTCCCCAAAGTGAATGAGTGGCAATGTTAGAAAGAGTTAAAATTTATCCCTTTATAATTTTTTTGTAGTTTTTTCATAAATGATCTTCAGTTGATGATTTTGTAAATAACCACTAAAATGTTGTAGATGATTGTATTATGGAGGCAGTTTTGCTTTGCTTTTCCTTGAAGTTTTTGTGAAAAAACTCACTCCTATTTTGTGAAAATAGCGTGAGTGGGTGAAGTCTGCATTTCTACCTCTTTACAAAAAATAGATTTCCAGTAGAACTATTTTCAACTTCCTATGTAAGAATACTTATTTTTTACTGTAGCTTTCTAGTACTGATAGATTCTTTAGCTAGTTTTTGCTATACTTATCCAAGCAATACCTGGGAAAAAAGCTGATTACAGCCCTTGAGATACAGTTCCCAGGAGTCAGATCGACAAAGGGGTTAAAAGTGAGACAGCCTTTTACTTGGTGGAAGTGCAGTTGTTGATTCAAGGCTCTCAGTAAATGATTGTTGGAGATCTGCCATGTGTAGCTGAGCATTCAGAAAGTACACCACAGACTCTGTTTCCTCCTGAGGAGCCTTGTCTGTCAACATCTCACTTTAATTGTAGTCTGTAAGGTACCAGCAGGCAGGCAAAGCTCACCAGCCAGCAGCCATGGAAGATCCAGTCTTCACTGACAACAGTGAAAATGCTAACAGCACCACTGTCTCTGAGGTTTCAGATTCTGAGGAAAATAAAGGGGGTGATCTTTTTGATCATGTCCATGAAGATTCAGCATCCCCTTTTTCCATTACTAATACCCCAGAAAACATGGATGGTAGTAAGGAGAATTCAGAAGATAGCTGTAATGATTCTGTGGCCTCTCAGCATGGAAGTGATGGAGAAGATGATTCTTCATCTCACCATGGTGCTGAAGAAGACTACCCACAGCAGCAGATGGATCTGATGAGCCCAATTCTGGAAGACAAAGATGAAGAGGGCTCAATGTTTGAGAGCAACCTGCATTTTCCTCCAGATTTCCAGTTTCGTCAGAGACAGAGCACTTTTACCAGCTCTTCAACTTCCCTCAAGTTTCCCCTTAACAATAACTCTGGAGAAACTAACAACTTCCAGGAAGATTTTGAGATTTCCGTTTTTGTAAAGGTAAGAACCTGGGTGCTCCTAAGCATACCCTACTTTAAAACCACAAATCAATATCTGCATCCTCCAAAACAGTGAAATACAGCTACCCACTGCTTTGCTGTCAACTCTGCTGCAGGGAGCCAATCTCTTCGTTTAACTCTTGCTTCTGTAAGCAGAGAAAGAGGTGATTTGTGTTGTGTGGAGGTGCCTGGGATTTCTTCATTCAAATGGCAGTATGGTGCAAGTATTCTGATTGTTGCTGCAATTCATTTATTCTGGGAAATCTCTCTGCTGTTACAGCTAGGCTGCTACTACTTAGTTGAGCTAGTTCAGCTATCCCTGCACTTCACTATCTAGCAGCTGAGAACTCAAAAGTAATAGCTGTGAATCCTATGAAGAAAACTGAATATATAGTTTAAATAATGCTTATCCCTGAAAGAAATTTTTCTTTCCTTTCTTTCAATATTTAGTTTTCTGTAACAATTTAAACATGTATTTTCATTAATTTCCATTAAAGTATAAATTACTGAGAGGGGTTTCATACCTTCTCTCACCTTATAAAGGATCACTTAGGTTTCAAAACTGTAAACACCTGTGTTCTTGAATAAACACTATGATTCCCTTCAGAAACACACTTGTATTTAATCTTTCTCAACATTTATTAGGCTGAAACACAGGCCTGACAGTTCTCTCTTTTTAACTATATAAAAATGTTCAAGATCTTGTGTATCTTGAATAGAACAATACACCATGATTATAATATTCTGTCATTTCAAGAGAAGCCTCATGAAGTTTGTCACTTTTCAACATAAATAATATTATCAAAATCTGTTTCTCAGTTCCATTGGGAGCTGGAGGAGAGATTTTGTCACAACACATAATGAGAAGTATTTTCAGCAGTTGTTATTTGGTTAAATGACTCCCCGAAACAGCACCTGTCCTATTTCTGTTACTGGATCATGGTCATTACTAAAATATATATTGGTTATATGGTCAAAGTAAGAGCTGGGACATTAGTTCTATTTTATATTTCTGCATGTTGTCCTGTGTATGTGTTAAAAGTTGCAGCAATTGAGTACATTTTGTTGGTTAGCAACTACATGGTGTTAGCAACCTGTATTTGGGCTTTAAAATAATCTCTTTATTTTCCTTATTCTTTCTCATTCCTCTCATTTTTCTATGGATAAAATAAGAAATGTGTGCAGATGTTCCCATTCAAGCAGTTAATTTGAAAAAGTGAGAAGAGAGGCATTTTGCATAGAACTGCCAGGGACAAGGTCTGAGGAAGTCCTTTTCCTTGCTTTTGTTGTGCAGAGTAGTTGATTATCCCATAAAGGTTCTTATCAGCTACTCCAGAGAGAAAGGCAAACTGTGCTCTCTTCACTTTGGAAACGTGACTGCCCGGTGTCTTTGAGATGTCCTTGAGCCCCAGGAGATCCCTACCTGGCTGAAAGGCTCTCAGGTGATCCATGCTGTGCCCAGTGGGCTGGGCACTGGGTCATGCTGGGTAGGTGACTGAACTGAACCCCTGTTACAGTGTTTTACTCCTTGAGAACGTGCTGATGTTTAGTTTTTGGCTTTTTGTTTTTCTGTCTTTCTGGGGTCAAAGTAATAAAGCAGTAACTCCATGGAGTGCAGATCCAGCTTTGCTCTCATCAATTATCTATTTAGCAAAAGTCAGCCTGTAAAATGGAAGGTCACAGAATAATATATAACAAGAGTAGTGAAATCCCTGAGGTCTGTGGCTTCTTGCACATGGGGCTGACATCTCAGTTGTGTCAATAAATATTACTCATAGATGGTTCCCTTCTCACATGGTCTCTAGTCCACCTGAGGCCAGTGTTGCTCTGAAATTGGGTTCATCTGGGTTTGTACTTTTCTGCAGACGCTAACAGTGACAGCAGACCTGGTGCTGTAGGACAATAGTGATCATGGCAGTTCTGCCATTATTTATTCCTCCCTTTGCTTGTAGACATAATAAATCTCTGTGAATGACTGGAAATGTGAGTGTCAGAGGACTGAACACCAGAAACAGTGGGAAGATTAAATGGTATCTAACTCACAAGGCAGCTGGATGGATAATGTCTACAGTAATCCATTCATTAGACACCAAGAAAATGTTTACATCACTTTAACTCATTTTTCACTGATTATCAGTGCTTGGTAACTATGTCATGTCAGTGGGCTATTTCAGGATGTGCCATAAGGTAAAAAAGGAATTCCCTGTGCCTTTAAGAGCAGAATGCAGCATGTAACAACATGAATCTGTTTGTATGAATCCAGCACGTCCAGGCTTGTCACAGCCTCCTTAATGCCCTTTCAATAACTGTAATTTATTCAAACAAAAGCCTTTGCAATTTGAACAGAAATATGATTGGCACAGAGGCTGTGTTACTGAGTGCACAGAACAGCCTGACCCAATCATAGCTCCAAGGTCCAGCCTTCTCCCCTTGTACACTGTATTTTCCTATTGAGCAGAATGTTTGTTCTGAAGGTTTGGGTTTCTTTGAAAATTTTAACTTTTTTGTTTTCCTGAAGCTTAAGTTGTTATTTAAAGAGCAGTCCTCCAATTTTCTTTTCAGAAGGAAATTATTGCCCTTCTGGTTTTTTGATGACCTGAGACTGACTGCAGATTATAGCCTCTCTGTACTCATTTGTGCCATAGGAACATGGTTCCCAAAAGAAGGAAGGCAATTCTTTACCCCAAGCAATAAACACCTTGTGTTAGGCAAAAATACCAGTGCTGTGCTGTGATTTAGCATCATCAGCCTGCACCTGTTGGATCACTGCACTGGAGTAACAGAGTTATGGATGCTGGAGAGCATCTCTGGAGATTACCTTGTCCAATCCTTGCTCAGAGCAGGATCACCTACAACAGCTTGCTAGGGTTATGTTTGGTTTTCAATGTTTCCAAAGTTGAAGAAATCACAACTTCTCTGTGCAACCATTCTAATGTCCTACCATCATGGGAAAACTGTTTTAAATGGAATTTTGTGTATCTAGATTTGTGCTTGTTGCCTCCTGTCCTTTTAGTAGATACCAATGTTTATATTTAAGAATCAGAACCTATGCATTTAGCTGTTTGAATTATGGTAGCCTTCTATAACATTTCATTAAGTCAGGAGCTGGAAAATAAAGGACATTTTTGTTTTTCCAACAAGATGTTTCCCACCCCCTCATTTGAAGTGCTGAGTCCTGCACTTGGGTCTCAACAACTCCTGCAGTGCTGCAGGCTGTGAAAAGAGTGGCTGGAAAGCTGGAAAAGGAGCTGGGGGTGCTGGTGACAGCAGCTGAACATGAGCCAGCTGTGCCCAGGTGGGCAAGAAGGCCAAAGGCACCTGGGCTGGACCAGCCATGGAGTGGCAGCAGGGCCAGGGCAGTGACTGTGACTGTCCCCTGTCCTGGGCACTGCTGAGGCCACACCTCAAATCCTGGGTTCAGTTCTGGGGCCCTCATGGCAAAAAAGAAATTGAGGGGCTGAAGCGTGTCCAGAGAAGGGAATGGAGCTGGGAAAGGGTCTGGAGCACAGCTCTGGTGAGGAGCAGCTGAGGGAGCTGGGGGCTCTTGCTTTCCAAACTCCCTAAAAGGAGAATGAAGCCAGGTGGGGGTCAGGTTCTGCTCCCACATAACAAGTGACAGGATGAGAGAAAATTCCTCAAGTTGTGCCAGTGGAGGTTTAGGTTGGATATTTGGAATTTTTGTTTTTTCAATGGAGAGGGTTGTCAGGCACTGGAACAGGCCACTCAGGGAAGTGGAGTCACCATCCCTGGGCATCCAAAAACATGTGGATGTGACACTTGAGGACCTGGTTTAATGGTGAACATGGTGGAGGTGCTGGTTGACAGTTGGATGTTATTCCAAACCTTACCAATTCTGTGGTTCTTTGATTTCTAAGCCAGGATTATCTAAGGACTCCAACTTGGTGGCACAACTAACTCTGTGCTAGTTCCCTACTGACTGCCCAAGCTGAGCTGAGCTGGTGAGAATGACAGACCACATTCCTCACAGGGACAGTGACGCTCGTGTCACTGGGGAAATCACACTTCTTCCTAATGAGTTGCCTTTTCTCTTGTTTTATGAAGCATTCTGGAATCTGTTGAGAAAATTCTGTTTAGGAATGTGCATTAATTGTTCGGAACATGAACTCACAGGACAAATCTAACTTTAAGGATGATTTAAAGAGAGCAGAACCACATGGATGTCCAGTGAGAAATTAGTGGTTAAACTGGTGTTTTGCTGAGCAAAACTGAGCATTTCTTACTACACTCATAATCTACAGAGGAAAACAGCTGTATTTGCAGTTGTGGGCTGTTAGATATTTGTAAGCATGACTGGGTGTCCAGATACCTCCTGGCAATGGAAACCAGTTAGTCCTCTGATTGACTCCAATGCAGCACATGAGGCTGGTGTTCAGCCATATCTTCTCCACCAGGTTTGCAGGTAGAAAGGTAAATTCAGGCTGAAGCCAGGTAGCAGCTGTAACTCTCCATATGTACACAAAATTATAGTTTGTCTTTTTATAGCATTTTAGCCTTTAAAATATTATAAATAATAAATCTAACGGAAATGTGCAATTATTATTTTGGTCTTAATAATAAGCTTAGAAAAAGGTTGAGTGATTCATAATCCACCTTTTAAACAGCGTTAACTGAGCAATCTGAGAAAGGAAAAGATCCAAGAACTATTTTCAGAATCTTCCAGTCTTGGCAGATTTACAGACCAAGATGCTGAAGTTAACATGTACACAGCAGGAAATTACTCATGGGGAGCCAATATCCTAACGTGATGCCTGTTTTGATAATTAAAATGAAATTAATGGTTGTTTATTCCTGCAAATAGCTTGAAATAGCTTACAAGTACAATTAAGTATAGAAATACAAGTCTGGAATACCAAGTAATGTGTCCTTCTGCTCTCAGTCTTATCTAGACTATCCTTAATAGATGCTTCTTTGGGAACATTCAGTGATGCCCATTCAGCACCTGCACCAATTAGTCTCTGTCAATGCTTAATTATTGTCCTGAGACAATATTTTCCTTTAGTAAAATTCTATTGCTCTGAATTATGCTATTTTTCTTTTTGTTATACAATACCTTTATGTATATAGAAGACACAGATCAAAATTTCCTTCAGTCTTGCTTTCTTGAACTAAACAAGTCCTTCAGCTTGCCTTAAAGCTTGAGTCATTTCTAAATATTGAGTGGTTTGGTGTGTTGTGGTTTGGGGTTTTTTTGTTTTAGGGGTCATTTTTATGACCTTTTGCAGTCTTTCTCCAGTTAATTTGTATAATTCTTAGGCTCTAGTTTGGAAGTACTAGTAGCACAAATAGCAATGCTAATAAAAATTATTACAGCAAGCACCTCTTTAATTCATCATTTATCCAGCTCTCTATCTGTTCTATTTCAATGTATTTTTGAATCCTTTAACATTTGTATGGTTCCTCCAGCCCTGATGTTTTCCCAATAAATGCTTCAGTAACAGTCTTGCCCATTTGCAAGCAGGTGTAACCAGTAGTACTGCACAGTTTGCAGCTGCCATTTGACTTGTGGAACCTCAGGTTTCTCTTCTGTGAGAATTAGGTTTCTCTTAGTGGTGTGATCAGACTCTGATCACCCCTCACTGGAAACAGCATGGTTTTGGAGTCAGAGAACTGCTCTGACATAAATCCAGTGTGAAAGACACCCTCACCAGTGCTTTTGCTCTGCTAACTCAGAAAATAAGGTACACCTTTAACACTTCCACATCACTGTGCAGACCCAGTGTGGCTTTATGGCTCCCTCCTCCACCCTGTCCTGTCCAGCAGACTGGTAATCTCTGAAGTGTACCCAATAAACCTAATAGCTACTAACCCTTATTTCTGAGGAGGAAAACTGTGCTGTGGGTCTCTTCACAGCTGGATTTATGCCTATTCAAATTACTCTGTGTGTGTGTGTGTGAAAAGATTAGTGGCAGCCGTTTTGCTGCAGATAACACCCACTCCCCCAGCTATCAGTCACCAGCAAAACGTGTGTTTCAGCAGCAGGGCAGAGCAGTTTGCTTAATCTTTTGGATACAAAGGGGAAAAGGTCTTGCTTCCAACCCTTGCTGAGTGTGTGCCTCACTCAGGCACCTGTGGAAAGGTTTGTGAATCCGTTTTGAGCTGGTGCTCCGTGCCCCCCTCAGTGCGCGGCTCCAGCCACAGCGGTGTCCGGGCACAGCGTAGCAACAGCTTCAAAATACAGACCTGGATTATCTAGGATAGGAAATTGTCCCTGCACAGTGATTGCAGCAATGGCCAACACAATGTAAATAATGGAGGTCACACTGAGAGAAAATTAAACCAGGATTTATTTACTCATTTGTTTTCCTTATATATATTTCATCTTGTGATTCCCTCTTTGATGTTCTGAAAACAAGGCTCTTATCAAGGCTCTTTTCCCAGCATGTTTTTTGTTGTTTTTTTTTTTTTTTTTTTAAATTCTCAGCACCTACATTTTTGGAGTGAAAAATGTTTGGATTTGTGGATTGATTTTTTCCTGGCCTTGAAAACTTATCTGTGTAGTAGTATTGTCAACTGTTAAAAGGATCCTGTCCAAAACAGAGCAATTTGTATTATTTTGAATTGCTTATTTTAGAAGTACCTATAGAGCAGCTCTACTGAGACTAAGATTTTACAAATGCAAAGTAATGTATAATCCCTGCAGAGCAACAAGTGATAATATATCACCTATTTTGGAGTCTGCAAAAGGAAAGCAGCATTTCTGCTCTGCTCTTTGTTTTCTTTAGATATCAAGGGTTGGATTTGGTTCATCCAACTGAAGGTGTGTCTGTAAGCCATTAACTACATCTCTGCAGGATATCTAGGCTCTTTCTGCAACAAAAACCTATCTGAAATAGCATGGTGGGATGTTAATTCCTGTGGCCAAGTGCAAGCACACCTATAGAGGGAGGTTCCATGTTAGATCGACCCTGTTCATTGTATGGAGCAGGGCCTAATTCAGTTTTCCAACCACGGGCATCCCCTGCTGGTTTAGATGTCTAAAGGCTTCTTTCCTGTTTCCAGCTGCCTCTGGAGTGTCCCATAGATCCTGTCTCATATATGTTTATGGATTTATTCAGCTATTCTATCAAATGCTGCTGGATATCTAAGCTTAGGCAAGTGCATCAAGCCATAAACTTTCACTGAAAACAATGGCCTGTTCACCTAAAGTTAAATAAACTGAATACTACCAGTAACAGTTTAAATACAAATCTTGGACTAGAAGTGAATTCTGGTAATGGACATCTGGAAACAAACTTTGGATTGATGAATTTCTTTTTTCAGGCTATTTAATTTCCCTTTTTGTTTCAGTGTCCCCGCTCAGCAACAACTGAAGTGCAATAGTGATCAAACAGTGTGATGTTGGACACTTCTGCAGTTCACTTACAGTCTAAATGAACCAGATAAAATTATTTAATACATTTTATCATCTTTCCAAGATTGAGATCCAGCATTCTTCCTTTAACTTCGGTCAAATCTTATCCTTTTTTTAACAGCAATCCTCATATATGTGTCTTTCAAGTGTATTTATCTTAGAATCACATTTTATTTCAGACACCACAGTAGAAGAGAAAAGCTAACTGAACATACTGAATTTGAATTCCTAGATACTGCTTCAAACACAGCTTAAGATTTTAATTGGGAAAAGAAATTTTTTTTTTTTTTTGGGTCAGAAGACCCTGCACTAAAGGCAAATTTTCCACTGTTGTGCCACTAGTAAATAACTAGTATATTTACTAGTTCATTTAGAGTTACTCAATGTCCTCTCATAACTATGTTTGTGGCTGAACCAAGACTTATAAATATTTTTATGAATTTGTGGCAATATAAAAATATTTACTTCTTTGTGGAAAATGTTATGAACCTGTGAGAAACTGACTTCTGTAGCAGAAGAAAAGGAGGAAGTGTGTCACTCTAAAATGAGTCATTTATTTGTCATCTGCAGGTATGATTTTTATATTTAGATCTCTAGGTGATCTTTTTCATATCAATTAGTGAAAAAATTGTAGGTGAATTTGCACATCTCTGATAATGCAAGACGTCAGTGACATTCATGACGTTACAATGACGTGCTCAGGGATAGCTGGGAAGTGAATTTGTCAGTGCACAGGTCTGGTTTCAGTACATCCAGCAGTGTTCAAAACCAGGATTTTGATTTACAAGTAAATTGATTTTCTGTTGCAGGCTCCATGCAGGTGTTAATGAAGTAAAACTTGAGAACACATCTTCTGAGAGAAAACCATTATCTTCCTGCTTATATGTTTATAAAAGATGAGGCACAGAAAGGTAGAAATAATCTGCACACTGACCAAGATGGTTTCTTTGAGGATTCTAGGTAATCTGAAAAAGAAATTCATAGGACTGGATGTGACTTTTTGGGACATGAAATTGAGTATCCTGTTACAGACAGCCTCATCATGCAATACTTAATTCATAAAGTGATCAAAGTCTATTTAGAAACTATTACTATTACTTTTGGAAATCTGTTTCAGAATGTCACTACTCTAAAGGTTTGACACTTTAATTTCCATATTACCTTTATTTATGTGCAGTTAAAACATCCTTGCTCTTGTGCCAGCATGGTACATTAGTAGTCATTCATGCACTTAGCTCTTTTAAAAATCAGTTTAGGCTTAGACAACCTCAGATGTTTTGGGGCTAAACCAGCCAATCCTTTTTGTCTCTGTTCCTGCCAGTTGTCATAGTAATCCCCTTCTGCACATATTTTCTTTCCACAAAGGTGCTTTTTTTTTTTTCACAGCTGCATCTTGTCTCAGGTTGCTTCTGCTTTTATAGCTAAACTAAACAAGCAGCAAAAAGATTCTTTTAATAACCTCCTGTTTAAAGATACCTGTGATTGAGTAAACAAATTCTATTTGAGGTGAAATGTCTATGTTGCTGTGCTTGGGAGATCTCAGCACTGTGTCCCTGTAACTTGAAGGCTGGTTGAGAAGCAAATGGAAGGAGTGGAAGCTTTGCATATGAAAATATAGGTAATTTAAGCACTCTTCAGACCTCTACTCACATGTATTTGTACCACTTGTGGATTAATTTTAAAATCTATTTGATTAAAAATCTGACCAGCAGAAGTGTTTTATATTTGCCCACATTTATACTTGTTCTATAACTATGTCCCTCATTGCAAGAGGGTCTCTGTTAGCCAGAAATGGCCAGTGAGGTGTCCAAATAATACTAGCAAGTCCTCAGTAAACAGAAATACCAGGAGGGCTAATTTAAACTCATAAAATTTTTGTTTTTCTTAATGTCATCAGAAATTCTTCCTAATTTTAATACACATTTTTCTCACCATTTCAAATTAATTTCTTAAAGCCTAAAGTTATTACAAGGTCATATTTCTCTGAAAAGTTACTAAAAGAATATGCTGGACAGAAGTCCAGTGTCAAGAGTTTATTAAACACCAAGTGGCCTGTTTTGAAGAGGCACCAATCTGTCTTCCCTTCCTTTGGTGAGCACATGGATTTGTAAATAACCACAGTAAGTAGTTTCCAGTTACACAGTACATAGTTACACGGTGACATAAAAATCACCTCCTTTGTAAAAACACCAGAGATTGATTTATATGTATATCGCAGTGAACGATTGCATCACTTATTGGACTTCATGAGGCACCTTAAATTCACTCATTTTTCACCAAATATAGGCAGGATGCTTATCTGTTGAATCAGTAACTTGCTCACGGCCCTAACGCGCGTCCTTGGTGCGCTGGCGCCTTGCAGGAGCCCGAATAAAGAACAGCCCAAGTTCAGAGCAGCAAATTCAGTCGCTCGGCCCCTCCCTGGGAGATTGCTGCGAGTGAAGTTTGGCCAGGGCAGAGTTTGTGCGCGGCCCCAGGCGCGGATTGGCCCCGCACCCGGGGCTGATAACAGCTAAAAATAGCCCGGCTATAAAGCCCGGCGGCAGCTCCGCCAGCCTGGCCTTGCCTCCGACCGCCAGCCGGGGAGGAGGCCGCGCTCTGCCAGGCCCTGCAAGGATGCGACCGAAGAACGCTCTGCCGCCCATTCCACTTAACAATTAACTTGTCAGGAATGGACTGCGTGACTCATGGGGATGGTAACCAAGTACATTTTATGTCAATTAAAAATAAAAAAAAAAAAGAAAGAAACAGACTGAAGGCCAGATTTTCCAAGCAGATTTTTCAAGTGACAGGTGGAATGTCTTTGGAAATGTGCCCATAGAATACTGTGTACAAGAATGTTGTACTTGGGTATATATTCACATAATCACCTGTATGGAGAGTGTACTCCATGACTATGGAGTTCTGAACACTTGGGAAAACAAATGTATTTTCATTTGACAATTGTTTGACTAAGCTGGCATTGAGGAGTTCAGGAGTCTATTCTTAGCTTGCTGTTGATTCTGGGGAAATTCGGTCATTTCCTTGAATTTTTCTTCACTTTCAAGCTTTTGTTTTCAGATGTAGCCTGGGGAATCAAGAGAGCTCAGTGGCTGAGTGCATTGAAAGATAAATCTTTGGGTGTCTGAAGTCCTTTGGATGAATAAAGAAGATATCAGTGTTGAAAAGCTCCCATTTTAAAGTTTGGCAAAAGTTACACTGACTTGAAAACAGGGTGTAAATGGGGAAAGAATTAGAAAGCATTAAAAATCAGTGGCACTATCAGCCCTATCAATAGTAAACTATTCCCACATGTATTACCTCCAGTGGCTCTGAGTTCTCCTCTTTGATTTTATGAAGCTTTGCACTATCAAGTTTTTATGTGTGGATTCCCCTTCATTTTCATTACAGCATTTTAAATTTTTTTTCTGGTTTACAATAATAAAGTGCAAGGTTTATAATACCTTGGAACAGTGACAGATGACCTGGCTAACTTACTTTCAGTTTTGATTCCATATACTTAGTTCTCTAAAAAGGGCTATGAATTACCTTTTAATTTGTTGTTTAATTGCTAGATCTCTCATGGCATATGAGAGAATTGCAGAGCTTGTTGGTTTTATAATTCTGTACCCTAAAGTCATCTTTTTCTGGTCAGGAGACTCAGCATGGTCAGAGATGACAGAAACTCCCTCTAGTCAAGACCCAGAGCTGAGAAGAGTCAAACCTCACAACACACACAACTTCACCTTTCTGAACTCTGTTTTTCTTCTCTGAAAGTCAATTTTCTGCATGAACCTGTAGGCAAGGCTTAACTGGAGAGTCTCTGTTTGCTGCCACCCTCTGCAGGTGAATCTAGTTTTCTCTCAACATCATAGACAGGTTTATATATATTTATTAATTAGTCTGGTATCAACTCTGACTTGCTGCTTGACTAGAAATGGGTAGAATTTGCTAATAATGAGTAAAGGGGTCCATATCTCATTAGAACTTTTCCAGCTGATGGGGGTCTCACAGGAAAGCCTAGTCCATTTTCTACAGAATTGCATCAGAGTTGTGTCAGAGCAGTGAGACTGCAAAGACAAACGGGGATTTGACATTTTGGTGGTCTGTGAGGTTGCTGCCAGGTGTTGCAGCCAGTGGCCAAGGGTCCACACTTTTCTTATAAAAGTGATACCTGCTACATATTCTGTGAAAATTTGTGATTTTGGCAAAAGATGGAATTTTTTTGGAAAATCTTCAATTTTAGAGGCAAAGAACCCCCTCATGTCTTTTTAGTTAGACTACCCAGTATTCCCAGTTCTGACAGACTTAAATAAGGCACCACTGTTATTTAGACTGTGCTCAGTGCTGAATTTCACTAAAAATGTACTGTTGGTCTTAAGCCAACCACCTTTTCAAGAATTATCACCACCATCTTTCACTTAAGGATGTGGGATATGTTCTTTGAAGTCCTAATGAGCTGGGTTTGAAGGTCACCAGCAAAAAGCTGTTAATGTGATGGTTACCAGCAAAATTCTGTTAATGTAAAAAGAGTATTAGCAGAAGAGAAGTTCACATCTGTGCTGAACTCACCACCTTGCTTCAATTCATCCTGGTTGTTGGCATTAACTCTGCAGTGAAAAGGGTCCTCAAGCAAAAAAAAAACAAACCAAACCTAAAATGGAGTATCACCAAGTCAGCTTTAGGTGCTGCAAGATGTGGAACTCTTACTTTGAAGTTTCTTAGGAAGGGAAAAAGGAACAAAGAACCTGCCATTCATTTCATGATAGCTTGAGGTGATGCACTAAGGCAAGTGAGCTGGCAAACTTTGTGGAAAGTTTATCACAGAAGCACCAAAAGGTGAAATGAAAAATGAATGAGGGCAATTTATTAAGGAGAATGGAAGAGTTCTTCAGTTCACTGAGAGGCTCAAGGTCAGCCAGCTCCATTAACCCAGGCTAGTAGCACTGCCACTGACCAGAGGCATCACCATTGCAGAGGTTAAACTTTGCTGCCACAGAGGGAGGTAAGGATGTTGAGCCCTGCTATTTCACACTGATCCAGTGTGAGTTTTTCAGGGAGCAAAAATCAGAGGCCCTTTTCTTAAGACAAACAGTATCTACACTGCAGAGGATTCTGAAATCCACAGTGCAGATCCATGCACATTACCTGCCCTGCAGGTACTGATGCCAGTGTGTAAACCCATGGGGACCAGCCTTAGTCATGAGTAATTTCAAACTCAGCTGCTGAAGGCTTCAACTTTTAGAAATAATGTGCATCAGAACATAGAAAGTAATTTCAGCTCTCAGCCAAATTGTTTTCTAAACAACAGTGTGAAACACTAATGTGTCCAATGAAATCAGCAGCAACTGTGCATTCTTTGAGCCTTAATTCCTGGGAGCAATTGAAGCCTAGCCTGAGATGTGTGTGAGTTGTACATGCCATTTTAAATACTTTCTGTAAATAATAATTCATAAATCAGGATTAAAGTAGTGTGTTGTGTGCTGGTCTTTTATTTGGGAAGGGATTTAATCCTAGTTTGCATGTTCATACTTCAAATCTTAATTAATTTAGACTTAATGATAAGAAGACTTTATGATAGACTTTATGATAAGAAGCATACAAAGAAGTGAACACAAATAATATAAAAAGGGACTTGCATGCTGAACTCCTGTAAAACAAGACAGGAATATGCATTACTTACTCTCTTGCAGACTTGGAAGTAAAAGAATGTAATTTTAGTTCTATGACAGTAGTGAGTCAACAACAATGGGTACATCACAATTACCTGGTGCTGTTTTTCTCCACCACACTTGATAGCATGGAGGATTCATTTTGAAAAGCAGGAGCTGAGGATTTCTACATTTCTCCTTTTATCAGCTACATTATCCATAGGGCCACAGTTTGGGACAATCTGTTATGCTCTCCATTGTATCTCCTACAATACCACTTTCCAGAGCAGTCCCAGTCCTGGTTGGGAGTATCTTTTGTTTTTAATTGAAATGTCAGTTTTGGAATGATAGTGAAATAAACCACTGCCCTCTAGAAGGCTCTGAACTGAATGCAGCATTAGGAGATGATTTTGTACCTTTTCAGAGCCACTTCCTTACAAATGGATACCTGAGGCTGTCTCTGTGTGAGCACTGAGATCATAATCCATAATGCAATCCCTCTTCACACTGAACAGCAGGTTCAGTTTTCCTTTTCAGGTTTTCTCTTGAAGGTGTTAATGCTTATTAATGTTACAGCAAAGTTTGATGCTGCATCCACATGAAAACATAATTATATATAAAAATAATTCCATGGTTTTGGACTAGAACTTTGCAAAACTCCAGTCTGTACTGATTCATTCTGCTAAACAGGAGAGTTTCAGCAAGATCAGTTTAGAGCTAAAATAATGCTTTTTAATAAAAAGATAAAGGAGAGCTGCTGTAACTCATGGCTGTGATGGATTCATAATATCTGGGGGTGGGTAAGGAGTGGGTTACCTCAAACTGGCCAGTTAATGGAGTGCAAAGTTTTCTGCTCTAGGCTTTTCCATCCCATCCCATTTATTGGAACATTCAGGCTGCACAGCTGTTTTTGTATCTCTTGATGTCTTTTCTTCCATTACCTTGTGTGTGGGAAAATTTACAAAAAGGAAAAAAAATCAAAGTTCTTCCATCAAACCAACACATTTTGAGGTACTGTACATCTTTAGAGTCAAGGGAAAGTATCTGGTCACTGAGTGCTGGCATGAGGCTGATGATAAGAGCTTTGTATGTCCTTGCATGGCTTGTACATTTGGGAATGGAAACAGACCTGCTGTCTGGCCCCAAATATCTGAGACAAATCTTCTGATTTTTCTGAAATTCAGACAAGAAATCTATAGTAACACATTGTAACTCAAAAGAAAATAGAAATTACTGGACTGATTCTTTGCAGTTTTTAACTTGTTAAATGTGTTGCATATCAAAACTACCAGCATCCAATAAATGCAGTTGGAAATTGCCAGTAATTCAGAACTGCCTCTGGAAGAGATGTTTCCATAACCCATTCAAACTACCCTGGCTGCTGCTTAGGTGTGGAGTTTTTTGACAACTAAGCAGTTAAATAATTCCCTGGTAAAATCATAGGCCTGATTACCATTTACTGCATTTACTGCAGCTGCACCAAGCTTTTACATCTTTTCCTCAGAGCAATGAAAAATATTTCCTGTGTCATATAAAACTTGCAATGCCTGCTCGGATGGAAGGAGCTGGATGGAAGCACTGGGGGATTGATGTGCTTTGTGCTCTGATCCTTCTTGGTAACGTAGCAGTGTGCTGGAGAACTGATAGAGTTACATTCTGGATGCTTGGCCTCAGCTTCACCCCCTCAGGACAAATCTTTGCTGGAAGTGAAGCTTGGATCAGGCCTGTGAAAGCTGATAGTGCACCAGGGCTCACCTACAATAGAGCCTTACGTAGGGACGTGGCTGCTCCTTTTCTGAAGCCATCTCTTCTTTTATTAATGGGATGATGTGCTCATATTCATTTCTATATCTCATAAACCTCAAACTATAATGACTTGGCTTATGAGGAGTTCATAATTCAGTGTCTAATGTTCTTGTGTGTAACTCAAAGCCTCTGCTACTTCTGACTTGTGAGAAAATGATAGGCCAAACTAAGTGACTCATTCTTTGCAGTAAAATGAGAGTGTACTAATTATTTATCAGTATCTTACCCTTAATTTGGCTGAAGAAAGAGCTGATTTCATAATACACAAAAGAACTGTGTAGACACTAAAAACCATTATAGTCAGAAAGGTTCCACCCAGATGTAAGTGATAAGTCAGTTTTATATGACAGAAAACAGTAAATGCATGAATAGATTTCTAAAGCAGCGCATATAAAAATATATAAATATATATATATATGCATCTATATATATTTCCTCCTACTCACTGCCTTCTACAATCTTTATGCTAAATTCAGTTCCCAGAATCTATTAAAAAAAAAAAAAAAACAGCATTATATGAACAAGTTATGTTGTCTGTTATGTTTGGTCCCTTCTAGGGATCCCATGGGGGTATTTTTGTAAAGCAGAGGGATTTTTTTTTCTTTGGGCGGGCTAGCTTGTTCTTTCCATGGATACCTAAAAGCAGAGCTGGAACACCAGATGTGTGGTATTTACTCCTCAACTTGTGTAGCCTCTGAGCACCCCATATCAGGTCCTGGGGCAGGGGGTGAGGTGGAAGGAGATGGGGAAGGCACATCCCAGTGGCTGCACTGCCCAGAGCGCCTGAGCCAGGTGGGATCTGGCCCATCCCTGCAGCAGTTTATATCTGGGTTAGGATGGAAATGGCTGCAGGACACCTTTGCTCCCTTTGTATTGCAAAGTTTCCCTTCTGCTTTGCTGAGCCTCAGCACAATAATCTTCATCTGCAAACTAATTGCTAATTATAACACACCACTAAACCCCGACAGTAACTGGGAGGGAAGGATTTGAATGCTTTAACACGTTGAGCCTCTACTGAAATTGCTACATCTAGAGTTTGACTTTCTGAAGCACAAGGCACACACAACTTCTGGAGTGAGGGATGGCACAGGCACAGAAATCAGGCTCTAAAGCCATAGATTTTTTCTACTTAAAAATTACTGCAGGATTTGTCTGCCCATTACATGTTTATCTCATTACCCTGGGCTCAGTGGAAAAAATTAGACACTTCTAGGGCATATTTTTTTCATTCTAAAATAGACATCTAAATAGGTCACATGCATCACAACTTGTAAGTGCTGATGTTTGGAAAGCTGATTTTATTTCTACCCTTTGGTTTAGCATTAGCAGCATTACCTCATTACTGTGCTCATAGCTGGCAGTATCTTCTCTTCCAGAGCCAATGGTCCTGGGATAGAACTTGTTCAAACCACTTGCCTATATCAAAACAATGTTTTCAGTGAGGCTGAAAAACAATGTTTTCAGTGAGCTACAGGTAACCTCAGCCAAGATGATCCATTTCCTATTGTTCCCAAGAACCCTTATTAAAGGGAAATTATGTCGCCACGAGGTGCTAGAGCAAAATAATTTTTCTGCAAATCCCAAAAGCTTATAATTGTATAGTTAATAATGCATTATTTTGGGATGCATTTTGGAGACACAGTGATTATTCTCAAGTTTTTGGCAGACTTTTATAACTGTAATGCATAATTACAATGCAATGATTCTTTCTGCCACATGCAAGTACACTTAGCCTATGTGCTTGGAAACTTGCCGGTAGGCTTAAGAATAATTGTACTCTAAATGTTTGGTAATTAATGTGCCTAGTCCAAAAATTACATGTAAAAATTTGAAATCAAAGAAGTAATAACATTTAATTCTCTTACAGTTAACCTTCCAGTTATTTGAATGAGTGCTAATTAGATCTAAAAACCATAAGCATACTTTTACAGTAATTATAATGATGATTATGTTGTAATTACAGTTGCAACAGCATAATGAGATTTAGTTGTTAACCATTTCAGTCCTTCATGTAGTGCACATGAAGCAGCTGCTGTGGGAAAATTCCCATAAAACTTACCCAAAGGGCCATGGAGGTGTTGGCTGTGACTGCTCTGGAGCTGTGTCAAATGCCTACAGAGAGAACTGGAGGTCACCACAGAAGCACACTGCTAAGAGCACCTTCAGAAAAGGCGAGTGTTTGATCATGTCAAAACCCTCCCCAAAAGGCATCTCTGTGTCAGAAGGGGAAGATAAAACTGCTCATGTCTGGCAGCTCGAGCTGCCAACAACCTGTGAGCCAGAGCTTTGGCAGTCCTGAGACAGGATCGGGGCAGAAGTGTAGGGAGAGACTTCCCAAAGGCAGGAGGACACGAAGTCCCTCCAGGCAGGGATGGGGATGAGGAGGAGGTGCCATTGACCCCTTCACCTCTGCCTGCTGTCCCCACCTGTGCCAGCACTCCCTCCCTTCGTGCCTTTTGGCTGTGTCAGGACTTTCTATAGGTGCCACCTCATGCTCGGCGCTGCTGTGTGGTGCCCTGTGAGTCACGCCAGGAATGCAGGGCGAAGGAAAGGGAGTAGGGATGACACCAGCATGTCAGCAGCAGGCTGAGGCCCTTGGAACTGTCCTCTCATGCTCCATCCAGCAAATCATCGCCCTCCTGTCCCCCCGAGGGACATGCTGAGAAATTGTCATGGGACCCAAACATTGCCATTCCTCTGCTCCTGAGCTCCATCAGAAGTGGTCACATCACAGGCGCTTCTCTCACTCTGTTTTGGCTCCTGCACCACTTTGTACCCCACACATGGTGGGGGCTGCTGAGGCAAAGCTCTGCTTTTCTTCCCATTCCTTGACTGGTCCAACAGCCAGTGCACAGGCTCTTTTTCTCTTACCTTTCTTAGCAATAACAATGTTAGGACTTTGAACAGCTACAGGCAGGACAAACACCCTTCAGAAAAGCAGAAAAAACATCACTGTTGCTTAAAGCACCGAAACCAGCCCGGCTGCAGGACTTCCTTCTTCCCTGTCCCTGGTGCTCCCCGCTGTAGAATGAGGGAGGGAACAACAGAAACGCTGAAAACAGGGAAGAGCAGAATTATTTGTTCAGAGACCGATCCTGCCGTAGGTACCAGGAGCTTGTCTCCTCCCCTCTGAGTTTAACCCCACCCTCTGTTTTTTTATGCTCGGGGCTATTTTGGGCAGGCAGCAGGGCTGCGGCTCTGACAGATGAGGATACTGTACCAGAGCACAGCAGCACTTGTTGCTCTGAAGAACTACCGTAACAGGGACTGCTCCTCTGCTGCCTGCCTTTTCTTAATTCTTATTAATTTAATTGCCTGCAAACTTGTTTACTCCAGTGCTTTCGAGCTTTATCACTACAAGTGATGTTTTAACAGCTTTGTGGGAGCGGTTCACAAGGGAAACTCGCACGCCGGTGCAGTTGAAACCTCCTTTTGCCACTTAATATCAAGAGATCAGCTGGTAGCCTTGGGGGTGAAAAATGACAGACTCTATTGCTGCTAATGGGGAAGGAAAGGACCCTGAAATTGAGCTCTTTGTGAAGGTAAGTTGCGCTGTGAACTGGACACTGGTGTGACTCTCAGATCGGCTCAGCTTCTACTGAATAATCAAACTTTAATTTTGTGGCGCTGAGCGGAAGCGGTGCTGTGGCAGCCTGTTATCTCCTGCGCACACACTCACTCTGCTTTCTTCTTTGTGACATTAGAATTAGGTAATGTTGTGGAGGGAGAGTCAGGGTTCCTGTGTTTTATTGTTAATTCTCTCCTCCTGAGTTTGTTCTGTTATTCTTTGCCTGCTGCCTGCAATGTACTGTGTCCTAACTTTAGACTTGAGGCTGTAGGCTTCAGGTTTTGCTCTATGAAATCCTGACTTTCTTTTCCATTTTTGGGAAGATGGGGGGTACCAGGATTTGGTATCTCAGCAGAGGCTGTCAGGTCTGAAGTGCTGATGAACCATAAAACAATAAGGACTGAGATAAGCTGTCAGTCTTCTGATTATTTATTGCAATGCTTCCCTTTTTTTTCCCTAAACCAATAAAAACTTAATCAGTTTTTACTGTCAGTTTCCTCAGACTGAAGCTCATTCTGATTTTATAGAAGAGTAACTGAGAACAGAAAGCAATTTAATGAAAATATAGAAAAAAATACCATACCTTTTATGTGGTAGGGTTTCAGAATGTTTCAAGTTGTGTATGACTGTTGGTCTTGGGCTGTAAAAACCTTACCACTAAAATCAGTGGCACGGTTGAAACCTGTGACACATACAACCTTATTAATGGCAAACTTCATGCAAACTCAGTCTCAGTGAAGAGCTCAGATTTTTTGATGTTCAGAATGTTTTAAGGCCTCTACACACATTGAGGCTGAGATCCTCTATGCCCATGTAAAATCATGGAATGGCTTGGTTTGGAAGGGACCTCAAAGATCATCTTGTTCCAATCCTCTTGCCATGGGCAAGGGCATCTTCCACCAGACCAGGTTGCTTAAAATCTTGTCCAGTCTGGCCTGGAACACTTGCAGGTGTTTGGTCTCTCTGAGCCTAATCCATTCCTGTAAATCCATTGGATTATTATAAATATGTGGGAGTTACCTCAGACCCTTAGCAAACAGGGCCCTGAATGATTAGGAAAGCAAATTCCAACCCCTCCCTTCTGTCAAGATGAGAGTGTGTAATTGCTTTGTACTCCCTGATGGATATTTTGGGCTGTAAGTTGAAATGTCAGCCACATCCATGATGTGTATACACAGTCTCTTCACAAATCTTCCAAAACCAGTCAGTTCAGGTGCAGGTGCTGTGAGTGAGACTGCAGTGAGGTCTTTTTCCATAGCAAACAGATTTGACAAGAATTTCAGGTTCATAAGAGCCCCATACTTTTTACAGAGAGCTTAATGTAATAAAATGGACCAGCATGACTCCATACAACCAGACACCTCACCTCTTACAAGTTGTTTCTACCAAATTGTGTTTAATGGAGATGTTTATGGGCTAAAAAATAGTTTTGTGATGTTGTTTGGTACTCTGTCATGAGTCAAATGTGTGCTGGAATGGAAATATGCAGCTACTGATTTGTTTTAGTGCTTGCACTATTTCACTGAGGCTGACATGGATGTTTGTGATATGTGGTTCTTTGACTGCATCAGCTGTTGAAGTGAAGGTCATTGCTCAGATTCATTGTGTGAAGCTCTGGATCTATAAGATACTGGGGAAAATGAGCACTGCATTAAACCAAGCCATGCCATCACCTGAAGATTTATAGCTCCAGAAAGAACATTTTTAGTAATGTGACTTCCTGCATAATGCATGTTACAGAATTGCGTAGAGACTCACATAAAACTCAGAGCTGGAACAGAAGAATTAATTGGTATCTTCCTGGAGACTTTCCATTTAGGTTGAAAAATTGCAATTCTTGATGTTTTGGAAAGGTGCCATTAATTTAATTAAAAGTTTAAAAGGTTCTATAGTAAAGCATGTGACCAGAGTATTAAATTATACACCTCAGAAGTTCAAAAATAAAAAGAGAACATCCAAAGGAGAGACAAGCTGAAAAATAGGAGAATGTAAGAGAGTCATGAACAGGTGAAAACTTTTCTGGAGGATGATTGCAAAGAATAGAATATTGGTAAGGTAAACAGGAAGGCTGATCCAGGAGATACTCTGCAAAAGAAAAGAATTATTCTGCCAGTTTTAAGGCAGGAAAGAACAGAAAAGTGGGAACTTCTGGAGGACCATGAGATACTGGGACAAGTGGCAAATGTAAATATACTGGACCACACTTGAGGCAAGTTCTGTCAGCAGAGGATGTTAAGATCAATGAGCAATTCCTCATTTGAGTTTTATAGAGGTGATACTTCACCCAAGGAAAAGAGTTCTGTCCTGCATCCCTGAAGGAGCACACAGGAAAGGCAGCAACAAGTGAGAAAATGTAGGGCAGTAGATGTGGCCTGCTGGAAACTGTATCTTCCACAAGCCCAAAAAAACCAGAAAGGGCTGTTTTTCACCAGCCACAGTGTCCCCAATAAAAGCATTTTCTGTCTCAGGTTAAAAAAAGAAAGGTGTTACACAATTGCTCTATTTCCCTTTGGTGTTTGTCAAGCAGGAGCCAGGCAGACAAGCAGGGAGCAGGGCTGTAACCAAAAGAGCTGCTCTGTAACCTAATGCAGGCTGGCTCGGGAGCTCCTGGGCTGCACGGACGGGCTGGGCACCGCCAGGACACGGCTGAGCTGCTGTGGCAGGCACAGGTTGGGTGGTTATCACACCTATTTGTTATCATCCCCATTGATTTCACTTGTTTTCTAATGGTGCCCCAGCCTGCATCTGTGAGATATTTTTTTGTGAACAAGTGTTTGTTCTTGCAAGGTGTGTGTTTGAGAGCAAACCCCCCAAATCTGGGGCAGGACACAAGGAGAGAGCGATGGTGGGAGGATGAGCTCTGCCAGGGAGGTGGTGCTGCCTTGATCAGATGTGCAGCTTGTGTGAGCAGGCCTTTGCTAAGCACTGAAACTCTCCAGCAGCAATTCCCTCTCTAAACTTGTTTGGCAGGGAACTGGGGGAGGCTGCCACAGAGGAGGGTTTGATGCGTGGTGCTGTGAGACGTGGGGAAGGGAACCTCGGGAGGTCGTGCTGCTCTGTGCTGAACCCAGCTTGTTGTAACCCAGGCTGATTTCAGTCCTCTGTGTGCTGGAGAAGCAAAGTGCTTCTGTAAAAACAACAGTGACACCCTGATGGAAGGTATATTTAGCTTTTCCTGGCAATCTTGCACCTGTATGCATGAACATAATGGCAAAATTGAAATAGTGCTCTTATTACATGAAGTAATACAATTAAAACCCATGAGGGAGGACCCCAGGACTTTTGTGGCTTCTTTTTGTTTGCAGTGGAAACAGGTGTTTCGATGTGCATTCCTTGCCTTTCAGGATTAGAGTAGTACCTAATATCAAAAGTTAATTTGAAGGGAGATACATTGTACCCATGGAAAACAAAACATGATGCAAAGAGGACTGCATGCTCAGAATGCAGTCCAGAAAGCAAACAAACCCACAAGTGAGCCAAAGTAAATTTAATTTAAAAAAATCTTTCTGCTTTTGAAACATTCTATAACAAGATATATCTTAACCCATATTTCTGATAGACAAGAGATGGTGATATGGTGGTAGGAGAATGTGTGGTGAGCTGGCAGGCAGGTGCTTCTAGAAGGAGTCATTGCTGTGGCACTGATGGATTAATATTATGGGTATGTTCATTGGTGTCCTGGGCTGGACCCGAATCAGAGGGACCAGTCAGTCAAGGGAGGTGATTCTGCCCCTCTGCTCCACTCTTTTGAGACCCCACCTGCGCTGCTGCGTCCAGCTCTGGGTCCTCAGCACAAGGAAGATGTGAACCCACAGGAATGAGTCCAGAAGAGGCCACAAATGGGATCAGAGGGCTGGAACACCTCTGCTATGAAAACAGCTTGGAGAAGAGAAAGCTCCAGGAAAACCTTATAGAACCTTCCAGTACCTAAAGGGGATAGAGAGACACCTTCCACAAGGGCAAACAGGATAAAGGGGGATGGCTTTAAGCTAAAGGGGGCTAGGTTTATATTAGATTTTAGGAAGAAGTTCTGTATATAAGGGTGGTGAGGTCCTGGGACAGGCTGCCTGAAGTTGTGAATCCCTGACAGTGTTCAAGACCAGGCTGGCTGGAGCTCTGAGCAGCCTGGTATTGTAGAGGGTGTCCCTGCCCTTGGCAGGAGAGTTGGAATGACATCACCTTTAATGTCCCTTGCAACTTGAGCCATTCTAGGATTAGCTGAGCAAGAGCTTTTGCTTAAATGTGCAAGGCTTTACTTCTCAGTGTTCACCCACAGTCACACTGAGCACCCTTCTAGGAAATGTGAAGGTGCTGCAAGTGTAGAAATCAAAAGAGAACTCAGAGGCCTTGAACTTCCACAGTCTCTACTTCAGACATTTGACATGTCCCCATCTACAGCTGACTGGGCCTGTTAGGATTATGTCCAAAAGTGATGGCAAGATTTAGTACCAAGCTTACTGCTCTGAGTGAATGGGTCAGTCAGAGAGCCAGGACAGAGCGGTCACTCACAGCAGTGTGCTCCATCAAAACCCCAGGAGCTGCTGCTCTCAGGAAGGTGTTGCTGCCCTTCTTGTGGACACAGTTATCCCAGAAATTATCTCAGGGAGCAGCAAGCTGGGTGGGGTTTTGTTTTGGTTTTTTTTTGGTTTTTTTTTTTTTTTTTTTTTGTTTGTTTGGTTTTTTTTTTGTTGTTGTTGTTTTTTTTTTTTAAGTTACTTCTGCTTGAAAGGTGATTTCAAACCAGCCTTGGTTTGGATTTTGGTGAAGTGTTGTCACATAGCCTGAAAGGAAGATATAAAAAAAAGTGTTACACCTGTTACAAGCAATAGTTCCCCACTGTTAAGGCTTTTGTGGTTTTAATATGAGAGAGTCACTCTGATAAGAAAACTGATTTCAGTTTCAGAATTTCAGGGTTATCACAACCAGTACTGGCTTTGCAAACAGGGAAAGATAACTTGGTAGGAGCCTTTTAACCCTTTATAACAAGACAAGCTCTGCAGTGTGTTTGATTCACAGACTGCCCTCAAAAAGTTGGTTTTGCTCATGATTAGAAATCAGAATCAGAAATGGAGGGCTCTAAGTTAATGTCTGTTTCCTGAGAAATGTGGGTATTTCCTGAGCTCAGCTTGGCTTTCATACAAAATTATTCCTATGTTTAGCTAAACTTTCTAGATAAAAAGGAAATAACAAAGATAAAAAAAGCAGCACAAGGAAGAATAATGACACTGAAACATCTGGTCCGACCTGTCTGGTGCTCCAGGACTGACCATAACATTTTTTTGTTGCCAAGCCTTTCACATTTTGAAAAAGCTGCAACCACCCTACAAAGCAGATGTGTACAGTGTGTGCAGTCTCTGACACTTCAGCTGTCACCCTGGATGTGGTGGCAGCACAGGATTTACTGTGTATCTTGAATTTTTACATTTTGGAGCTGCCAAGCAAGTGTTGGGCACCATGGTTTGTGTCTCTTCAAACTGCTTTTGGTGAGGCAGTTCATGATCAGCAGCCTGAGTCTCCTCCTCCAGCATCCTGGCCTTGTGCTTTGCTATGAAGGTTACAAAATTTACAGGGTTTACCAGTAGCCTGGACACCAGGGAGGAAAATCATTTTACTAGGTTTGTTTAAACATCTGTAAAGGAGTTTTGAAAGTTCCATGCAGGGGGACTCAAGTATTTCAGTGTAGTGGTTCTGCTAAGATCTTGTCAAATCAGGAGTGACCAGAGTGACAAATCAGGAACAACCCCACTTCTGACCTGCTTAAATCAGGGAAATGCCATCTGGACTGCTCTTATTTTTGCTTCTCAGATTTTTTTTTTATTAAGCATTTTCAATAAAATAATTTAAAAATAGTCAAAGGAAAAGCATCCATCTTGGCAAGAATTATCTTTGCTTTAAAATTACATCTTAAAAAATAATTCAATAAATTGCCATTAAACCACCTAGCAAATGTTTTAAAATTACAAGTTGCTTGTTTTTCCTTGTGATGAAGAAAGACAATACTTTAAAGAAGCCTTAGCCTGAGTTATACAACCCAGCATCTCTGTGTCTGTGTGTCTGTTTTGTCTCTGAGCTTTTGGAGGTTTTGTTTTGCGTCAGGACAAGGGCCTCGTTGGTGGGAATATTAGAGACAGGCAGTAAATTGCTTAAGCAGGCCAAGTTTATAAAGTGACTTGGCAGGGATATATTCACTATCCCAGCCACCTTGAACTTGGTCTGGAATGTTGTTAGGATTGCCTGGGAAACTGGTTCTCAAGTTAAGAAGGGATTTCCAGCTGTGTGTCCTGCCTAAGTTCAGTCTCATCCTTAATTTATGGTTAAAGGTGAGTGATACCCTGATCTGCCATGGTTTGGGGGCTTTCCTCTAGAAACAGCTGTGACTACTTGCTTTTTATTAAACTTGATGGTATTGATATACATGTTACTTGTGATCAAAACATCTGATTAAAAGGAAACATATTTCAATGCTTTGTTGAATATGCATACTTTCTATAAATGGGATCCATTAGAATAAATAAGAATTCAGAAACATTCCACTTGGGTCATAGCCACAAAAGCAAGTCAGTTTTGTACTGCTGAGTTCAGTGGCAGCACAATTAGGCCTAAGTGTATTTGAGATCTTGTTTAAACTCCACTTGCTAGCTCCTTCCTTTCTTTTGGCTCTTTTGAGCCACACAGTCAGATTGGGTAAATCCTGTGTTTTAATTTAACCATTAAGAACTGGTGATACTCTTAATTATTATTGCTGGTACTTAGAATTAGCCCCCAGTGTGCCCTGGGTGCTCTATGTTTAGCTGCAGGTTGCTCTTTTTCCATCTCTAGCAGCTCCCATCCAGTCAGGCTCCCAGGTTGCTGTGCCGTGGTTCAGCAATGACAGTGAAGCTCCAGTGTCCTCAGGAAACTTTCATTGGCAATACATGGCTCTGCTGAGGCTAATCCAGTACAGCAAATGTCACTGGGATCGTTTGACATAACACCCCAAAAATACACAGGGACCCTTTCCAGGAGAGCAGCAGGAAGTACGTCTGCCCTGCTCCAGGGTTTCGTGTTGCTATCAAATCCTCCTGCCTGTTAAATAGGGTTTAATGGAAGGCTGTGTAAGGATTGTTTAGGAGAGCACATTGATCATCACAGCAACAGTATCATGTAGTTCTTGTGTGGCACATAATTCTTCAAAATGTGGCAGATATGAGCAAAATAATCCCAGCAGTGCTGCAGGGGTAACAGAAACATTATTTTGTTAGTAGTGTTTCCATTGTTCAGCAAGGAGCCCTGGTAGATTTTTCAAATCACTCCTTTTTAACAGAGTTAGGCAGATGTTAAAGGGCTGTGACTTTATGTGTTAGTTTTGTACATGAATAATAGAAGGTTTCAGTGATAAACTTTTTTATAAGCCAAGGTTGACTTAAAGTCAGGGAGAATCTGTTGGGATAAGGAAGGGTTTGGTTTTGTGCTGGATTCAGTCTATAAATCTTACATGATGTAGGAAATGAGAGCCAGTACCTGAAGTGCTGTAGCGGGTTCTTTGTAAGTAGCTTGGAGTGATTTGTTTGGCATAGTAAAATTTCATGTGGTAATTTCCTTATTCCTTTTCCTTCCTTGTCTCTTGTTCTCCCCATTTTTTTGCTCATCTGTGTTGCTGACATAAAGTAAAACTCATCTAGATGGGGTAGCAGGAGTATATATGTACATCTGGAGCTATGAGTTTAAAAAATCTGGTTTTTGTATATCTGAGGAATTTAATCAGCATCATGTATTCCTGGCATGATTTTTATATTAAACTTAAGAGTTGGAAATTATTACACTGGAACAGTAGTAATTCAAAGTGTATCCAGCTGTGTTTTGCAGTTCCAAAGCCAGTAATTTTATCTCATAATACCTAAGGGTAGAACTTGATCTAACTGATTGCATTTACAACGTGTCATTGCTGTTTGTTGCATAACTTGATTGCCACTACACACATAAATGTAGAATGATGAGTTGATAGGACTTTCTTCTCTGACTCTCTTAAATTTAAAGATTCTTTATAAATGAGTATTATTGAGAGTCTCAAGAATAATTTTATTACTTATTTTTTGAAGTGTTTATGATTTCACTCTTTGGTGTATATCTATATTTTAATAATGGTGGTGTTCACTGGCTGAAGTCATCTTCCATGATTTAACACGTGTTCTTCTTTGATTCAGTGACTCTGATGCACCACAGAAATGGTCATGGGTACAGTGTCATGAGAGATGTGCTCAGAAAAGAGATTTGATCACAAATCCCCCTGAGATGCAGTTCTCTAACACACCTTAGCAAAGCTTTGCCATGTTAAAATGGCCCCAGTGTTGTCAAAATCCAAATCAACTTCTTTTTTTTACTTTCCAGTCTATGAACAAATGAGCACTTCAGCACTTTATCTTAATAGAAAGCAACAGCACAGCTCCCATCATTCAAGCCCTCTGATTTTTATTATTTTTCTAATCAAACTGTGAAAAGGTCTCGCAATGTGAATTTTACATGCTAAGCTCAGTAATATTTCCAGGTTTTGACCCAAATTCTTCACAGGACTTCTTTACTTTTGTGCTTTTCTGCCTCCTTCAGTGACCCAAAGCGAGTGTTTCAGGCTCTCCTCACCTTGATAAAATGCTGATACCAGTCCTTCTTTTGTGCCAAGTTTGTGCACATGTGTTGCATCTTCTCTGCTTTTCCTGCTTGTTCTCACATACAAACAGACTCCTAAATTTATACCAGTCTTGTAGTCCTCATGATTTCTGTGTTGGTCCCCAAATCAGCTGGTTACTTCTTAAGAGATGTTGTGTATCTGGAACTCAAGGCTTCTCCAATTTTTTCCCCTGTGCACCTGATTTCCAAAAGACATTAAAATAACTCCTTTTTATGTATTTCTGCCAACCCTTCATAAAACTGAAATAAAGCACTAATTGGAATGCATTTCAGGAGGGCTGTGTTGTATTAATGCATCTGTGGGACAGTAGGAGTTGAAACTGCTCCTGCTGTAGCTACTCTGGTGTAAGGACATTCTATTAAGGAGGATAAAGGTGTTCAGGTAGTGACAATTTGCTCTTCTAAATCCTCATCTTGATAGATGCTAATTTTGTGTGCAGTGCAGATGACAGAAGCCCATGGCATTCACCTCTATGTGCTTGCTGCAAAAGGTAATTAAAATGCTCAAGGCCTAATATTCAAGGCTGAAACTGATTTTCATTTACTTTAAAATCTATAAAACTTGCAAGGATATTATATGGGAGTAGTAAATTTCCCCCCCTCCCCCCTTAATTATGTAAATCCTGCTGTAAAGAAGTCATTTCTTAACCATTTCTGTTGCTTCTGTTGCATTTCATAGAATCCTAGAATGGTTTGAGCTGGAAGGGACCTTAAAGATCATGTAATTCCTTCTCCCCTGCCCTGGGCAAGGACACCTTCTACAATACCAGGTTGCTCACAGCCTCATCCAGCCTAACCTTTAATACTTTCAGAAATGAAGCATCCACAACTTCTCTGGCCATTTTTTTTTTCCTTCTGGTCTAAGAAAAACATCTGACTCAGGTCACTGTTCACCAATATCTCAGGTGTTAAAACCTGTTCATGATGCTGGGAATGGAATTTATGCACAGAGGAAATTTGCTCGATTTAGGTGTGGCTTTATTTTCTGTTTCATTTAACCAAGAAGATGCCAAAGGAGACATAATATTTTTTATAACTTCTGCTGTTGGTAAGGACATACATGTAATGCTCTACTTCTTGGAGAAGGGCTCATCACCTCCAAAGTGACTGTGCTGCTGCAGGCCTACAGTGAGTTCAAAGTATGAGGAGCTGATCCTTGTGTTCTCCATCTCAGAAATCTGACAGCTGAGTTCAACAACTGTCTCTATTGAGAAAAGACTGTTTAGCATCAGTTTTAAATGTTTAGAAGATGGATTTTTTTTTTTGTGAGTGTTAGATTTTGTTTTTTTAATTCTTGATAGTAAAACACAGGGTGATACTAGCAATTCTCCAAACTTCCTAGGTGTTGATAGCAATTAAGCATCCTTAGATCCCAGTTCTGCAAAGGAGGCTGTGCAGGCTGCTCTGTGCTTTGGCACCCACCTCTGTGCATGACTCTCTTTGCAAAACCCATTCCCTGAGGTAAAAAATAAACCCAGATGCCTTTTTATAGCATTTCCAAAGCATTGTACAGTACTGGTCAGTACTTTACAGGTGCAGAAGCTGAGAAGCCATCACTTTGTGCAAGGAGGGCCAGCAGGAACTTCATCTTGGTCCTGTGCTCTGCCCTTTAGGCAATAGCTCTTGTGTCCTTTGGGTTTTGTTCAGCACTTAGCATGGCTGATTCAGTGTTCCTGATTCAGGCTCAGTAACTCACAGTGAATAGCCCAATAACAAACACACAAATCATACTAATCACAGCTATGCATTTTTACTTTCTCTTTTTACCACTGCTGTTAGTAGGGAGGGGTCAAGGTTGAGATTATCTTTTGACTGGGTATTTTAAATAACACAGAGCTTATGTGTGGTAGGACATTGGAAAAGAAGTCGAGAAGAATAATTTTAAGGTTAAATATTGCTTAAGATTGCCATCCTGAAGGCAGCCTTTCTCCTTTAATTAAAAGAGCAAGCATCACTTGACTGCAATATTAAATGTATCTGTGGGGTCTTTTTAGTACAATGGTAAGAGGTGTAACAAGACAGAGAATCACAGAATGGTTTGAGTTGGAATGGGCGTACAGACTGTCTGTTTCTCATCCCTCTGCCATGGGCAGGGACACCTTCCACTAGGCCAGGTTGCTCCAAGCCCCATCCAACCTGGCCTTGATCCCTTCCAGGGATGGGGAATTCACAACTTCTCTGTGCAACACATTAATAGTTAAGGTCAAATGTAATGTCAGAGTAGGAGTAGGCTTAATAGTAATTGTAAAGGTGATTACCTGTTGGAATGAGCCACCAAAGAAGCCATGCCCTGTCTGCCTCTGGTTCAGACCAAGACTAGATATGCTGTAATGAAGCACACATAGCAAGGGACAAGAAAGGAATAAACACATCAGAAAATCTGGAAACCAGCAGGGCATTGCTATGGAGCAGGTCTTGACAAAACAGAACAGGGCTTGGTTGAGGCACAGAAAGAATCTTTGCTTTCTGTGTCTCTGAATGGCAGCACAAATTTGGTTGAGGCTAGTCTGACAGAAATGATGCTGAGAGGCTGCTTACGTGTCCTGGGTGTGATAACGGAATATGATTAATTCAAGTGCTGGTTAAATATGGAATTGCTTATCTTATGTGCTTATCAAACCTGGTTATGCCAGACTTTGGAAGGGCCTCCAAAGGCTGAGCTGATGATTGCTGCGCCAGTACAGGTCAGACCTTGAAGATGAGATGAGGAAGAGCTAAACTGGGAGATAGAAGAGTGGAATGCCCTTTCTGTCTGTCATTGCCTAAGTCATGCCACAGCCCTGTGCCTTGGCTTCATTCCCTGTGTTCACTCCCAACATCCATTTTCATATCTGTGTAGTCCAGGAGCATGTCCAGGTAAAATTTCCCCTCTTTTCCCTTTACACAGATGAGTGACTGTAAAGGCTACCCAATCATTGTGGATTAACTCCTGACAAAATACTGAATTAATTTTCAGGTTGGGCTGGTATCTGAATGGCTGGCTCTGTATGGATTGCCAAGCTTGTCCTCTTCATGACATTTTAACACCCAAATAAACACCCTGAACCTTGACATCCAGGGCATGTAGCTATTGTTGTTCTGCCTGCTGGTGCGTGCCTGTACCTGTGTATTGTCCCAAACAAGTGGAAATCAGAGAAACCAGCCCTGATGGATCATTGCTATTGTTGCTGGTGTTTTTCTAGATTGTGCCTCAATTTGTGTGGGTCAACAGGCACGTTGTGTTCCTGCTTTCCTTTTGCTTTTAGCTGCTGAACGGGCAACTTCAAACAGATGCAAATGCATATCATGGGGGAAATTATTTTCTTTCACTGCCCTGTGTTTTGTGATGAGCCATTGCTGCTGATTCAGTGTGCAACTGGAGACCTGTTTTGCTTGTTTATTTTATTTGTAGTATTTTTTTAAAAAGCTCTTCCTGAATGAAGAGGGGTTGAATCATGGAATATTCTTGCAGGTTCTAGGTTCTCTCAGAATGGCAGTTTCAGTTGTTTTTCTGTGCTTAGTTCTTTCCAATGCCCAGACATGCCAAGAGGATTCAGTGCAGCAATGCCCTTAACTATTAAGTCTATTTTCAGTCTTCCATTAGAATTTGGTTCATTTTAATTCACTTTTCATTCTGAGTGTTAACTCACCCATGCAGTTTGGCAAGGAATTCTATTTTGTCCCTTCTTGTACCGAGATGTGCTAAATTTGAATTTTTGTTTTTGTTTTCTTTTTTATAGCAATATCTCTGAGTCTCACAGTTTAGCTCTAGATGCAGTCCTAGGACTGGGTCTTGCTTGAGGTTCAAAAATGATGTTTCCTCTGCATTAAACATTCTGTACTCAGCTTGGTCCAAGACAGAGCCACAAGGAGCTCCTCAGAGTGCACAAATGTGATCTTCTATTACATGCTTCAATTCCATACTTACAAATCTTCCATTACATCTTTCTCTAAACACTCCATGAGTCTTCCTGCTATTCAGTCTCTACTAAAGGCAGGTGAACATGGATGTGGGAAGCCTTGTTTCAGAGTGGGAAGCATCCCCTGCCCATCCTTGGCACCAGCAGCCCTGTGACCTGTGCTTGTGGGAACACCTCGTTCTCTGGCTGAGCAGAGTCTCTGCTCGATGCCCTCGTGATTCAGAGTTTATCTCAAAACAGATGATTCAACAATAATAATATATCTTAGAAATGCTGACTGTAGACAGCTCCTCATGTCCAGCCTTGAAGAGCTGGGGAAGGATGTGGCCAAGATGGGAGCCATGAAGAAGTTATGTAACTTTTATAGAAAGCTATATATACTTTTATGAAGTTATATAAATATTATAATCTTTATAAAGTTATAATTAGTCCCATGACGTCTCTTTCACTCTGGGCACCAAGGATTAATAATTTTTAACTTACTAAAATTATTTGAATATTTATTTAACATTTATTTTAAGCCATATGCAGGATCTTTGAAAGTGAGTGCAGCATTAGTACTAATCACCTTGTGCCATTCTGTCAGAAAAAGAGATTTTGTACTAACAGATGTTTAGCTCTGCATTGGAAGTGTGAAATTATAGGATTTCTCTTACTTGTTATTTTTTGAAGACCACCCATGTGTGCTTGACATTTTACAATAATAGGGGGAAAAAAGTCTCCATTTTAGACAAAATTTTAAGTAAAGATTAAAAAAAATAGCTTATTTTTCAGATCTTATTCAGGTATTTGAGGGAATTAGGCCCAGCTGTACACAAATGTATAGAAAATGTTCAGAAATTCTCTTGCCAAATCCTGGTTTCTCAATTACCTGATTAACCTGGATTGTCTCCAGAGAAGGTGGCACCTTCTTGTGAACTTAACAATAAATGGATGAGGAGATTTAGAGAGCATGACCCTTGTGTCACACTCCATTTCCACCATATCAAAAAGGATTTGTTTGATTTGAATAAAGCAGCTGGGTACCAATGGCAGAGAAGCAGAGTGGAGAGCCAGAGGAAGGGATGGGAGCTGGGGACAGATCCTTGGCTGCTGTCACCAAATCAGGGGTGAAGCCAGGGAGTGGGGAATAGGGCTGAAAGGTGAGGGGCATAAAATGAAATAAAATCAACAAGGTGATTATTTTCTTGGGGGGGAAGAGTGCAAGCAAGAGACATTTTGGGAAGAAGGCTACTGATTGCTTCTGAGGAAGCTGTGGGAGGAAAGAACAGGCTGGAGAAGAGTTCTGCTGTTCAGCCACGCTGGAGTCACTGCTGGGCCTTTTGGAGGGTGCTCCACTTGCAGCATGGGGAACTTGGGAGTGATAAGAATAAAAAAAAATATTATATTTGGAATTAACAGCCTCATCAAGGATCCCAGAAAGAAAAGGACAGACAGTAAGAGGGGATGAGGTGCTTAGGAAAGTGCAGTTGATTATTTTGATGAATAGCATTGAATTAAACTTAATTAAGCTTTGGTTTTGGGTTTGGTTGGTTTTGTTTTTCATGCTGTACAACAGGTTAAAATGAAATCAGAGGAAATTCACTCTCAGCATCAGATAAAAATTTGTTTTGAGAAAATTATCAAAACTGTTTCTATTTAAAGCATTTCAAACTGGCTCAAACATTACAGACAAAGGAATGTAAGAAATCATCCTGCACTGGGATACTGAGCAAACAAGAAATGTGTTCCAGACTTCTCTCTTTGATCTGTTCTTTTCTGTTTACAATATTTATCATGCATTAAATTCAGAAGCCCATTGTGCAAAAAAATATTTGTAAATTCTACTTTTACACACTTATTCAGAATTTCTCAGTAGCTTTTGGAAAGCACCACTGTTTCTTTTCTCCATCATTTGATACTGAACACACACATTGTTTTGCTTTTAGGTGGATCCCAAGGAACGTTTACTTGCTGTTTGTCTGTATATCTTAGACTCTTGCTTTCACTGCAGGTATTTCTACTTACAAACTCAGAACTTGCTCTCTGTTTCTTGTTTAAGGAAATATTCAGGTGGAATGGCATCAGAAAAGACTGCCTTGTAGTCCGACACCCCTCTAATGGCTAAATATGACTGCATGTCTGTGTAGATGATCAGATAAACACAGTACAGTAAAGGATAAATACAGTAAGGAACAAAATATGAAAAGTAAAAAAAACATCCCCTCGATACTGAACTCTGTAATTATTTCTCTGTGAGTAGCTGGAAACCAGAATATTATTTATAAGGCATTTTTATTCTTAGGGCATTAAGGCTTGGCCCAAATACCAGTAATATTGTATTGACAATTAGTTTATTGGAGTGATTGTGGGTTGTGCTTGGAAGTCACACGTGGTGCAAACATCAAACCAAAGCCTGCTTTGGTTCTGTGGTTTGCTGGTCCTTGGCAGCACAGTTTGATGTGCTTTCAGGGGAAGTCAGAAACCCCCATCACATCTCAGGATGGAGCTTCCCCCTGCCCTCTGCAGGGCTGTGAACTTTGGAGATGCAAAAGGAGAGAGGAAGGTCTGGTCCTGCCCACTCTGGGACATCTCCTGTGGATGGCCAATTGCTCTTTTAACCCATTCAGTATTTTTATGATGTTAATAAGGTACAAAACAAGACCCGCCAGGACACTTTATGGGATCAGCTGGTATGGTAAATGCCCTTATCAGCAACACCCAGCATCCAGACCTTTATTTGCAGTGCCTGCAAGTGACTCTCTTTCCTAAGACTGCAAATAAAGTCATGGAATTTCAATAAATAATTCAGCCCTGGATCTTATTTCAGGTTCAGCATTGACTTTCAGCACCTGGCTGCTGTTATTATTTGTTAGTCTGATATGCTGCTTAGAGGCATGGAAATTTGGCTACTATTCACCAACATTTGCAGAATATGCTGTGTGGCCAGATTACTACCCCTAGCTCAGAGATTTTTAACAGACATCCAAATTCCAGATGTGCCAGATTTAATTCTTACAAGAAAAAAATGCATGGAGGATTCTGGTACTGTAATGGGAGCTCTGCACAGATCCTGTTGTTGAGAAACACCTGATTTGCACCTGATCTCCACTAGAAACAGGAATAATTTGGCTAGAATTTGCATTGCCTATGACGCCTTTTGGCACTGATCTCTCATTTTATTTTCAGCAGCTTCCCCAAGGGGAAATGATTTTTTTTGGTATCTAATTATCTCTCAGGATATAGAATCATCAATATCTGAAAGTAATAAAATTGGTGCTTTGTGAATAGCTAGATGAGAGTTATTCACAAATTCTTTCTTCAGAGCACTCGTGGTTTTAATCATTTATTAGGAAGAAACTAGTGAATCCAAAGTATGACTCTGCTTTCACTGAAGTCAGTGGAAAATGTAGTGGGAATATTTAGTGTGAGTACTGACTGTTATGGAATTAGATAAGGTACATTATCACTGAATCATAGAATTTTATGAGTTGGAAGGGACATTTTAAAGGTCATCTAGTTTGATTCTCCTCCAGTAATCAGGAACATCTTTAACTCGCTCAGTTTGCTGAGAGCCTTGTCCAGCCTGACCTTGAACGTTTCCAGGGATGGAGCATCCACCACTGGCTCCATTAGGATATAACCCATCAATGGATGTGGCACCTAAAAGCAAAAACCCCAACAAGATCCCGCAGGCTTGAGCTTCCAAAATGAAGGAGCTGCATTATGGATATGCGGAGCTGAACAGGCACTGGTATCAAAATCTTGCAGGACAGGATCCTTCCAGTGTGTGAAGGGAGCCAACAGGAAAGATGGAGAGAAAATATTTACAAGAGTCTGGAGTAACAGGACAAGGGGAAATGGCATCAAACTGAAAGAGAGCAGGTTTGGATTGGATATAAGGAAGAAATTCTTCCCAGTGAGGGTGGTGAAGCCCTGGCACAGGGTGCTCAGAGAAGCTGTGGCTGCCCCATCCCTGGAAGTGTCCCAAGGCCAGGGTGGGTGGGACTTGGAGCAACCTGGGATGGGGGAAGGTGTCCCTGCCCATGGCAGGGGGGTGGTAATAGATGATCTTTAACATCCCTTCCAACCCAAACCACTATGATTCTAAGTTTATTTATCTTAATAAAAGGGATTTGTGACTTTCTTGTTCAAAGCCCTTACTTCTTCCTGTGAGATACACCATTGTATCCAAAGAAACCAACAGTAGCTGATGCTTCAGCATCTTTCTTGAATTTTACTAAAATTGTGAGAATTTTCCAAATACTGCTGTGTCCTGAATCCCCAGATCCTGTCACTAAAGTTCCTTCCAGTTCTTGAACCCACGTGCATAAATGCAACTGATAGATAAGAAAAAGATTGCATGTATAACTGATGGGACAGGTTAGGTACCTTTTGGAAAACCGCAGAAAAGGGATGTTGGCTTCCTTGGGAGCGGGAGCTGCTCCCTGCAATGCAAACAGGCAACGCTAGAGGGGATTTTACTACCACTCTATGTGAGGCCTGTGCCTCTCCCAAAAACCCTTCCAAGACATACGTTATGGTTCAGCCACAAAATGTTGGCGACAGGCTGAGCAAAATCTATGTTTGTATGATGCAAAAGGTCAGGAAAGATTATGATAATTGTTCCCTCTGGCCATGAAACCTCTGAGTGAAATTCTGGTACTGTCAAAGTCGTGGGCAAAATTGTCATTGATTTCACTGGGGCCAGACTTCATCCTGTGCAGGTCAGAGGGAGGCAAAAGTCTGTGCCACCAAGCATCCAGCAGCAGGAGCAGCTTTACTGTCAGAGTCACTAATATATACTGTTAAAAAGGATTTTTAAAACATTCTATGCCCTCTCTTTGCTCTGCAGCAGGATGAAATAAATCAAGACCAGTTTTACCAGCTTCTTTTGGTTTTCTTCAAAGCCTCCACTAGATGCAGATTACACAATCTCATTAGAAATCCTGCTTTGTGTTTCATTAGTCCTATAATTACACTAGTTTTTTCCCCTCCTAAATCTTTGGTGTTGCAAATTGAGCAAAATACTTAATCCCATCCTCTGTGGGCATGAACTACAATGGATCATCATGAAGCAGTCTTATGCACGCTTGAGGAGACTGTTTTGTTGTAGTAGAGCAACACGTGTACATCTCATTAACTTGTTGCTGTTTCCTGTAGAGGCACAGAGAGATGATTCACATTGTGATTTACGTAAAACCTCCTTCACTTTTCCCTCACCAGCTATTCCCCATCCTGCATTTTGTACATCACATTTTGTTTTTCTGACATCTTACACCTTGGAGTTTATTTTGCTGAATTTCATTTAAGTGATTTCAGGCACTTTGTTCCAACTTCTTAGCATCACTTTGAGTCTACTCCTCTCCTGGGAAATCCCAGTAACCTCTCTGTGACTGTTGTTGCCAGGAAATTTTGTAAAGTTCTGTCTGTTCCTTCCTCCATTTTGCTAATGGAAACATTAAATATGACTCATCTTGTCACAGACCTTTATGGCACCTCTATTTGTTATGTGTTTATGTGCTAACAGAAAACTTCATTATTGCTGCTCCATAAGTATTTTTTCAACTACTTGTACAACCTACTTTGCAGAGGTTTCATACAGGTCTTGTTTTCCTATTTTGTTAATGAAAATATGGTCTGGATTTGCTGTCATAAACCTTACAGAGGTCAGCTCTAGGTTCATGCTTCTTCTTTCTTACCCAAAGTGCTGGGAAACCTGGCAGAGAACAAAATGTACTTGGGTTAATTCATGTTGTTTGTTCCTGGTAGGTCCATATTGTCTTTTCTTATCAACTTTAGATTTCCACATTCATTTGTGAGTTACTGTTACTCATTTTTTCCGGTATCTTTCTATATTTTAAACTTATACAGCTGACATTTCTTGAGTTATTTTCTTGTTCCTGTGATGCCTCACTCACAGTGAATTATTGATGGGTCCCCAAAAAGCAAAGCTTTTAAGAGCTGTTTCCTGAGGTTGCATCCACTGGCTGATGTGGGTATCCAGGATCCTGTGCCAGGATCCTTGTGAGTGATGGGAGCACAGTTGCTTTATTAAGTTGGAAAAGGCTCAGGAAGAAGTGTAAAGGATGATTATTGTTTGTCCATCAAACCAAGAATGAAGCACTTGTATTTTCAGTCCACTATGTTCTGAAACACAGGAACTTTGTGTACAATCTGCTATGACAAGAATGGCAATTTTTGGTTATGAAGAATTTCGAGATTTTGCTCTAAATTGCGCTAAGTCTAAAAAGCCCATTTTAAAACATTCACAGCATTGCTGAACAGAGGCTGTGGTGGGGTTTCTGTGAGGAGGGAAACTGCAATAGGAATTTTAGAAGGAAATTTTGGCTGCTGGGTGGGCTGCTGGGCAGCCAGGAGCCCTGAGAGTCCTGCATGTTGTGACCTCCCAGCTTTGGGTGGTCCCAGCACCTTTCCTGTCCTCGGGGGCTGGCCAAAGACCACAACTCCAAGTGTATTCCCCAAGGTGATATGGCCACAGCTTTCATGCATCTCCATCAGGTACTTGTCAAATTCCAAGTGAGCTCCTCAAAGAATATTCATCCAATGGAGATTTTGTTTTTGAACACTGAATTTTTTGTGTAGTTGCTCAAGAAACTCACAATCAGTGATACTTCCCTCTTACTGAGGCTTTTAAAATCAGCTTTTCATTTTGGGTTGCTTGTGGCATGATTTGCCAAGTGCAGAGAGTTGAGACTTGTGAGAAGTCAGCTGCCTTCAAATTGTCTCACAAGATCTAAAACTGTTAGCCACTCTGAAAATGTCAGCCTGCATTTAGCACCCATCCTTTAGCTTGTACTTTGCTGACATTAAAAGAATATAAATACATGCTCTATGTGATTTCTTTCTACAGTACTGCTGGTGTTACTTAATGACTCTCACTCTTCTGGGGGCTTTTCCTTTACACATCAACCTCTGAAAGTCAGTCATGGTGTTCAGAAGTTCCTCACAGCAGAGCAGGCTGCAATATGGTCTCTTGGAAAAAAAAATTGGTACCAAACTTTATGCATATATATATATATATTTATATATTTGGTGTAGGAAGTTTTGTTATAGTTCCCACTACTTCTGATTATCTGATATTAAATTCTCATTATGTTGACTGCATGCAAAGCTGAGTAACAGATCCACAAATATAAATGAAATGAAAATAATATCATGTTCTAGGGGGTCAGACTAGTCTATGCTCTTCTACTCTACTGATATTTGTCAAGTCATGGAGCTTTAGAAGAAAGCAGAAGAGGTGGTGGAATAACATGGAATCCTTTCCATGTGATCAGACCATTCACCCATGTCTAGTCTGTAGTTTTCTAAATCTAAACTGCACATGACTGATTGAAGTTCTCAGACATCACAAGCTTTATTACAGAGCAAAAAATATTTCATGCAAGAGCAAATACAGTGGCCAGTGGCTCCAACAAAGCCCTTGAGACAACTGGGACCTATTTGTGCAGGTTGATGCCTGTGCATGCAGCTGCTCTGCTAGCAGGACCTCAGCTGATGTGGCAGATGAATCTGATCTTCAACTGTGAATATCCTAAACCATCATGAAAGGATTCTCTGGAAGAAGCCAACCTATAGGACTGATTGCTTCCTGCCCATGCTGCCTCTCATGTGGAAATAAAAAGTTGAAAAATCATGATTTACCAAACCTATAGATAGTATTTGTCTTGTCCTAACTGCATGATGCCCATGGGGTCCCTGACCTGCAATTCCATCTCCTGAAAGTCCTGAATGCCTCAAGAGTACAAATGCATCTCTTCCAAAGCTGCAGAGATCTGAGAGAGCAGTGGCAGCTCCCTGGAGATGCTCAGCCCTGCTCAGCTGCTTGGAGCCCAGTGTGAGAAGCAGCTCCCCTCAAACTGGCCAGCAGCACAGACCAGTTCAGCTTATTTGCATCTGAAATATACGCCTGTGTGTAATGCCAAGCTTGGACAGCATCTTGGCTGGCTTTTGGGGAGCTGGCTAAAGAGTCTCACCACTTCCTTTTTGTTTTCTTACTGCCCTGACAGCCCTTCAGGCAAGGCTCTGTTTTTGTTTGACATATGTGCACATGGTCCGTTTCCATGTGTGTGTGCTTAGGGACATGCTCTATCTTGCCCTCCTTTGGAAGGCTGCTGCCCACAGCTTCTCCTAGCAAAACGAAATCTCAGGAAAAGTCCAATGAAGTTGAAATGCTGCAGAGAAAATTTATTCTTGTTTTTATAGGCCCCTGTTCAGGAAAGTACTTAAGTATGTGCTTAAGTTCTATTGAAATCAACAGGACTTAAGAACATGCTTAAAGTCAAGCATATACTTCCTCTGAATTGGGATGTATTTCAGCACATGCTTAAATGCTTTCCTGAATCAGAGCCACAGTCAACAAGAGTGTCCTGTGATACACTGTGCTTCTGAGACAAGATTTACTTCTTACCTAAGACCTACCAGTGCTGCTCTATGAATGTGCAGTTCTTAGCTTGCCTCTTGGTTGGTGGCACTCCAGAAAGCTCACTGGCTTTGGCATTTGGATGAGAAGCTGGGAAGGAAAAAAAGGACAAGAAAATGGAAAAAAAAATAACCCTTACTAAAGCAATACCTTGGCATGTCTGATCTCATGTTGCAACCCATGTTTTTTCCCCTACAATGGAGATTTGTGCTATTGTGTGTGTGGTATAATTACTAAGACAGATTTTTTTTCTCCTTAATTGCACAATAAATAGGATATTTCCTGGCCAGCTTTGCGTTTCCAATAGGATTTTCACTTCCCATTTGGGCTCTGGGCGTAAGGAGAGTAAGTGTCAAAAGGCAAGAGCTTTCCCAGTTTTAAAACAGAGAGGATGTAACCATGTGTAATGTGAGCCTTGAGTTTGATTGTAGGGATGATGAAATCAAATCCCTCCTTAATCTTTACTGGGAAACATTTAGGTGAATTAGCCTGCTTGTTTTTGTTAACTTGTTAAAATCCTTTAAAAAAAAAAATCAATCAAAAATATCTCCTTGCTTTACCCCACAGTCTAACATACCTCTGGACCACGTGCAGAGTGACCTCAATGCAGTGAAAAATGAAAGAAGGATAGATAAACCCAAATACATTTCTTGCCTGGAAAAACCACAGTGCTTTGCCATATGCAGTTCTTTCCAGTGCTGCCATTTTTAAGCTAGATGCTTAGTCATTATTAATGATGGTGTATTTCTTTGAAATTCTGTATTTTGGGGAAAAACCTGCAACTTGTCTTTTTTTCCTCCATTAAGGTTAGTTAAAATAATATATAGTTGTCTGTGTGTATTGCATGTACCAGTTGGTGTATTTTTTGGAATATGTGAGGAAATTTATTCCAGTTATTTCATTTATAGCAAAGCATTAGCTTGAACTTGAGAAGAGCTCCTTGTTCACATTGTTCAGCTGTGCTGTGCAGTGGTTGAAGGCTTTTGATACTGCCATGACTTCACAAAAAATACTTGACACAAGTTCATAAAATCACTGAGACTATTTTTTCTCCCTCTTAAACCACCTAAATTTTGTTAATTGATAATGAGTTCATGCAGCCCCCACGCACGCACACAAATGTTTTTAAGGTTTAATTAATTCACTAAAAATAGCTGAACTGTTTAAGGGGGAGCACCTTATAATTAATAAAGGAGAGCATGTTGTTCATTCTTGCCATTGCTCAGATGGAGGGAAGCAGCTGGCCTGACAGGAGGCTATTCCTGATGGGATTGGACTGAGTTCCAGGGCAGGACCTTGCATTGCTTAGTGTGAAGGACTGAAACAGCTGGAGACTAAGTAGAAAAGCATACATTTTGGGTAGGTAAACTAATGAAATTATGCTTGTGGGAAGCAATGGGAGCAGAAAGTGCTGTTTCCAAGATGGAGAAATGTAAGACTCCAGAAATTCTGTCTCCACAAACTCCAGGCTTTTCTGTTGCTGGGGTCCACATTCATCCCACCTAAAACTAAGGCACTCAGTGGATTCAGTCAAAGTGAAAGGTGGACAGATTCATCTTTCAGATGTGCATCTTGGCCTTGCTCACACAGGAGACCTTCCCTTTGGCACCTCAGTTAAACTTCAGTGGGGTGAGTAGTGCTTGGCCAAAGAGTCTCACCCAGCAAATCCTCAAATCTATTGTACTTTTTCATACTTTTATATGGTCACTATGGGAATTTGCCTTTTCAGGTGAGGCTCTTTTCAGTCGGGAGTGCACTTTAACAACTCTGTCTCCTTTATCCTAGTGCCCACAAAGCCTCAAATCTGTCCCTAGCCGAAGTCTTTTATTCAGAATTGTCAGGCTGTCCTTAGTTGCAATCATTGTATCAGAAATATCCAATATTACTGGCAGGGAGGGTGCATATGTCACCAACTTGCTCTGTTTTATAAGTGCTTCAACACTTTTACTGTGTTTCAGGGAAGCTGCATGAGAAAGCTTTTGTGAAAAACAGCAGGGATTAATGGTGGTTCTCCAGCTTGTCAATTATATGTTCCTTTCTTTCCATCCACTGCTTGAGTTCTTGATCTTGATGAAGGCATTATTTAATTCCTGCCTTTCTGAGCTCTTACCCTTGGACAAATATGTAACAGGTTTTTATTTAGGCACTACTGGGGTGCTTTAAGAAAGCTTTTTTTCTTTGGAGCTCAGAGTGACTAAGCCTGGCAAGTTTTCTTTCTCATCTCCTCCTGATAGTTAATAGACTTCACAAGGGATCTCAAAACACTCTGATAAGCCTTTGAAGTTGTTACCTACTAAGGTTTTGCTCTTTCTGAGTGTTGAACGTTGAATTACTGGCTACTGTTAGAGGCAATGAGAAAGGATTCACAAAACCAAGAGTGCCTTGCCTATAATTTCCACAGAAAAAGAGCTGAATATAATAGATAAATTGTGTTGCTGGGGAGATTTTGATTCTGTTCCCTCCTCTGTCACCAGCTGGCCTTGTGATTTGTGGTAGCATTTTCAGTTATGCCAGTCACATGAGATCAAAACCCATGAGTCGGTCTCCACCCAAATCATGAGCCTGGCTTCCAGATCCCAGAGCTTTGAAGAGATCATACTGTACTTTTTCTATAGTTTATATTTTGTTTTTGGAATTTCCTCTGCCTATTCCCAATGTGTCTCTGGCAATAAATGTTTCCCATTGCTTTGGAAGTGTTGAGAAGGAATTTTGACCATTGGGGCTGTTGGAGGCCTCATTTGACCTACGCAATTAATTTTATTTTTGATCACCAAATCAATCTTATTTTTTCCAAATTTCACATCTTCCTCATTTTCCCTATGACTTCTACATCCCTTAGCCCCACACAACCCATCACTTCTGTTTCTCCCTTGTCATTATCATTCTTCCAGGCACGTGGTGTAACTCTTGGGGATGTCCTTTGCTAAGACTTGGACTCAGTGATCCTTGTGGGTCCCTTCCAACTCAGCAGATTCTGTGATTCAGCTGATTCTATGATTGTGTGATTCAGCTGCTTTGTCCCTCCTTTAGTCCTCTGGTCTGGAGATGGTTTTTCACCATTCCATTGAAGACAGAGAACATATAAGATACAAGTCTGGATAATCCTTAATCTTTGCATGAGAATAAACAAATGGAGAGAGCAGGGAATGTTCATCTTTTCCTGAAAAAGATGAAATTGTGATTTATGACTAAGATGGTGGAAAAATCAAGGGGAAGTTTGGTGTCATATTGCTGTTTTCTCCCATAGCATTTGCCTCCTTTCAGGAAGGGTAAGGAGTCAAAAGCTCCTGGCAAAGGTTGAACAACCAAAATCCAAATCATGTCCAATCCAAATCCAAAATGTGACTTTGCAGTTATTATGGCATGCACTATGGTGGTCCCTGGTATTCCCATGGTGACGTTGTTGCTGTTGCCGTGAAATTTGCAGAACAGCGCTAATGATTAAATCCATGACATTTTGCAAAACCGGACTACTCACACCTCAGGTAGATGGGAGATGCATCCCTTCTTACTCATCCTCATGCTTTACCACTCTTTCACCCACATTGTTTGTTGATCCTTGCATATGCCATGTGCCAGACATATTGCAGATCCATAATTTCAAGTAAAATTGCAGCCAGACCGTTTCTCTCTATATTCAAGCACCTCTAGAGTCTGAGTGCTTGAAACTGAATCTGAACCCAGATCAAATCTCTTTACACAGCTCTGAACTTCATGTCAGGTTGTCTCCAAGCCTTGAATTCACACTCTCCCCATAGTTTGGTGACAGGAAATGTGGAATTTGTTTTTAAATCAGAACTGTCAAAAGCTGCATTCAAGACATGAGAAAGACTCTTGATGTTCACAAGAAAATCTTTTGGCTGAACATTTCACAGGCAAGGCCTGAATTTGTACCAACTGGACATATCTCAAAATGTTTCTAGTTGTGCTGGGGATGTTTCACAGAGCTGCAATAATTAGAGGGGGTTCATTCTTTAAGACAGAGAAATGCTACCTCACAGCTTGAATATTAATAAAGAAAATTTATGACAGCCAACAAAGTAATGTAATAATTATAATTATAATAAGTAATATTGTCTCCAAAGGAAAAGGGCATTTATCTGCTTAGCTCTTTCATCAGCCATTTTCAGACACACACTGTGCTTAAAATACAGTGATGCAATCCATGTGGGTCAACAACGGAAGGTTGGTTGCTTCACCAGGATTATAAGAATCTTTTAAACACAATGGTACCACAAATTAAAATGGAAATCTATCAAAACAATTATCGTCCTGAAAGCTTTGGCCACAAGCATGATTATTGTAGAAGGATGTTGTCCTTGGCCACAGCTTTGGCTCAGTTCAGCTGCTGTTATTTGTATCCCTCCATGGCTCAAAGTTAGAATTTGCATGGCTAAGGACCATAAACTTTTAGAGCAAAAAATAGGCTGCTCCTCAGTGCTAACACTAGCAGTTTTGTGTTGTTGTGGAGTGGTTTGTAGGCAATTCATTAGATACTAGAGATAGGAACAGACTGAGTGTGGTGGCTGAAGCCTGCCTTGGACCTCAGAAGGATTCAGATGGAGATTTCTGTCTGAACCTGGATGTTTGTGTCTGAGGCAGTTGTTGATGTGAACAAGAATGAGTCAATGTCCAGAGTTTTTGGGTTTAACTTTCGGGTACATGTTTTAGATAGTAAAACAGTGAAGCAGATATTGAACTGATATAAACTGCAGCCTACAGGCTTAAATAAAGCAGAAATCAGGTCCTGAGTGTGTTCATCCTGTCCATGAGACAGGCAGTCCTGTAGAAATGAGATTAGTTGAAAGGACACCCTGGATGTTGCTTGCCATCAGCAAGGGACACATCTCCTTAGGGATGTCCTCAGGAGAGGTTCCATGTTGCATTGTTGCATCCTTGAGCTCCTGACAAAGGCTGAATCCTGCAATAACTCCATTCTTGTGTTGACGATGAACTGTATTAAATAACAAGCAGTACTGGTTATTTTTAAAATGCTCATTTTTCTTTCACCATCCAATTTTCCGTCTTGAGGGAGGTAAATGAGTAACAAATCTGAAATCCATTTTTCCTTTCCCCCTCCCAGGCTGGTATAGATGGAGAAAGCATTGGGAACTGCCCATTCTCCCAGCGTCTCTTCATGATCCTGTGGCTCAAAGGAGTTGTGTTCAATGTCACCACTGTTGATCTGAAAAGGTAAAAATTGTTCTGTTTAATTGAAAATAGGTGTATGGCCCAGTGTTTGCACTATAGAAAGACCCCTCCAAGTTAAATCAGATTTTTATCTGGCCGAGAGAGCCTGTGGTGCACAACAAAATAGTTGGGATTCAGGTTTGGCTGTTGTTTTTATTTTTTTCTCACTTGTGGAATGTTTTTATATTAAACAGGGTGCTTGGGGTAGTTTCAAAGTCTTCCAACCACAAATTACTGGAGGGGGAAAAAAAAAGGCAGACTGATTTTGTAGGAACTATAAATACCTGTGCAACTACCCGACCATAAAGATTAGTGATTTCACAACTTTTTCTCTGCTTGCAGAAAGCCAGCTGACCTGCACAATCTGGCTCCTGGGACCCACCCACCTTTCCTGACATTTAATGGGGAAGTCAAGACAGATGTTAACAAGATTGAGGAATTCTTGGAAGAGATTCTTGCACCTCCAAAGTGAGACCTTTGGATATTTTTTTCAGTCAATATTCCATTTCCTAGGAATGAAAGATGTCCTAAGAAGAGTTTCTAAAAAGCACTCCTTCCTACAACCTTTACTTACAGGAGTAATATTTATTTATGAAACTTGCTGGCTTCAGTGAGATGACTTCCATGTGTGAAGGTTACTTATGTGACTAATAACTGCAGAATGTTTTCTCTGTACACATTTCAGGATGCCCTTGTATGCAGAATTAAGGAGACCAGTACTAGAAAAAAATTGTAGGGGTCTGGTGGCCACATTTTGCAAAGCTAAAAATAACTTGGAAGAGATGCTGAGAATTGCCACACAAAATATCTGTGCCAGGAAAAGCATTTTACAGTGAAAAACTAGAGGTTTCTGAGCTGTATGGTGTGTTAGGAAGGTTGGAAAGGGAACTGATTACAGAGGACGAGAGGCTCGGGAGGCAGAAAAGTGCCCATTATTCTAGTCAAGAAATGACAAGAGCCCATAACTGGAAGTTATAACTGAACTAATTCAGGTTAGGAATAAGGCCCAGATTTTTTTGGTATGAAAAAGGTACCAATGAAAGGTTTAGATTTACCAGATATGGCTTACTAAGTCAAACATTTTGGACCTAATACAAGGATAATGGAAAAAATAAATAGTTGCCTTGTGAGTTGGAACTTAGAATCTATGAATCCATCAAATTTGGCTTGGTTCCTTATGGAGCATTTTACCTCCAAGTGAATCAGCAGCTATAGGCCAGTCCTGAGGCAAGAGATCAGGCATTTAACTTTTCTACACGCTGCTCCAAGACCATTTTCTACATGCTGCTCCTACCAAGAAGTCAGTAGGAGTCATTAGTTTGTGTTTATCTTTCAAATCATTATATTCCTTTTCACCAAATATCTGTAAAAAACAATGCAGAGACTGGAACATTTATGTTCTTTCACCTGGTTAATCCTGACACCCTTTGCTATTCCATCCTGGAGTACATTTTCAGAGTAGAGGATTAGACATGGCTGCCATTCATAATGGAGAGATCTGGCTGCCAAACTCCCCTGCACCTTTCTGGAAATTTATGTTTCCTTCTGATTTAAGCCTGATTTTGGATTGTGGCTACATAAAGCATGAGTGCAATTACCTTTGTATTGACACCATCCCAGTGTAAATCCCCACATGCCTGCCTCCACAGACAGATAGCAGGTAGGGTTAAGAGGGTCTTGCCAAGCTGTTGTTTTGAGATAATGAGTGCTAATTACAGTTCTTCACACAGGAGGTTTTTCTCTCTTCTTGTAAATTATATTTGTGGCCATGGCTGTGATGTTGGTAACAAGGTGTTGCTCTCCCCACTGCTTTTGCCTGTTCAGGTACCCCAAGCTGGCTGCTAAGCACCGGGAATCAAACACTGCTGGAATCGATATCTTTTCCAAATTTTCTGCATACATCAAAAACACCAAGCAGCAGGATAATGCTGGTGAGTATGACCATTGCCAAATGTGCCAGGGAGTTTGTGTGCTTAGAAGTGGAAGTATTTTTGCCATTCTCTCATCCTTTTTTTTGTAAACTGTGTTCAGATGACATCAGGCACTGCTGCTGAACAGCTTGAGGTGGTTGGTTAGGTGGACTCAACTCACATGTCCACAGCTGAATTAACTACATCTGTAGTAATAAATAAAAGAGCTCAGAGTGTTGGGTAGCCTCTTTACCAACAGCCATGGCATGACTCCTGTCCATACAGCCATTTTCCTCACCAGAAGAGTATCCCTGACTGCTTACTGAAGAGACTGGTGGCCTGTGCTGCCTCCTCCTCTGCCCCAGCACTGCTTAGAGGAGCGTGTGTTGGCAGGACCCAAACCTGTGAGAGCAGCTCATGCTTTGTTAGATGTTGCTATCAGGCTCTTGGCACTCTTATCTTATGATTAAGTTATGCTGTTATAGCTAATCTGCTCATATAAACCGAGTTATATTGAGATATTCCATATAAAATAATTAAAAGACAGAAGTGAATTTGAGAAATGTAATTGCACTCTGTAAGCTCCAGATTTTCCTTCACATTTGTTTATGAAAAGAAAGAGTCCCCCAGAAGCCAGATGCCATTCATATTTATATGCATCCTACACTGCCTTCTTAATGAAATTGCTGTTCTCCTCCACATTCCTTTCCCCTCAGAGAGGCAAAGCTCCAGCTAGTCTGAGCTCCTGTTGCTCCATAAAGCTGTGGGTTTACACATCCCTGTCCCTTGAGATGATCTAGTACAATATTTGCAGTCATTCACTGATGTACCTCCTCCCTTGTATTACTGCTTTCACAGAGGCATAAGGCAGGTTGAATATCATGGGCTTATATCATTCAGAAAACACCAAATTTTGCAGGTTCCATCTCTGCCACACACTTCATCTGTGCAATTATATTTCATTGCCTGGGGCTGAGCAATGAGATAAAAGAGGGTAAAAGATGATTTATGTCAGATAACAATCTCCTCTGTAATATTTTTTGTGTTGTTAACAGAAGGAAATAATTAAAGTGCTTCTCTTCTCAGTGATGCTAAAAACATTTTGTCTAATGCTAATGGGATGCTCACCTAACCTTTATAGGGCGTTATAAAAGGAAGATAAATTAAGAGTTAGACTAAATAGATGCAACAATGAAAGTAAAATATCCTGGCCATTTACAAGGAAGTTTTATGGTCTGCTGGGCAACCGTGAATCTTCAGCTGTGCTACCCCACATGCACAGTCCCAGTTCTTGCTTCTCTGTGGCTGCAATATTCAAATCCCTGGGCTCACAAGGGCTGGCATCTCCAGCCAGGAATAAATGGATGTCCTAGAGGTGTCTGCATCTGCCCATAAGCAGAGCTGGAATTCAAGATACCCACTATGATGGGATAAGGAATCTAATAAGGAATCTAACCCCACAAAGCACTCACATTTTCAGAAGCTGCAGTATGAATAAAGAAAGCTTTCCCTAGTTCTGCAAAACAGACTCTTAGTTTAGGTACTCTTGTAAATGACAATTAAGCACACCAAAATTTTAGAGCCCAGAGCTGTTAAGCTGCAGGAGAGACATGATCTTTGCTCCCTGCAAACATCCTCACTCCATTTTTGTTACCTGGTTCCTGCTCCTGTCTTATCCAGACACTGCAGTCTCTGAATGTACTGATGTTCAACTTTCCTCTTCAAAGTAGAAAAAAGCTTTTAGCTTAATTTTATTACAGCTGGAGTGCTGCACTGCAAGGAGAATAAAGTAGACATGGGCAGAGTGGAACTGGATCTTTCTATCTATAACTATGTTCTTTCTGTCAATGAAGTGAGGTCCCTGGGACTGTCAGTGCAGACCTCAATTTCAGCAGAGTAATTGACTGTCAGTTTTCAAGGGATAAGGAAGAATAGTTTCTCCCTAATCCCAGGGATGTTTTATTCACCTTCTGTCTGCTTCATCTGAACAACAGCAGTTTTTCTGAAGGCTAGTTTGGATGGAGGAGAATGAGTTAGTCAAAAAGTAGCTGTCTTACATTTCTTGAGCAGTAGAAAGAGTGTGTGTAAAGAGGAAAGGAGAGCAACACTGTGTACATATTTCCTAATGAACCTATTTATTTTTGATTTGTATTTCATAATTTTTTGTAAAATTGCAACACTGATTTAAAAGGGATCTGGGGCTCTAGTTCTCATCTGGTGCAAATAATTTTACAGCATTATTTAAAATAATAGAATAGAATCACAGTATCCCAAAAGAGCTGGAGTCTGGAAATCTGGAATCCAGAAAAGACCTTGAAATCATTAAGTCCAGCCTTTGATAATGACCTTGTCAATTAAACCATAGCAGTGAGTGCTACATCCAGTCACTTCTTGAATACTTCCAGGGATGGTGACTCCAGCACCTCCCTGGAAAGCCCATTCCAGTGCTTGACAAACCTCTCACTGACTAAATTCTTCTTGATGTCCAGCCTGGCCTTCCCCTAGTACAGCTTGAGGCTTTCTATTGAAGTAAATAGTTTTTACATGGTATTAATATTATATTCTATTCTAATTATATGTTTAATACATTTTGTACATTCATTTCTATGTATTGTTATATTATATTGGCATTACATTATACATTATACATATTATATTATATTATATTATATTATATTATATTATATTATATTATATTATATTATATTATATTATATTATATTATATTATATTATATTATATTATATTATATTATATTATATTATATTATATTATATTATATTATATTATATTATATTTATTTTTCCTATACAACAGCAGAAGTAATTGTATATAATTCTGTGACAAAAACCCCCACATTTTATAAACCTAAAATATAATTACTTAGGTGAAGTCCCTTTCCCTGTCTCCACATGAGCCGGTGAGACCCAAAAAGAACAGAGATTGCTGCTTGTGGTTCTCATAAATGTTTTCTGTAGCTCCCAGCTCTGAGATAAAGGTTATATGTGTCTCATAGTCATCCTCTGTATCTGTTCCAGCTGATTCCAGTGCTTGGGTTAATCTGGAAAGCCACACCAGTGACTGGAACATCAGTTGCACATGATCAAAACACAAATAGAAGAAGAGTTGTTAGTGAATTAAAAATAGATTATAGAACCCAGATTGCTATATAAACAATAGTTTTCATTTCTTTTAATTGGCAATAGAGGCTGGGGGATGGGGGGCAGGACAGCAAGGTGGTTAAAGCACCAAACATCAAGTTGTTTAAATTATGTTCTGTTAACTCAGGAGTCAGGGAAGTGAATTCAATAGCATGTGGGATATCAGGCTGGGAATTTGAGGCTCAGGCTGTCTCTGGCTGTGAGGAGTGTGTGTTAGGTGTCATTGTGTGTGACCATTCCTTGTAGGGTCCTGGTTTAGGACAGGTCTCACAGTGTGTGCAACGTGAGCCCTCACCCCAGCCTGGGGCTGTTACAGCTCTGTGGAAAAGTTTCACTAAGTGGTTGGGATAATTAATGATATTTGTGCAGCAAGAGGGTACTGGGTGTGAGAATTGGTGGGAATCTGATGCACACCAAAGAGAAGAACAAGCTGCTGTCCCTCTTAGCAGAGTTTGCAGCCAGGGCCGTGGAGAAGTGTCACAGTTCAGGTGATGCCACTGCTGGCCGTGTCACTGTGGTATTTCCTGTCCTTGCAGCACTGGCAGGATGGCACTGCATGCACAGCCTTTACATAGCTAAATGATTTTTTTCCCCTGATAGTGGAAAAGTCAGTGAGGACAACAAGAGATTGGTAAATCCTTGCTATAGTGTGTGTCTGAGTCCTCGTATGTGAATGAAGAGATGCAAGGAGACATTTGTAGGTCTGTTCCTGAGATTGTGACACCCTCTGCTGGCAAATAAATGAATGTATAAAGCAGCTCTGCACAGGCAGCTTTACAATCAGGGCGGAAACATCCCCTTAGCAAAACAGGGTTCTTTCTGTCAAGACAGTTTCCTCTTACAAATGTAACGTTGTCAAAAGAGAAGTGTTTCATAGTAACCTATCAATTTTGACAAAGTTTTCATGGAAAAAAAATACGTTTTTTCTGGATGACTTAAATTTACTTTGAAGTAAAAATGCTTTAACATTACAGAGAAAAATAGTGATTTTTTTTTTCTGGATTCATGCAGTACTTCATTAACCACACACAGTTATGTTTTATGCCTGGCACAGAAGCAGGTGATAGCCTTCTCCTGTAAGTCTACATGGCAATATGTTATTGATCATGATTCATTTACTTACCAAAGGTATTTGGCAGCAAGGCTGCCCTGATTTAATAGTTCCCTGAATTTCTGATTCTTTTTTTCCATCTTTGTTTTCCTAACTTTTCTGTCTCATAATATAAAAACGTTGAAAGTCTTGGAACAGGCTGGCGAGGGCTGTAAGCCCAGAAGCAAACATGCTCATGCCATATCAAAGTCCCACCACTTTTAAGCTTCTTGAAAGGGAAGGAATTGATTCCAGATTCTCAGGATGTGGCAAGCTGTGTTTAAAGAAAGTGTGTGCATTTATTATTTCAAGTCAGTTCAATCAGAACTTGATTCCTTCCACCCCCTGTGCCACTTGATAATTTTATAACAGGCCTGTTTGAAGGAGTCATCTCCCCATTGTGGGATTAGATCTGTGTTTCAGTAGCACCACTGGATTATTCTGGCTGTTGTCACCAGGCTTCACCCCTTGTGCCTGAAGTGACAAGGGCTCATTCATACATGGACAGGAGTCCTTGGGAGGGTTCAGTGCAGTAGTCTTGAAAATTATTTCCTGGATGCTCTTGCTCAAGTTTTCACGGCCAATTTGAGAGTTTTTGATTGTTAGTGATTGTTTAATATCGAGAAGGAAGTCTTGTCTGAGCACAGGAGAGTAAACTGAGGTCTTGTGTGTTTACTTTGGTTCCTCTGGTTGATGCTGAGCAAGTCACTCATGCTCTGTACGGTCACCAGGGAAGCAACAATTTATGTATTCATTGGAGGAGGATGAAATCTAATTAATTGGAATGCTGTGTACACAGTCAGCATCCTGCTTGTTATTTTTACTTGCGAGACTGTGTGCTGCAAACCAAGGGGACAACCTGGGGTAACCACCCATTAACTGTCCCGCCCAAAATTGTGAGTTCTTTGGCTCACAGAATGAGCCCTTTGATTTCATGTAGGAGTTTAAAAAGTTGTTCTTGAATTGAGTTCTTCGGGGGCACCAGCTCCAGTGTGGGTGGGCGCATTCATTAGTGGGACGGGAGGATATTTCACTGTAGGGCTCCTCAGAAGGCGCTGAGCTGGGAGACCACCAACATGATTTCGTGCAGAGGAATTTCCAGCAGTCTGACCAGAGGACTCTGCTTGTCTGGTTTGGATTTACATCAAGAGGCCAAAAATAAAAGCGCATTTAAATCATTAACTCACATGTGATTAAGTGCTGTTCACCTCTTTCAGTAGTTCCATCACACTTTGTGGTTTGGTGTGTGAGGTGGGAAATGTCTCTCTCAGTGCTCTGTGTGTGTACACGTGCAGCAGAAATGCACACACACATACAGGCCTGCAATTAAGACTGCCCTACATCAGTTTTACACTGTGGAGTTACTCCTGCTAAGCAGAGGGTCAGACCCATAGCACAGGTATGTGCACAGGCTGAATTGTGCACACTGATCCTTCCTAGAAGCCATCACATGCCTCTTGTCATAAGCAGAAAATCTGTTCGTGCCAAAGCCCAGCTCAGACTATTCACAGTAATACCAGACCCTCTGTGGCACCTGAGCCAGGGGCAGGAGCTTCTTGATGTGGTGGGGCAGCCTGGGACATCCTGACAGGTGTGGTGGGATCTGGCTCCAGCAGCAGGAGAGCAAATCATCTGTGCCCAGAGCATCTCCACCCCTGGTGGGGGAGGACAGGGAGCCACCCCTCTACTTCCAGCCTGGCTTCTCTCAGACAAAGGGGTGACAATGCAGCTGTAACTGGGATATGGCTTCTCCTGAGTCTTTGGTCCTTCTGACCTGTTCCATGCCTGAAGGCTTCACCCTGTGCCCAGAAAAGTTCCTGGCAAAGCTGCTCTTGAGTTTGCCAGAGCAAATTTAAAAATCTGTTTGAATGCTCTTGTACTGATGGAAAGTTTCCTGTAACAGGGATCTTGGATCAGACTCTAATTTGGGACCAGCATTACGCTTTATGATTTTTGAACAGATTTTCAAGGTGCCATAGAAATATATAGGTAAAAATATAAATATGTGTGTGATGTCTGTGTATCAACTTGCCATTACATTTTTTATTCTTTCTCTTTAGTTGAAGAATTTCCATTTTCCACTACAAACCCCACAATGGTCCAAGGCCCAGAACAAGCCACAATTTGCCCTGTGCTGTGACAGTACCAAATTTTCTCTGGCAAACAACCAGGAAGGACTAAAAAGAGCTTTTAAAATTGTTTTAGAGAAAAGGACTTGCTTAGTGATGGAACATGTCAGGATGACAGTTCTTCTAGTGGAAGGTGTCACTGTCCCTGGCAGGGAAGTTGGAAATAGATGACTTTTAATTACCCTTCCACCCAGGCCATTCCATTATTCCATGCTGATTCCATGATTCTTTAATTTTGGCCTTTTGAAGCCCCCCCCCCCAAAAAAAAAGCTATTTCAGAACATTTTAAACAAGTTTTTATTACTCCCCCTGAGCTGAATAACGCTGGGCTCATGGTAGCTAAAGTGCTTGGCTGCTTTACAAAACCAGCCCTAATATAAAAAATACTCAGTCTTTAAAACATATGTAAAATAGCTTTTCTGCAACATTTGTGGCACATAAAGTACCAAATACATGTTGGTGAGTGTGATATAAAGCTTTTATTGCCATTCATTTGGGATGACCCACATAACTCACTCATGATATGCTAATAAAACTGTTCACTCTGTCTCCTTATAAAAACACACATATAAAGATCACTAAACTGTGGTGTAGCTTTGTGCTAACTTCTTAAGAACTGCTGCAAGTTGCATTTATCACCTGTCCCAAATTGCCTTATCTGCTTTCTGCCCAGTAATCAAAGTCTAAAATGCCCAGGAACAGCAGTTTGCAAAATAAGTTTTCTTGAGAAATAACTTTGAAAGTTCTCAAAATGGTGCTGGCTGGAGGCCCAGAGCCATCAATATTCTGTCTGGTATCAGTGACAGCTTTAAGGACCAATATCTTTTTACCTGCCAAAACTGAGAACTGAAATGTTATGTCACTAAAAGGAAGAGGTTTTCAGTTTTCTAAAATGATATCACACCATCACATTCATCTGAGAAATCTGTACCTTACGAGGGAATATTTCTGAACTTTCCATCTTCTAATACCTTGCTAATTGAGGAACAAAAATTTCCTGGTGGAAATGTGAAAAACATTATTTGAAAACAACACAAAAGGAACATTTTATGTAAGTCCAGATGTGATCAGACTGCAGGCTCTCCAAGGCAGGGACTTGATATGCCTGGTTAACAGTCTTAGATGCAGCCATTTTGGGAATAGTAAATATTTGCAATAAATTTACTAACAGACAAAATTTTCTGACGTGTCTGTGCTGAAGCAACTTTGAAGACATAGCATACCATAGGGAGGAAGAGAGAGAGAGAAAAAAAAGAAAGAATAAATATATTTATATAATTTTAAATTATAGAACATGCTGAAGTCAACAAGGTTAATGGCATGATGAAATTAAGGCACTTTCTCAAACTTTTGCTGAGTCAGGGCCTGTATGCATGGCCAGGCCTAGAGTGAAACACTTGCAATGGGAGCAGCAGTTGGCAGACACTCTCCTTTAAGAGGGAATTATTTCCCCTGTGTGTTGGAATATTCCAAGTGCTGCTGGCTGTGCTGGGATGCTTTGTTCTGTTTCCCAGCCGAGCTCCCATCTCGCACACAGGAGCAGTAGCACAGCTGGAAGTGGATTGGAGCAATCTGGCAGCAGCAGTCCTGGGAGGAATTAAACGCCTTGCTGCTGGAATGGGAGGCCTAAATTGCATTATTATTTAGAATTGAGCTTTAACTTCATTGCTCTATGGTTTTGCCCTGGTGGATAACTCCCTTTGTTGTGATAGACTTGGTGTATCTTAAGTGTGTTCCCCACAGCAAAGACCTAAATGAAGTTATGGCCTTGCTCAGTTCAGTGTCCAAATCTTATATAACCAAATATTTGGGTTTAAACACCCAGCTGGTCTTGATGTCCTGATGGGATTGTTCACAGGTTTACATTTAGCCATTGCAAGCTATCACATGGTAGATAGCCCAGTGACTGGCTCCTGCAAATCAGTTTGCAAAACTGTTGATGACTTCAAAGGGAAAAGAATTGGCCCAGAAAAACAGAAAAAATCTGGTTTTCCCTAAACAGATTTTTAAAGAAATTTTTCAGTTATTATATTTTAAAGCATGAAAATGCTCTTCATAAAATAACAGGGAAAAGAAGAATGAGATGTAAATGAAAATCAATGTTGCTACTTTTCTTTATTATATATATCTTAAGTCATTGGCTTTCAGCTTGAAAACACTGCTAGAAATGAGGTCACAAAATGGGAATTAGAGAAATAATTCTTGTAAAAATATCCTGGGTTTTGTGATTGCAGAAAAAGGTAATCTGAATTTCATGAACTTTGAGGCCAGAAGAATCTTTGTGTTATTAACTATTATTTCCTACAAATCACATCCCAATGAGTTTTGCCCATTGATCAAATATGTTAATGTTCTATCCTTAAAAGGATTTGGTTTGATTGAGCAGACAACAGGAGAAACTGAAGTGTCCTTGCTACACTGAAGTGTCTTTGGTCTTTGAGGCTTTTTTCCAGTCCTTGTCTTACTGTTTTCTCTTGACCTCTTGTTGGAATTCCCAGTTCCTTTTTCCTTTTTTTAATTGCGGACACCAGAACTGGGAAAAATGTTTTTAATATTTGCCGCAACAGCTCAGTTGCAACAGAGGCAGTGTGACCTCCCTACTAATTCTTGGATTGTTTTCATACATCCAGACTTAATTATAACTGATTTTGCTTCTGCTCCTTTCAGGGAGGTTGAGGCATAATCATGATGATCCCTAAGTCATTTCAAGGGGCTTGAAACAAAAAAATCTTAAAAGCAGAGAAACAATGGGAAAGAATTAAGATGTGACTCATTTGTAAATCTCATAGTCCCATGGCCTTTTCTGTCTCAGTAACAACTTTTGAACACAAAAATTCTGGAAAATTGAACACAGGAAATTATGGAAATAATAAATCTATTTGAGGTTTTTCCAAGTGAACTAAAGGATTTGGAAACTTAATAGCTTTAACTTAAAATTGAACTTAAAATTTCATCCTCAGGTGCTGCGAGCTAGGCGTTGCTTTGTCTCCCTCTCATGTGTCTTCACCAATGCTGGAATTAAATAACATAGTTCAAAACAGTGGGATGCAATTGGGATTATCCTGGTGTAAACAGAAGCAGACTTTATTCTTCTACATGCCTGGAATTGGAAGAAATTAGCATTGAAGATTCAAACACCAACAGCCTGTACAGGAAGAAATTCCTTCACTTAAGTCTTGTAACACAAGGGGTCCCCAGAGCACTGCTGCTGAAGCCCAGCTGCACTCGCTACCAGAATCTCGCTTTTCTCTTGCTTGAACACATACATGAAGTTAGTTTTCCTTCGTTAGTCCCAGAATCGTCTTATTTGCTCTTCAGTAGTAAAAAAAAAGTTTAAACTCTTAGTGAACAGCTTAAAAATTGAGACAGTGGTAGGATAACCTCATACTATAAAATAATGGGTGTTTAAAATCTGCAGGGCTTGATTTTATTTTATTTTATTTTTCTAAATTCCTGATGCAAATCAGCTGCTGCTGTCTGCAGTTGCTTTAGGGACACCTGCGCAAGACTAACATGGCAGAGGTCAGGATGAGGCCCCTGGGGACGTGCCCTAGAAATGATTCTTGTCACTTACGTGCTGCTGCGGGGTCACGATGATTTGTGAAATGCAAGTTTGGTGCTGTTCTTCCTGGGGCACTTGTAGGCCAGTAGTTTTACATTCACTTGCTTCCTGCCTTCAGGGTCACTGGGACTCCTCAGAGACTTGAGAATGAAGCTTTTCTTTGGTGTCATTTGAACACCTGGCTTTTCTTCTTAAAAAACAGCATTTGATGGTGCTCTGACAGCATTCTTCATGATAATGTTACAAGTATTGCATTTATTGCTTGCCTCCATTGTAACAATGGATAAAAAAAGGGAGGGGGAAACCTGAGTTTTCAGTAAAAAAATAGAAATAAGTGAAAACAGTCTTTCTAGATGCTTGAAAAACATGTCTAATTTACTATTTAAGGTGTTATTGCTTCGCCTGCTTTGCTAGGTTTAATTTGAGAATAGGACAGATGGTATCACAAAAATAGAAAGATGCCAAGATGCCTCTTCTTTTTTGTTATATTTACTGTTTATCACATAAAACCTGAAACATATTTCCATAGCTGGTGCATTACTGCTTTACTAATGTAAAGTTTATGGCCAAAGAGTATTTTTATTTTTATATTGTATATAAGGAGGTGGCAAAGCAAATGATTTAAATTGTTTTTACAAGGCCGTATAGAAAACTTGAGAAGAGACTCAAGTCTCCTAAATCCAGGTAACCTCTTAATCCTTGGATCATTGTTCTCTCTTTTAAGAAAAGGTAGCTGGGAATTGAGCTTTCAGTCTTTCTCATTCCTTCTATGGAGGTTTTGAGACATGTCTGTCAAAATACCCCAAAACTTTTTGGGTAAAGCTCTAATCAATCAATCAATCAATCAATCAATCCACATCATCAGTCTGTAGATGGGGTGAGAAGGGAAGAGAGATGATAAGGGTGGGATCATCTCACCTAAATCTGTCTAAAAGTTATATATTAGTAATTCAAAAGTCCTGGCTTATTTCTGATCAATGGAGAGAGACATTTCTAAAGGGCATTTTGATTTTTCTTAAAATATGAGTCTAAAGTTGGGAGAATTTCCTTTGGAGGTGCCTTTCTCTCATTGCCATCTATAAGGGATACTTGAACAATTAGGTCAGACTAATTACCTAACAATTAGAACTCAGGCAAGGGGAATCTTACCCGTAAGAAAATCAACAGATTTTTGATGTGTCCAGGTTTCTGAGGGTGCTTGGGGTATCCCCAATTGTGTCAGCTCTATGTTCCTCTGAGTTCTGGAGGAAGTGTTCCTGGTGCTTAGCACCTCCATTTCTGTCACTGCAATTACACGGACCAACATATATGTGCCTGCGTGTATGGAAAGTGTGTCCCTGTTTATGCCTGGCTCAGGCAGTGTCTGAAAGGTGATTTAGGACCAGAGTTGTGGGGCTGTTTCCATATGTGCCCCTGTGTTTTTGTGACTCACCCCATTCCTGGTGTTTGCTCACCCCAGCACTGACTGGGAGTAAAAAACCCCTTTTCAAGTCCCAGCTCTGACTTGTCTTGAGGATGAACATAAGCCTCTGTCCCCCAAAACAACCCCAAACCAGGAAAAAGTGGATTTGAGGAGTAAGAGACACTAATTTATTTCTCTTCTGTGTGCACAAGGTATTTGTTGATTCATTAAGTGGGCAGAGACAGAGATCATGGCTTTTTCACAAGGCTGTGTGGGCATTCACCTTTATTGTGGGAACATGCACAAGTCTCTTTTCCAGTGAATATTGAATTATTTATCTGGAGTGGAACATCTTTAATAGGAGAGCTGAATCACCCCAGAAACTCCCTTTGGCCCAGAGTTAGGCATCTAAATGCCTTGGATGCATGGGAGCACACAACCTTCGCCCTCCTCTGCATTTCCAATGGCTCTCTCAGTGACCTCCCACTCATTTGCTGCTCAGAGCTGGGGATTTTATGAGGCAGAAACATGCCTGGAAAGGATGCTGCAATGCTCAAATGGGCAATGTATTTACCCTGTGGGAGTAAACCCTAATATTTAAGTAACTTTAAAAAAAATTGGAGGTATTATCCTAGATCACTTGGGTGAACTGCAAAATTATATTCAAAGGAATATAGGATTCATCTCGCCTGACTTCACCTCCCTGAAAGTGAGGTGTCTAGTCTGAGCTAGTCCTTTAGGTTTCATCTGTAATTGATGCAGCAAGGAGGGCATGTGTGCAGTGAGTCACAGGGCTCTGAATCAGGTGTCTCAGGCAGCTGGATGGAATTACCCTCTGGAGGTGCTCAGTCCCTCTGAGCAGAGAGGGAGCCTACAGAACCAGCTTAAATGGCTGAACAGAAGAAGTCAAGGCAGCACTCAGATCTCAAGGGTTTTATTGAAATCCCAGGGGAGAAGGTAAACTGTTCAATATGGAGTACAGAGTCATGTGTATTGCAGTCACAGCTCCTCCATGGAGAAGAATTAATCTATATAGATTAAAGTTACAATACTCTGTTGAGCCAGCCTGGCGAAAAAAAAACCAAAAAACTAAAAAAAGGGCAGGATGGAGAAAAAAGACAGTGAAAATATGGATCCTTTGTTTTTAATCAGACTGTCAGACTAGTGGAATGATATTATTTTCTTACCTAAATTGCTGTTTCTTAGCCTGTTCCTTTCTCCTACCAGAAAACAGTATTGGGTCTCATATAATATCAAACTGTGAATCTGGAAGAGATCAGGAAAGGTGGTTTGTTTTTTTAAAGGAAAAATAAATCTCAGATGGTTTGATTGAGACTGTGAATATTTATGCACTGTTCCCCCTTTTCCCTCATTGGTATTTCACCAAGTTCATTTGCGTGTGTTACAGGATAAATCTTACAGGAGGGCAGTGGAAGAAAGCAGTAAAAAGGGAAAACATCAATCAGTGATCCAGGGTAGCAGCAGGAATTGTTCATTTTTGTACATGGATCACGGTTTGTTGTACTTGCCTGGGCTTGACAATTAAGAACCTTGCAGTTGTGCTGAGATCAGCCTCAGATAATTTCAGATGTTGGCTACAACAGACAAGATGTTGCTGGGCTTCAATCACTTTGAAGCCTTGTTGTCACAGGAATAATCACTTAGAAAGAGGACCTCATATATTTGTCCTTGACTTGGAGAAAATGTTTTGTGACAAAAGGTTTATTTAATAAAAATGCCATGGGTGGTGTGAGTAACCTGATTTATTGGCAAATGTGGGTGGAATTTTGTGAATAATAACTTGCTTTGGAAAGTAAAAGTATTTTCTGTTAAACTGTTTGAAACAGAAGGTTATTCTCCTTTTAATTTGGAAATGATATGTTAATTTTGAAGATTGTCACCATTTAAAAAGTGATGCAAAAATTATGGGATGTCTAGGCAAGACTTACTTAACCAACCATCCCCAAACATGACTTCCTTGTTTTCATGTTTGTTTAGAAATCTTGCTTTTTTTTGCTTAAAGTTTGTTTAAAAAACTATTTTTGCTCTCTTTTCACATGAATCAAATAGTTTTTATGTTCAGTTTGTTTAAACATCTATTGTTCTTCATACTCTGATTGTGCCCTCTATGCTTTGAATCTTTTTCCATAATAACGATCACATGAAATCCTTACCTGCAAGAGGTTCCACACAAACACATAAAAAATGAGTCATCTCACTTCATTTTAGCTATTTTAAATTTAGGTAGCCAGTCTGCCTGTGTGAGAGAGAGATAGAGAAAGTGAGATTGAGGCTTCTCTGGTGGTAATTCAGCTTTTCCTAGGCTACTATTTTAAGATGGAATGATTTGCCTTCCAGTGGCTCGTTCAGGCCACAGAGATTGGTGTTTATGTGCTTTGTCTGCTTTGCTGTTTCTCCTTGTCCCAACATTAAACAAGGAAGGAAATATTTGGAGTTCAAGGAAGGGGAAAAAGAGTCCTCGCCTGACCTCTGCAAATGCTGTGGGTGTGGGCAGTCTGAATCAGTTCTACTTTTTCCAAACCGTTTTTCTTTTACTACTTTCGAGTTACTTTCCATTTTGCTTCAGCCTTATTTGACCCACAGAAAACAGAGATGGAAACGACTGATGATGCTGGGAGTTTTATGGCTGGTGTTATTTCAGGGGTCAGATTAACAGATTAAAATAGTCTCTTTTGGCTTTAAAAGCTTCTGGAGAAATCCTAATCCCACTGAAGTAGTCAACAGCAAAACTTCCATGAGCTCCAGGATGGCCAAAATTTCACCCTGAGTACCTATTAATGAATCTTTGTCATCTGGCCCTCTCCTTGACTTGCAGGATTGCTCCATGCATTACATTTTCCAATGTTTTGTTCAGATGTAGTATAAGTACTTCAAGACACAAGGGTTTCTCTCCATCCCCTGGAAATAGTTGCACAGACTAATAGTTTAAGGAAGTTTTTGCTTGAAGAATTGAATAACAGAGCCAAAGTCTGTTCTTGGTTGAACTGGAGTAAATATGGAATAGCTTGTTGACAATGCAGTTACTCCTCTTTTATGTCAGTGTAACTGAGAGCACAGTTTTGCCCAGTATTAACTTTTGTTACATTATTTGTATTTCTGTGCATGTCAGAATTTGTTAATCTCATTGTTCAACATCAAGTAACCTTCTGCTGAAAACAGAACGTCAATGTGAATTAGGTATCATCAGCTAAATTGAACCTCACCCTGTGCATTTGACAGATGGTAATACATTCATTAAGTGTTCTGTGGTTGCTTTGAGGTTGGAAAGTGCTATTTTTCTGGCTTCTAACTCAGAATTCTTAAGTAAAGTTGTTTAAAATCCTAGTTTTGAAAGGAGAAGAAAAATCACAAAAAGCTCATGAAGGTTTTTTTACTAATATTATTGTTTATTATTGGTGGGATGACAGGGCAGGACTGTCATTGCTGGAAGTTGTCTTTGGCTGCATAAGTAGCCCAGAATGAAGTAGAGAAGGCTGAGAGAGATGGTTCCACCATGGATTTTGTCTGTACATGGGTAGAATTTCTTGGAATTCGAGGTTATATTAAATATATCCCAGCGAAGGCAATATGATGCTGGTGCCTTTATGCTTGGTGATTCCACTGTCCAGAGAAATGGTTTCCAGGAGTTCAGACATTTCTGCTGTAGCAAGGATAAGCTGATGACAGGGCTCCTCTCTCAGAGCTGATCACATTTGGGATCTCTGAGGTCCTTCTGAAAGTCTGCAGGGTGGGGAAGCAGTTGGAGGTAGAAGTTTCAAAAGCAGCACAGAGCCACATACTCAGGCCTGGCTCTACTTGGTGTTGTAATATTGAATTCTCCACCCTGACATTACCAAGACAATGCAGGGATGTGATTAGACACTTCAGGAGAAGTTCTCCCACAGCTCATTTAGGGGTCACCAAAACCAAGTGTAGAAGAGAAAACTCCACTGAACAGAGAGGAAGCTCTCAGGGTGTTTAATTCAAACCTATTCTTTTAATTTTACTCACTTTGGGGAAGATTAATCCCACCCATTAGCTGTTATCAGTAAAGCTATTTAGTTCTTTAATGATGTTTCCCAGAGGACAAGTTGCCAAGGGAATTAGGTGCTCAGCCACTTCTGAAATTCACTGTGGGTGGTACCCTCACAAATGGGGAATTAGGAACCTTTTAGATCTTCACATCTTTTTAAATGTCTTCATCCAGTCTGGTGCCGACTGGTGTTCACATGGCCCCTGCCTTGGTGAGTGCATCCTCTCCCCTGTGCTTTCAGAGGAGACAATGTAGAGAGTCACCCAGATTTTCATCAAATAGCCACAGTATGGGAAGTTTGGAATTAAGTCCAAGTTTAAGGAATTAATCCAAGCTGAGTTTGGTCAGTAAGGTGAACCCAGACAGTTCTTTCCTCAGGAAAGAGTTCCAGAGCTGTAGGCTACTCTGAAGAGGTCATTTCCTGGTCTCCATTCACAATTTTTCACCTTTCAAATAATGCATAAATATCTACCAGGCAAGAGAGAAAATTAGATTCTCTTACACATCCTCCCACTTTGAGTGGGGATTTCCCTGAGTACCTTCTCAAGGAACATAAGATTTCAAATCCTGCAGATAGATCTGAGTGTGTCAGGGCACCTAGAAAGTAGGATTTGCAACATGGATATTTGAATATGGATTTCAAAAATGCCTTGGAAATCATCAACAGGCTTTAAAAATCTGACCCCATGCACCTAAAATCCATTTGATGTGGCAATTTATAGATTTTAATTCTCTTAGTTTTTCAATTTTTTTTCACTATTTAATTGAAAGGAGAGAAGTTCTCTCTTATTCACTATTTTTCTATTTTCCAGATTGTTGTGAGAACTTTACTAGGATCTAAGATATAGTTTACTAAGAAGAGTTTTGATTAAAAAAATGGGGTCATTGGTGTCACAAGTAGTTGTTCAGTTCTTGCCTATCAGGATATAAGAAGGTCCTGACTCTGTGGTGATTTCAATGTGAGGTGTCAGCATCCTGTGGGCTCCAGCAGAGCCTGTGAATTGGGTCACAGATGTATTGAGCCCTGAACATACACACTTATTTCTGGCCTAAAGCTGCTGCATGCAAGAGCCAACTATGAATTCAGACAGTTGTTTTTCTTGCTGTCACAAACAGGCTGCACTCCAGGCATTGTTTTTGGGACAGCCATGACGCACTTTGATAGAGCAATGAGAGCAAAAAAAAACCCCCAAAACCTAATAAGTTCCAGAAGAGTTACATAAACACACCTCACCTGCTGCTGCTGCTGTCTCTGTGCACACACCTGACTGACCCTGTGGGCTAGCACAAAACATCAAACATCCTCCTGACACTGGAGTACTGCTCAGGTGACTTGGAGAACCAACAATCCAACTGGGTGAAGGGAATACTGGAAAGTGGTCAGTGTTGAGCCAGTTCTCTAAAACCCAGATGAACAAAACTGAATGAAATCACAGTAATTTCAGTCCACTGTCTCTACATGAATACTGTAAGAAGACACAGTTTGAGGCTGACCAAGAGAAGCAGAACTGTCTATTCTCAACAGATGTTACAGGTCAAACCAAAAAGAAATTGCTAAATCCTTTGAGAGCTGCCACACTCCACAGTTCCTATCCTCCTGTGGAAGTTGTGAGGCAGGACAGCTGCAGGCAATTAAAGGCAGCACTGCCAGCATCTGACAGCAGAATGTCAGTGTCAAAATTCAATTTGAATTGATTAAATGAAGGATGGCAACACTTTTGTTTTATGCATGGCAGCACTTCAGTCGCTTTAGATGCTCTGCTTTCAGAAATAAAATTCCTTCCCTCCCTGCTATGTTTGTGGGGGTGTTTTCAGTTGGATTGCAGTCATTTCTCCAGTCAATCAATTAAGCCAGGGTTTGCCACTGTGTCTCAGAGTCAGCCACAAAAGAGCTGGTATGGTTCCCTGGTGCTAGGCCAAGAGACTTCAGTGGGAGCAAGGCATCAAGTGGCTTAATCTGACTTCCACTGCTGGCACAGGTTTAATGAATGTTAGGGCAGCAGGGAAATCATGTTCTGTGGTGTTCAGCTCCTGCTCTCTCAGTGGCCCTGGACATGCTGCCTTTCTCCCTGTGCCAAAAGCATGGGGGCAGCTGACAGCAGAGCCTGTGGTTACCTGTGCCAGCAAGGCTCTCTGTGAAGGGTGATTGCTGCCGCCCTTTCAAGTGCCTGTTGTGGTCCATAAATATATTTAGGACCATAGAATTGTAGAAAGTTTGGGTTGGAAAAGACCTTAAAGACCATCACCACAGCAAACCTCCTGCTGTGACACCTCCCACTATCCCAGGTTGCTCCAAGCCCTGTCCACCCTGATCTTGAATATTGCCAGGGATGGGGTCACAGCTTCTCTGGGCAACCATAAAAGATTTCTTGCATATAATAAACCAAATTTCCTCTCTTTCTGTTTGAACCCATAGGTCCTTGTACTTATCTCCTTAGGCCTTGTAGTGCTATACCACCTGAGTAACTCTCCCCTAAGTTCAGTGGCAGTAAGTTACTCAGAGATATAAGATTTTACAGTATTATGCCATTAATAATGACTCCAGGCCACATCTGCAGCAAGTATAAATCACTGCAGGTAATTTTCACCAGCTAAAATTCTGGCCTTAAGCCCATGAGTCATGTTGTTATTTTTTCACATTGTAAATTCTTGCTGTTTCTTATTTATGTTGCTTTAGCACTTTGGGGCACTTGAGGGGGACCAGGACTCCATCATGCTTTTCACCCTTCAGACAGAAACACGAAAGACCCTTCTTTGCCCCCAGTGTTTGCAGTTTGAATAACGCACAAACCTGCGCAGAGTTATCCAGCTTTTTGTAAGTGGAAATTGCACTTGCAATTGCAAGCAAGCTTTTCTATTGTCCTGACAGTGAAGCATAAAAACACAAATTCCTTGCCTGGGTGAAAAATTTGTACTCTGGTGAAGAGGTCTAGATGGCATTTGAACATTGGAATTAGTTGGAGCCAGCAGCAGCGTGGGACATGATCTTCAGTAACTGAACTAAGAGGTCTGGAGTCTCCTCTCCTTTGCAAGACTATTTGAGATCTCTCAAAAAGAGCATTTGCACCCAAGTTGAACTAGAGTTAAATGGGAATTTTAACACTGGCTAATATCTCATCTCATTTGTAGCATATCTTTCAGCTCTATGGGGCTCTGGTTAGCATCTTTGGATTTACTGCTATTGCCTTTAATTACTCTGCAAGGGTGTTGAAAGAAGTAAAATTAAGACTTGATAGAGCTGAAGTAATGCTAGAAAATTCTGCTTCATTGCAGTCCTATGCAGCTGGTTAGAAAAATGAAGGAGCAGTGTACAGGGTTCCTGTTCCTGTGTGATGGCTTTCAACAGACCAGAAGAGTATCATAGGCAATATGTGGTTTTTTGGTATATCATCTTGTCAAGCTGTTTTTTTCCTTCTGTGATCTCTTTCACTGCTTTTTGTTGTTTGTCAGGAGAAGACATGGTACAGCAAGGTCCCCGTGTCCCTTTTCCCACCACATGATGAGCTTTTTGCAGATGTACTTTGCTGGGCTACTTTGCCATTGCATTGTGTTGGCTTTGGAGCACAAATTAACAATGAATAAATTGTTTCTTGGCTTTTTTTTCTAAAGACTACCATAGCCATTGATAATAAGCATTTCTAAACAATTCTTATCCTGCCCTAATCACTTATTCTTTGATTTTTTTGGCAAAGCGCTTGAAAGGGGCTTAGTGAAGGCTCTGAAGAAGCTGGATGACTACCTGAGAACTCCCCTGCCAGAGGAGATTGATGCAGACAGCACTGAAGAGGAAAAAGTGTCTAAACGCAAGTTTCTGGATGGAGATGACCTGACACTTGCTGACTGCAACCTTCTGCCCAAACTCCACGTTGTGAAGGTAAAAGATGTCATGAGATGGTCAAAGAAGCCTTATCTGGCATGATGTGCCTTGCTCTGACAGCTGAGTGCCACAGCCGAGGTTTTTGTACTCTCTGTATTTCAGCAGAGTTCTTAAGGCCTAGAAGAGCAGTTTGAAACACAGTTCTGCTCTTCACTGTTTCCTACAGGTTAAATAAAGGAGCTTTATACTTAGTTCATGGGAAAACTGTCCCATCACTTATTAGTAGTGAAGACAGTACTAAGTTCTAGATATCTTGTCTCTTTATTTTTACCCTGCTGCAAATAGCAGCAGTCTTTTGTATTAATTAGTTCCTAATGCCCTTAAGAAACATGTCAAAACTTTAGTCAGTTCCCACCCCTTTGTAACTTAAGAGCTGTAGTCCATCTCTTTGGGGAATTTTTATTCCATCTGGTATTTCACACAGAGAAGTTAACAAATCAAAGTCATTGCAAAGGTCCAGGATTTCAGATGTGCTATGGTTGCTGGTATAGTACAAATCATGTACATCATCTTGACTTCTAAATGTTGCATTTATTTAATTTATCAGATGACATGTTGCTTTAGAATAACGCAAGTACCTGGCAGACCTTGGCAAGCGAGTGAGCAAGGAATTAAAGCCAAGTCATGCATCTAATTTGGCTCTGTGAGCCAAAACATAAACTGAGCCTGGGAGCTGACTGCACACATGCAAAAAGAAAAAAAATATTAAAAAAGCACATAAGTCACCAGGTGAGAAATGTGATAATATCCTCACAGGTTTAGTGCTTATTCTGGCTTGTCTTCATTGGCCACGTTGGAGTCAGACAATGCAAAATGAATGTGTGGCCTCTCACTGGTTCTTGTCTCCTAGGGATGAAATGAAAGACGTAAAAAGAGAATTAAAATTTTTCTCAGACAAGCGTAGCCATAGGTTATTGCCTGAAAAACATTTAACAGATAGAAGAAAGGGGTGAATTATTTTTTCATTTGATGGAAGATGTGTGCTGGAAGTTTTGAAAATGTTGACTTAAGTTGCCCAGCAGGTTTTATCTTCCCCATATGCGTGTGAAGCATCAGGGAAGGCAAGAATGCTTAATTAAATGCAGTTTAGGACAGGATTTGGACTTGCTTATACCAAGTAATAGAAACAAATCACAGTTGTTTCTGAGAACATGACTGTCCTAAGAAATCTGAGATGGAGAACAGCTCTACCATGTGCTTAAGAATAAAGGGGAACTCTGTGGCACATATGTGTGTAATTTATGCCCAGGAACAATTTTATACTGTCAGAAAAATTAAAGATTGGAAGCACTCATTAAATTAGCTAATCCATCCTTTCCTATCAGATAGTTCACTCTGTCACCACAAGCTTATTCTATATGGTATATTCCTACAGGGAAACTGAAATATCCCAATCCAGCAAGGTATTTAACCAACCAACTAGCTTTAAGTGCAGATTAATCCCATTTACTACAATGGGACTGTACAGGTGCTTAAAATTAAGTATGCACTTAACTATTTTCCTGAATAAGGGCCTAAGTGTTTTTAGAAATGGAAAATTTGCCTTGATAGACAATTTCCTAGTCTAACAAGTCTTGAAATAACCATTTTCTCCCTCAGTTTATCCCAATGCTCCTGTTTCTAATATATGCTAAATCATCTTGGTTTCCTAATCATGGTACCCATACCACCCTGAATTTTTCCTTTTCATGAATATGGATCCAGGCTTCCAACAGCTGTAGGTGGTTATGTCCTCTGACACCATTTACCAGGAAAATATATTACATACATTAAAATATAATACCATATATATATAAAATAATGTTAAATATAATAATTAATATGAAAATATGTTATAATCATTACTAATGCCTATATCTTAAATCTGTCTTGCTCTTGATGATTCAGCCCCTTCTTATGGGGTGTCTCAGCTTTAAGTGATGTACTTAAGACTTGTGAAAAAAAAAACCCAAAACCCCAATATGATAAAATCAAGGAACTTCAAGTACCATAAAAGTTGAAATTTGGTAAAGTAGCCAGGTTGTAGCTTTAAAGTATCCTTAGGCCAAGCAGCAGCCTTGCAAGATATGGGACAAGCAGCAGCACTTCTAAGCCTTTTCTGTGATAAATCTCTGATTCTCCAAACATTCCTCTCATTTGCTATTAATTATATGACAGAAGAGACCAAGAAGCTCCCTGAGAAGGAGATGCATCCCCTATGAGATGGGTTTTTTCAGGTGTTTTATCTTTGCTTTAGATTGTTGCAAAAAAATACCGCAACTTCGAGTTCCCGGCGGAGATGACGGGGCTGTGGCGGTACCTGAAGAACGCGTACAGCAGGGATGAGTTCACCAACACCTGTGCAGCAGACAAAGAAATCGAGCAAGCCTACGCAGATGTGGCCAAGAGGCTCAGCAAGTCCTAACTGCCCCCAGCCATGGCTCAGTGTCCCCTTTTACAGACTCTGCTCCTTGTTGCCTTAAGATGTACTTTATCGTTACGCTGTCTGGTTGGCATCTTTGTGACTTCACTTGTTCCAAGTGTATTGGGCAGGGACAAATCTGCCTCTCCCTGGGGAAAAGGGAAGGCAACTGTATGGGGTGGGGGGTGGGGAATGGAGGTGGGGGTAGAGGTGGACACCCTTTGAAGTCTAACCCAAGATCTGGCCCAACTAGTATTATTTGCAATCAGTATTGGAAATGAGTCCGCTTGACTAGTTCCTTGTTCTGTGTTGGGGGTACATCATGACCTGCATCCTTTAGAGTTTTAAAAATAGCTGAAATTTCAGGCAAGAGAGTTAGGAACACATAGAACTTGGTAGTTTATCTAGATTATGGTTCTTCTCTAGATTATTTCAAGGAGGCTTTTTCCTTCAGTTCTATTAAGATCCTTGAGTCAAGAACAAAATTTAGGAGAGAGAGAGGGGAAAAATAGGAGTTTGACCCTAAAGCAGAAATGCTTTTAGCAGTTATGTTTAAATAAACTCTCTGAATGCATCTTCTGTCTTAGCAGGCCCAGGAGTTTATAGGGTATTTATTTTTAACTTGGTGCAAGAGGGGGAAGCCTGAGTGAATATGTCAGACTTGCAGATGCTACTCTGCATAAAATTTGCATGGTGTTGTTGGATCTGAATGTTTAAAGCAAGAGAGTGAAAGAGCAATTGAGTAGGCAGCCCTTGGAAGAGCAGGGCCTGTGCCAAAATGCCCAGTGGATCCGCTGGTTGGTAGAGACAGACAGGCACAGCAATAACAGGGGCAGCAGATTGACTCCAGCACCCACAGAGGGAATTGGCACAGCAATCCAAACCACGCAGGATATTGCCATCTTGGCTGTATGGTTGCCAGCTCCTCTATAATTGCTATCTTGGGAAGCTTGGATCAGCGGTGGGAAGCTGTCGCTGCACTCGGATTCCAGGCAGGGGAAGCGCTTTCGTTGCCTTGGGCTCCAGATGGGTCACTTGCAAGTGCTCAGCATCTCACCCCAGGAGGAGTTTGCTGTGAGAGCCTCAGAGAGGGCACGCTGGCACAGTGAGAGGCATCTTTCCAGCCAGGAATTCAGCGTGTGCTTGCAGAAATCCATGCATGGTGCCTCAATCCCACTCATCCAGGCCTGACTCATCCAGGTTCCACAATTCTGAATTAGGCGTTTTTTCCTAAAAGAGATTATTTTGCTCTGTCTGCAGTGCCTGCCTGGCACATCTGCTTACACTGGTGATTATTTGCACGTTTCTTCAGCAGATTCAGAATGACAGCTCTTTCACTTGAAACTCATGTGCTCCAGTACGTACAGGAGAGCACGTGGTTTTCATGGGTTTCAGTTTGTGGAGGGATTTATTGCTGTTTTAAAAGATAAAATAAAGCTGAGCTGTAACCTGATGTGGCTCCCCTTCTGATCAGAGCTGCTAAAGCTGCACTGATTTGAGGGGAACCCCAAGCTGGTGAGCTGTGACCAAGGGGAACCTCACAGCAGAAATATTTGCAGTGAGAGAGCTGGGAAAGTGGAACAACATCGAAAGCCAGGCTGTGCTGTATGATGCTGATGGCAATCTGAAACCATCCTTTTGCTTTAGTGGGATAATTCCACTTTTCACACTAACCCAGCTGGGAGCAGAATGTTGCTCATTGACTGAAGAGAGTTTGTGGTTGACTATTGTTTCACATGCAATGGTCAATTTGTTCTGAACTTTCAAAACCTTGGAAGAAAATCCATGAACTCCTAAGACTTCTCCTAGAATGGGCTATTTTAGCAGTGGCTAGACTGGAGGGCAAAGGCTGGCACTCCTTAAAATATTGCTGAGAAATCAGCTGGCTCAGAGAACACTAATAGCAGCCAGAAAAATCTGATTAGATTAGAAGTATCTGCACAAGCACATGTGGCTTTTTAAAAACATTTCTTCATGAGATTGAAATTATTGTGATTTTATTTTCTTATTTTTTTATTTTTTAAAATTCTGGCATTTATTTATTTATTTATTTCTCTTAATTGACTTGATCCTTTCTTTCTGTCTTTCTGGTTTTTTGTTTTCACTCAACACTTGGGTCAGGATGGCTTGGTCAGTTTAGAAAAGTGTTGTTTGCAAAGCTCTGCAAGTTTGTTCCTAGACAAAAGTCTTCTCTCTGATCAATGGTCCAGGGGATTTTTTACTCTCAGTATGATCCTATCAACAGAAACTACATTTTTCTCATTTGCCTTTTCCCAGGTTTGCATTTCAGTCAGTAGCTTTTCTTAGTCACAGTTGCTTTGAACTTTTCAATAAAAGACACAGAAGCAGATGCAGATTCTTGCTTTCTGTTTATTGTATTTATGTCCTAAAAGAAGACTGTCCAAACATGCAACAGATCTCAGGCAGGTGAACCAAAGTCTGCCCTGATTTCCATCTCAGAATCTTCAGCATTTTTCTGAATCTCATAATTCTCAAATTCTCTTATAAGTTTGTCTCTGTTTTTCTTAGAAGAGGGCCAAATCACAATCAGTTGATTTCAGTGACCTCAAATTGCATCTGTTTTTAAAAAAAATATGTTTAAAAATGGTTGGGCTTATATCAAAAAGAAAATTATCTATAAATGAAATGAACTTTTTCTGAGATGATTTGCATGTTCTTAAAAACTTTTAAAGATTTCATAATAAAATCTAAAAGTCCTCAGGCTAATTTCCTTTCAATAAATTGCAAAAAACCAAATCCTTAAATATATTCATTTTTCACACAGTATTCCAAAATATCTAGATAAACTATAATGATGGATATGAGAAATTAGAGGAAAATTGAGCAGTTTTCAGCTACAGTGCCAGTTCTGTCTGAATTCAAGTCTCACTCTGCATCCTAACTTTGCCTTTTACTCATAACTATTATAGGCTGATCCAAGATCATGGACAGGTTCAGGCATTCCCTGACCTTTGTTTGGGTTTGAAATCCAAGCTCATGTTTTCAGATCTGTAACTTTCACTCACCTTTGTGCTTCTTGGCTTTATCCATTGCCAGAAACAGGAAATACTGGAAATCCTACATAGAAAGGTGTTTTGCTAAGATTTTGAGCTCAGTTCTCAAGGCTCAGGATCCATCACCAACGAGATTGTAAAGGGCTCCAGACTCTTTTAGGCAGAGCATTTTTCGTGACCTTCCATTGTATTTAGAATTATAAGTAATAAATATTAATCATACAGAACTGTATATCTACATTGGCAAGGCAGCATTTCTGAAAAGAATCTAAGTGACAAGACAGACATTGCAGATTTACAATAACTTTGTTCATAATTTTTTTTGTAAGATGTAAAGAAAGACATAGTGCAGAGAGGGAAGAAGCCAACAATATGGATTCAATCATCTACATTTCAGAAATGCAGACCAAATGTCTGTGAAGATGTCCATTTCATACAAACATTTCTTAGATATTTATTTCAAAGCTCCCTGCTCAGTCAATCCAACACTCCATTCATATTGGAAGGAATATTGATTTTTCTTCTATTAGCAGTGGTATGGGAGTTCTTGAGGCTCCCATAGATTAGTTACCCTTATTCTCTGTTAGAACTCTTTGAATTGCCAAGAAGTCATTTTGCAGCACAGGTAGGATTAAAGAGTATCTCTTTAAAGTCTATTTAAACCAGGGATTCTAAGAAACATTTTTTCCTATAGAAATCACATAATGATATTGCTTTATCAGGTTTAGCGTGGAATATTATCAGGTTTAGCATGGAATATAGAACTACTAGCTACTCCTCTGGTTGCATCAGCTGAAAAGCCACTGCCAGGGCAAATGACAGTCTGTAGCACAGAGAAAATAGACAACTTTGTTTCCTACGAGAAAGTTCAGCTGAATTGCACATACTATTTATTTTAAATATATATTTATTTTATTTTAACCCCTAAACGCCTTTCTCCCTCTCTTGTCTGTGCTCAAATTCAGCTCCAAATTAGCCATAACCATTTCCTCAGTGATAAGTAGCAGGATTCTCATGGATGGGCACAGGGGAGACTGTGTTTTAGTGTAGCCCTTCCATCTGATGGGATAAAGCCCTCTGTCTGCATCACCTGAGTTTGGCTAATAAGCTGAGTTGCAAGTACTGCAAAAACTTATCCAGTGGAAATCACACTCCTGTAAAACCAGAAGCACTGGTTGGAAGCATTATTTTAAAAAATGGAAGCATTATTAAAAAAAAAAAAGAATTGATGTTTTAAAGAAAAAATAACCCATAGGTTTTATGTCCTCCTTCACATCTATTCTTTTAAGCATCAGGAAATTTGTCTCTGTTTATTACTTTTCTAAACATACTCATTATTCTTGAATTTTTTTTTTTATATTAAGAACTATTTTTCTAGTAAGATTTTTTCCTGTCTGATGAATCTTTCATCTCTTCATTAATTTTGATGTCTGCAATGACTTAGTAATTCCAGAGGAGGCAGGAAAGCTGGGAGGTTTATACTTGATGAGAAGTTGAAGGAGGTAATGATTTTTTTTTTTTTTTTTTTTGAGCAAACAGCATAAAAATAATTTTTTAAATTGTGTCTTTTCATCTGGGATCCTTTAACCAAGAGTTAAGTAACTGTTTAGTCTAGACTTTCTGAATTTCAGCACTGACATGAGCAAGGCAGCATGTTGAAGGTGGCTTTGCCTGGGGGTTTCTCTCAGGTAGTGGACATGTTCCCTCTAAGTCACAGATTTCCCATTCCCTCCTTTCAGGAGGGCTCTGCTGGCCTGGACACTGACCTAGGCAGCCCACTCAGTGCTCAGCAGTGAAATGAGGAGTCCTGCTTCCTTTTCTTCCCTTCCAGCTCATTTGCAGGGAAAGCAGAGAGCCTTAAGCTGCTTTATTCCCTTGTCCCACATTCCAAACAACACTCAGCCCCAGAAAAGCCCAGAAACCCCATCCAGTTCTGTTTTTCAGAGCTTGATATGTCCATTTCTTAACATGTGACATAAAAGCCCAAAGAATCCTGTGTAACCCACTCAGGACTCAGCAGCGTCTCAGAGACCACAGCAATCATCTTATTCCCCTGTTGCCCCAGCTCATTCCCCTTTCACCATTCACTGGATGGATGCTAATCCTGAAAGCACTCCCAAGGATGTGTTTGAATGTGGTGGATTCGAGCTGTGCTCATCAGCTGAGCAGCTCTGAATGGTGGCATTGTCACAGCTCAGTGGGTTGTGCCTCTGCTGCCAAGGGGACCCACCAGCCTCTGGAGGAGCCAAAACTGCTCCACCAGTGCTGGTGCAGCCCTGATGAAAGGTTTGAGGGCCACCTTTCCTCCAGCCTGCCCCCCTGGCTGAAGTGTTGGAGCTCAGCTGGAGCCATGATCCAGCACTAATGAGCATTTCTAGCTTGCAGCATGTGAACAGGGACTACTGATGTGCTTAATGTTAAACATGTGCTTGCCTGCCTGCCTGCCTGGAGAGGGGCCTAAAAGCCATGACAGAAAAGCCTATATTAATGAAGGGCATTATTATTCTCTTCCCTTTGAAATCTGGTGGCAGAATTCCCAGTGGGGGAATTCCCAATAGGAATTCCCAGTAAAGCCAAAGGTGGCATAAGCATGAAGATGTTTCGAGTGCAGAGAGAGCAGAGAACACTCAGGGAGAAGAGGCAGAGTGGTATAAAGGTTCTTAGTGCAGAAGAAGGACACCAGGTGGTAACTGCAGGGGCATGAGCAGTGCTGCCAGGCTCTGCTCTGGTCCCATGGGGGGTTCAGAGTGGAGCAGGGCCCAGGCTGTGCTGGCAGTGCAATGCCAAGGCTTGTTCTGCTGTATCTCCAGCCACACTCCCCGTGGTGGTATCCCAGAGCACAACGGTGCCTCCATTGTGTCTGCCTCACTCTTATTATGAAGTGGCTTCTCTAAAGAAAACTAAGGAGGGTGGGGGATTTTTTTTTTTTATGTATACATGGAGTAAAAACAATCCAAAAATGCTTTAATGGTTCTCAACATGATACTGTCAATTCTCACCACAGGGTGGAATTTGTTGGTGGAAATTAAATTAAATTAAAACAGAAAAGCTTGGCTATTGCTAATGGGTACAACTGGGAGCCCTAAAAGCAGTTTGCAGTGTAGAACCATAACAGGAGTGAACATCCTTTAATTCCCAGAATTGTTTGGGTTTCACAGGGTCATTTTGGCCTATTCTGCACTGCTGAGAAGTTGCTCTTTCCCTGTCTCTCTAGGTCCATAAACTCTGAAGAATTTGGGAAATGGCTATGGACACCAAATTAGTAGTTTTCTTTTTCACTCATTTTTTTTTTCCTACTTCATTAAATTAACTACTTTAGTTTGGAAGTTAGCAATAAGTAAGTAGAATTTGCAAGCAGCAGATTTCTCTTCTCTTTCATTAAGAAAGTTTTTAAGAGCTTTCAGGAAATGAGAGGTTATCTCCAGTTTTGGGAATAAACTGTGGTATAAAATACAAATGTAAGTGGGATTCTGATTAAATTATTGAAGCAGAAAGTTTGCAGGTATTTTTAAGGAGCATGCTTAGAAGTAAATGAGCAGAATATTCCAGATACTGCAGTAGAGGATTCAGTTCTAGTTTCTGGTTTGGGTTTTTGGGGTTTGTGTTTGGTTTTTTGGTTTTTTTTGAAACTACCTACTGTACAACATAAAAACTATATATACACATATACATATATATATTCAGAGTATTTATCTGCATTATTTAATTTAATAATGCTGTGAAGTTTGTTGGGATGGAAAGTGGCATAAGGAGGAAAACTTACACTTTTGAAACAGCGCTATTATTTCTGTGCCTTTGATTTGGTTCCCACTGGAATAAACAAGAACCACACCATTAGCTGTGTGGAAGCAGGATCTCAACTTCACAGACCCCGAAAGTTTGGCAGTCCCTTGGAGGCCAAGGTAATTTGGTGTTTAGCAATCCGAGCCTTGCAGTGGGCACAGCGAGTTTTGAAGGCATTCAGAGCCGTCCTTGGGTGAGGGAGTGATGCTTGCAAAGGACCCCAGTGAATCCCCTGCTGTTTTAAAATGAGATTAAGCCATCATGAGATGTGGACTGGCTAACCCCAAACCAGACACGTTCGCCTGCAGCGCAGCCGCTAAATTGCTCTGACACCAGGAACCGCAGCGAAGGAGCTTGGCCTCAGAAGTGAGTCAAAGCAGCATCTTTGTCACCAGTCATTTTCTATTTATAATGACACAGATCTATTTTATAATCACGGGGAGGCACAACAGGAGTGTGCTTTGTTCTGCCTAAATCGCATTTCTCGTGCGGGTGCGTTTAAACACAGCCCTTGGCCCCTTGCCCCACACCACACACACCCAGGGCGGGCAGCTCTGGCACAACAATGCACACCCTGTCGTGCTTGAATGCTCAAAGCCTCCAGTGCTGGAGCAATAAACTCCTGCTAAGTGGCTTAAAAATGTTCCCTTAAGTGCACCGAGCTGCCTCGCTGCTGCCTCACTTCTCATTTCCAATGCTGCTGTGTTTCCAAGCCTTGTGTTTCAAAGAAACCAGGAGTATGTTGTGTTGTTTAGTGATGGAAATTGGTGGGCATTATTGACTGTAAGAATTTGGGAGGAAAAACCCCACTCCACAACCCAACCCTCTTTCCTGGTGCAAACCTGACAGTTTTTACTCCTGACTGTGTTTTCAGAGGCAATGAACAAATTCCCAACAGTTGTGTGGTTTGATTCCTGGAGAACATGTCCTCATCTCTGCAAACCCTCAGAGCTATGATGGTAATCCTCCTTTGCTCCCTTTTGTCCTTTTTTTTTTTTTTTTTTTTTTTTTTTTTTTTTTTTTTAATGAAGGGTCCTGCTGTGTATTTCCTAGAAAATTATGATTTTGTTATCAATAGATTTCTTTTTGTAACCCATTTTCAGTTCTGAAGCCTGAAGATCAAAACCAAGTTGCATAGTAAGATTTGGGGGTGAGCAGAAGTGCTTTTTGCCCCTCCAAAACCTACTAGTTTTCAAATCCTGACTCATCTGGAGCACAACTCTGGTTACTTTGAGGAGGTCTGAGGTTGAAAGAGAGGAATGGGAGCCCACTGAGAGAGGATAGCAGGAACCAGTCTGGAAGTCTTAATAGATATGTGGACAAGTTTCCTATCAGTGTGTGAGCAACCTGTGCCCCAACAGACCCATAGTTGCTTAGACCTGCACTGATATTCGAAGGCAAAATTTGGGCAGTGAGCCATGACATGGTACCTCTTCAGGGCATCATACTGGCAAAAAGGAGCTCATTTGAAAGGACACTTAAATTTTTAGCTACTGGTCAAGACCTGAGTTCACATGACTGGATTTTCTCCTCCAAAATGTCATTAATCACAGAAATGGCTGATGGCTTCTTCAGGGCTCCCACCTGAACTACTGGGCTAAAAGCAAGATCTGAAACTCATGTGGAGAAATCAGGAATTACCTTTAAACTTTGACCTGGTAAGTTTCAAAGGAAAGTAATTTATTTGTAAACAACTATTTTATAGTGTTTGACAGTGAAAAGTAACCGTGTATCCAGAGGTCTCAATCAGATAAGAAAGCAAGGCAGGATCCCTTTGTGTATTTGTGTTTTTCAGTCAAGGAACATCCTCTCTTAATGTGCAATTTTAGGTTAGAGGGCAACCTCTTTGGGTAGGAACTCCGTATTTGTTCTCTGCATGTGCAACTCTTTACATGACAGGACCCTGATTAGGGCCTTTGTGTGCTGCTCTAACCCTCATAATCTGTAATAATAGGAAAAATATATTTAAAATGTCATTGCAATTCACGTTTAATATTATGATTGTGAGACTCTGTCAACTGTGAATAAAATACTGTCCTTTTTGTATAATAGGTAGTATATTTTATTATTGAAGAAAGAGTTAAATTTAATTTTTAAACACAAAAAGGTATCTGCTCATTGTTTCATTTTAAGCTTTTGAATATATAAGCAAGTACTTCTTTTGTATCCTTCAAATGAGTATGTGTTAAATGAAGAAACCCACCTTCCTGAATTGGAGCTGTTTATAATTATATTCCAAGAGTGATTAACACCTTATAATTTGAATAAAAGTGGTTTATTTTCTCATTGGGTTATTGTGGAACTTTGTTTAATTTTGTTAATTTTTTTTTAAACAGGCAACTTTTCTTTGCCTGCAAAAAAACCAGATGTGTGCTCAGAGCTTGAATACAGCTATAGTCATCCCTTACTCTAAGACTGGGATATGAGAACTGGTGGGATTATAATATACATCTATAAAATAATGGAGGGGTGAAATGGGGTGTGACCATTCACTATTTCTCCTATCAGAGATTATGTGTTCCTAATGAAAGGATGAAGCATTAAGTTCAAAGCAATCAGAAAGAAAAGCCTTTTTACACAGTGTGTAATTAAACTGTGGAGCCCTTTACTTGATGATGCTGTGCAGATCAAAATGAGTATGGGGTTCAACTTCCTGAAGAATAGATCCATAAGTGTTGTTAAACACGAAACTTTGGAAGCAATATCCAAGTCAAGAAGTCCCAAAATACCAGGGCTGATGGAAAGTCCATGAGGAAGTAGGTTTCCATTTGCCTCATTTCTTATATTATTTCTGCTGTGAGAGATTAGACACAGCCACAGGAGGGCTGGGTGCCTTGGCTCCAGGATGTCCTTTCTGGGATTACAATACACAAATGTGAAGTATTGTAAATTGAATTCCAGCACAGAGCTTTGAATTTACCTTCCCCAAAGCAAACCAGTTCCAGAGGTGCTTTAGATACAGAAGCTCAGAATCCCTCTCATAGCAAATGACAGGGAATCACACTCCATCTGAAACAACAAGAGTTCATCATTCAGCAGCTGCAGCTGGAGAGGAACAAGAAGGATTTCTTTGAATTTACATATCAACCTTTCTTCTGGTCCCAAACATTGAACCCAATGGGTCACATCTCTCTAGTCCTGCATTGCTCTGGTACCACATCTCTTTTGCTGTTGTACATGATATAAAAATGGACATCTGTTTCAAATTCTCCAGACCCATGGTGGTAAGTGCCAGCCTAATGTTTCTGCTCAAACTAGTGCTGAAATACCATTTCACTTGTCCAGCTCTGTAGAAATCCAGGGCCTTGGCTGATTGCTTTTGGACGGAGCCCTAAATGTGCAAATACCCAGGTGAACCTTCATAGCAGATGTGATCTTTCCCTTTCTCTCCAGTTGTGGAAGCATGAAAGAAAACCAGGGAATCTGAAAAAAATGCCATCAGACATATCAAAGAATTAATAAATACTTTTTGTGCTTAATTTTTAGCCAGTCCTGAATGGAAGTTCAGCTCCGCTGTTCAGTCACTCAGCTGCTGAGGGTTGCTGTGCACTGCTGTGGCTGTTGGGGACACTGCTGTGGCTGATGGGGACCCTGCTGTAAAAACACACACCTTGCATAGGTCCATCATGTCACTGTCATGCCAGAACCACAGACATGAGACTGCTCCATCCTGATGAGTGTCTCTGACTGTGGTCAGTACTGAATAATTCACAGAGGGCTGCCAAAAGCCCCAACCCTCGAGGTTTGACCTACTGACCATACACAAAAAATGTTTGACACTGGTGGTGTTGTAGTTCATTTAATTAAAAGTTATTCCCTATAGTTCTGTCCCCTCTCATTGTACAAAAAAACCTAACACAGATCTCAGGCTCTCTGGACACTGGTCTGGGTGATGTTTGACGGTAGTAAAACTGAGTGCCTCAGATCCATTAGGCACTGTGTAAAATAAGTGGTTTCTGTGCATAAGTGATTGTGATTGCGGATCTGAATGATGAAAAATGGGGTGAGTAACAACCTGGATCACTTATGACTTTTCCTGTCTTTATTTTATCATTCCTTATGCATTTGCTCTGAGCAAAGCCAAAGCTTTCCCCTTTCCACAGCAATGTCTTACTGCTGCTGGTCATTTTTTTGGTCATTCAGTCTCTGAAGATTCACTTCTACCCAGGTAATTGCTCTCTCTGATGGGGATTTGTACTGCTGTCTCTCCCTGCTTGCTATGTAAAAATAAAGCCCTTGATGGGCTCCACGGAGCTGCTGGCACCTCTTCCTTCAGCAGTGGGGTGGGGGGAAGCTTTGTCAAGGAGGGTTTAGTTTGGGTTTTCTTTTTTATCTGACTACCTGACGTAACACTCCACATGTCCTGCTCGACATGCTGCAATCAGTCCAGTCTGTGCCAGACAAGAGTTTAGACATTTCAGGTGTCATCCATCCTTCATATCTCATGCATGCCTTTCCTTTCATGAGCCCAGCAGATGCCTTTAATTGCCAGCCTTCACTTCTTGGCTTTCCAAGGAGCAGCAGAGGAACTATGGAGTCCCTCTGGCGAAGGATGAAACAAAGGGGCCCAGCAGTGTTATGACATTTTCTTGCACTGAATTGGCTTTGGGAAGAATGGCCTCTTTCCTCCTGTTAGATAAGCACAGAAATCTTAAGCAGATGCTTGCAAAACATCAAACAAATATATACTTAAAAAAAATAAATATAGGCTATACCCACATGCCCCACAATCTGGCCAATATTCAGCCACCGCTGACAGGATCTAGCCTTTCTCTGGAGGAGCCTGGAGGAAAAGGAAAACCCACAGTCTGGTCACTCCTCAGCAGGACTAAACTGGCTCCTCCACCATCCCAGAGCCCAGCATGGCCATGCCAGTGGCTGGTGGCCAATTTCCAACCCTCCCCGTTGTTCAGTAGCTAGAGGGAAACAAAACTCTTCTCTCTTGGGTGTTGTGTGTACACCCCAGGGACTTTAATCTCTTTGAGTTTTTCCCTAAATCAGCATTGCAGAATGCAAAAGGGAAATTTAATGCCATAGGGAAGAAGGTGCAGCAGTTTGAATAGTCTAAACTGCCAGAAACAAGAAGAAAGGGTGTTTTCTTTAGCATACACGTAAGCCTTGTAACCCTTATGCTCCTGAATTTTAGAACAGAGATAACAGAGGGGTTTTCTTCTGGTTCCCTTGCACTGAAAGCCACAGGTTTTGGGAGAAGATGGACAGAAGTATATTCATTGGGAAGTGTAAGAAAGAACTTATGGCAAGAAGTCCCTCTTCCCTCAATCCTTTGTTGAAACAACATTAAAGAACATTATTGGTGCCAAGGGAAGGACTTTGAAGAACCTGCTGGAGTTCAGGTCACCGTGTAATCCTCATCCAGCTCCTGGTGTGGACGGGTTGTGGTACCAGCTTTCATCAGCTCATGCACCACATCCTGCACAGCTCCTGCCCTGTCAGTGCCCTCAATGGGTGAGGCAATTTGTTTTCTTGGCACAGAGTGGTGCTCGGCCTTCTTTATTTCTTATTGCTCAGCCTGTTAGGAAACTCTTTAAAACAGTCACAGTATCATGTGCTCTTTGCAGCAGTGCTGTTTGTGACTGCTTCACAAACATTCACCAGATTCACACTTCTTGTGTCCCCGAGGGGCAGAGGATGATGTGTCACAGTGTGGGGAACCAAGACTGAAAACTTCAGATGAGTTTTCACTTCAGATGCTACATTTCACCGATTAAAGATGTGATTTTTCACACTGTGCTGTGATTTCAGGGAACTGCTGTACCAATAAACTCAATGTACTGGGATCACTCCCAACCTCTGGGACAAACTGGCACGAACTGGCTCCTGTCCATAGTGGTTTACCCTCCTCAGCTGAATAGCTGCCTGCAAATGGCTTGTTAGAAACACCCCCTGGACAAATGAGCTTCCAGTTGATTTCAAAGGTTAGTTTGGGAGGGTACTAGATGGCCTGAGCCAAGATACACATGCATATTTATGTATTAATGTATAAAAATGTATAAATTTTTATACGTATATCCACTAAGTAGTAAAGGCAGGTATTTGGGTTAGGTTCCAAGTGCAGCTGTGACTGCTCAGAAGCTCCTGCCCCTCAGCTGTTGCCTCAGGTCCCAGTGCCACCATGAAGCTTGCATATAAAACGTAGCAAATTTGGGGCAGATGATCAATATTTGATCTTTCCTGACTCTAGAGTGACTTTTCAATTATTGTAATGTTTTGCTGTAATTGTGCTTTGCAAAATGTTTTGTACACATATGCACACCTATTCATACATGCACACATGTGCAGTGACATCCTTCCCTTTGAGCAGCATTTTAGTCTGGTTTCCCCTTGTTATCCTTAATGATGGCAGAAAATCAGTGCAGCTGGGATTTGAGCCACCACAGGACCAGCTGGCTTTGGCACCACACCTCTGCTGCATCCCAAGTCCTGAGAAGGTTATTTATCACACCACAGCCAGAGTTGTGCTGCCTGCCTGCTCTGCTGGGAATATTCCCCATCCCTTGCCACTGGCATGATTCCCCAGGGAGAGCCCCACAGATGCTGGAGCCAGTTGGATTCCTTGCTCTGCAACCAGCACTCATATTTATGGTGTATAGGGTAAAATCTTTATTCATAAAGCAGCAGCTTTAGCTTTTCATTGTCAGCCTGGATGTTGAACTAATCAGAAAGGGGAGCAGGGGAAGGGTGGGGACAGGAAAAGACGAGTTTGTGGGAACATAACAATGTTAGAGAAAAAAATTCTGCTTGCTGTCAGTTAAGTCTCTCCATTAGTTACCTCTACTATTATGGATTCATTTTAAGATCCAGACTTCAATATACATAACTTTAAATCACTAACATCCTTCATGGCTCTGTGATTTGCTGGTTCCATATGTAGCCTCTTGGCCCATTGTGTTGGCACAGGTTCAACTCTTGTTCTTCCTTTGGGTTACGGTTTCCTTGCTTTGATGGGGGGCGTCGGGAGGGGAGGAAGAGGGAGAGAGCAAGAAAGGGATGGTGAGACAGAAAGCAAGTGATGGTGGAAAGAAAAGGGATGGAAGGAAAGGAGAGGAGCAAAAGGAAAAGCAAAAATAATACAAAGAGAGAGAAAAATACCTTAAAATAAATCAGAAGAAGTAAAGCAGAGTAGAAAGTGCAGAAAGAGGAAAACAGTGAAAGGTGTTGCCATGAGCAGCTATCCCCACCTTGCTGCTTGTGGCAGAGCTGGGATGCTGTGGATGGGAGGACAGGGCTGATGCAGCCTTTCCTGAGCTCCTGGAGTGGCAATGCCAGCCTGCTCCTTGTCCCAGTGCCAGGCTGCCCCTTGTCCCCTCACAAGCAGGCTCAGTCTCTGCCTGAACTTTATAATTAAGCTCGCTGAGATTTTGCTTAGGGTCTGGGCTGACAGCTGTATTGAATTTTGGTTTATTGTGTGATTTATCAGGGCCGTCGATGGGCGTTTGGATGATTTAGTGCTGCAAAAATACCTTGGAATGCAACGCACAGCAATATCTGCATTATTAATAACAATAATAATAAAGATAAATGTCCCTCCTCAGAGCTTTCGATGGCTGTGCCACTCAATTTAACATTTTAACAGTGGCATGTGGCCTCTCCGTGGCACCTGGTAGCGTCTGATGGATTTGAGCAGGCAAAGAAAAGGTTATTTGTCAAACACTCAACCTCAACTGTACAGTATTTTGAAAGCTCCAGGTCAGAGCAGCCTGAGCTGCATTCCTGTCCCTGACATCCAGCAAGACTGAACTTTGTCATGTTATTAAGCTGTCAGCAGTGCTGGGGCGTTATTTGGATTTCTGGTGGGAACTCCTTGCACATGCTTGGGGTGCTCTAGTGGGATTATATCAACACCATTGTAAAACACACACAAATGAGCTGTGCTGTAATTACCACATGAAGACCTCACTTGGCTGGGTTAATCAGCAGAGAATGGAAATACCAGATAAACACAAATGGCCCACCAGGATGTTTGTTCCAGTGGCAACAATGCCATTGTTTCCTAGGAGACCAGCCTGATTCCAGGGCTCCTCTGGCAGCCAAACCACTGATTGCTCATCTGTGCCATGAAGGAGCAGCATGGAGCTCTGATCCATCCTCTTCACCAGCACCTGACAGACCAGCAGCACCAGGGCTGGGAAGAGTAGAGGGACAACAGTATTTACAGATATTATAAATATCTGTGATACTTGTTGATTAAAATACAAGTTTTCTCTACACCCTTGCCCCAGTTCCACCCAAAGATCTGCTTTGCACGAGGGTCCTGTGCCCAGGTAGAACAGAGGCTGCTTTCTCTCCATCCCTCCCCATGATGCTCTCTGAAGGGGAAGGGGCAATTATGGCTTTATCAGTTCCAGCTGCCTGTCAGGAAGGGCGGGCCTGGGGAAATCAGCTGTCTGGGGAGGCTTGTTATGTTGGTCACCATTCAACAAATCACATTTTAATGTACTTTTATGATTTGGTTTTTTGGGAGAGAACAACCTGAATTAAACTGACTGCATTTCCCAGTGCCACAAGTCACAGTGGCCAGGTGGGACCTTGGAGGCACCAACAGCCCTGGGCAGTGCAGAGGGCAGAGATCCTCCTTCACAAACACTCCTCTCTCTGCCTAGTGCGTTGCTCTTGTTTTACTTACAGAGCCCCTGGGGGCTGTGACCAACACCATGAGGTTGGTTTGCCAAGCAAATACTGAGCTGTTGGAAAATGTCCTTGTCCCAGGTATTTGCTACAACTTTCACAACTCTCTCCATCATTAAGGGGTTGCCTGAGCGCTCCTTGATTCAGTGATGGTGTTTATCCAGAGTAGTTTGGATGAGCAGAATCTGCCTGGCTCTATCAGGAGGTGAGGGCAGAGCATTTGGTCAATCCTTTCCTCTGAAAAAACTACAGAGAAGCATAAGGGATGGTGACAAATCATCAATAGGTAATGCCAGCAAGCTTTGAAAGAGGTTTTCCACACAGCCTGACATCCTGTCATAGTAATAGCAATAAAATAATGACAATATATGACACTATATGCAAATAATACATATTTGTATTATTATAAGTTCTTTAGCCATTGTGCTACTCCCACAAATTTGCAATCAAAAGGAAATGAAGATTTCATTCCAAATGAAAGGAAGATTTTGTGCTGGAGGCTCCACTTGCAGAGAGAGGATTGTCCAGAGACGTTCAGTCATCACTCAAACAGTCAGGTTAATTGTCTCCCAGACACCATATGAAGAACAGGACAATCACTCCCTTTCCATTCCTGACTCACAGGAGGGTTTTCTGCTCCACAGAAAGGAAGAGGAGAGGAGCAAGTGGTGGCCGTGGCAAGGGAAATCCAGGGACAGTGGGTTAGGGAGACATAGTCAGAGCCAAAGAGATGTTTCCTTGGGGCCCTTTTGCCATCTGGTGGTCCTACAGGAAAAAATAGCCAGACCATGCTCTGAAGCCCTCCCCTCTGAGTCTCCAAGTGCTCCATGATGTCTGGGAACATGTAGAACACCAGACACTGAATAAACATGATAATCTCATTACCATTTCTTCCTTCCTGCTGTTTGCCACATATCCCTGTGCCATGTTCCCTTTTAGCTCTTGACCTCCCATCTCATGCAGAGAGTTGAGGTCCACCATGCATTGGGGCTAAATAGTGCAATTGATAAATAATACTGACCAAGAAGCCCTTATGCTTTCAGTACCACCAGCCCTGCTGCAGCCTTTGGTGGTTTCCCAGCCAGCCCCTGAGCACCATGCAGGCCTTTGCTCAATCCCCCAGTGGGTGGGAGAGAGCATCAGAAGTGTTAAAGTGAGAAAAGTTGTGGTTTAAGAAAAAGACAGTTTAATTGATAGAGCAAAACACAAATAAAACAAACCAAGGAATTCATTAACCACTCCCCATAGGCAGGCAGGTGTTCAGCCACCCCAGAAAGCAGGCCTCCATCACATGTAACAGTGACTTGAGAAGACAAACGAAATGCCATCATTCCAAACATCCTCCCTTCCTTCCTTCTTCAGAAACAGGATACCTTATGACCTGGGATATCCCCTGGGTCAGTTGGGGTCAGCTGTCCCAGCTGTGTCCCCTCACAATTCCTTGTGCACCCCTAGCCTCCTCACTGGTGGGATGGGCTGAGGAGCAGAAAAGGCCTTGGTGTTGTGCAGGCCCTGCCCAGCAATTACAAAAACAACCCCGTGTTGTCAGCACTGCTTCCAGCAAAACCCAAAACACAGCCCCATCCCAGCTTCTGTGAAGGAAATTAACTCTGTCCCAGCCCAAACCAACACACAGCCAAAGGAATGGACATCACAGGCCGGCTCCTCTCCTCCTTTCATCCACCATGTAACAAGGCCAGGGAAATCCTGGTGTCTTGCCTGAGCATGGTTCATCACCTGCAGAGACCAAGTCAGGAACCTCTTGCTGCACAGGTGACTTGGGCTCACAGGGGCACGACTAAATGCTGTCATCACTTCCCAAGAACTTGAATGCACAGCTCATAGACCTTCTGTGACTGTCTCTCATTTAAAGGATCTTTTGAGCAGTGCGTATCCCAGATGAAAAATATTTTTCAGCCCAAAGGAAATTCTCACTAAAAAATGTAATCCTGTCAAAATTTTCCAAATAAAATTTCTGGTTTGGATGCACATGCAAAACCCCACCAAAACATTTAATCTTAATTTACTAACCAGGATACCAAAGTTAAATATTTAATTGTAATTCAGTATTTGGAAATTAAATTACATTTTCAAGTGAAATAGCATCTCAAAAGGAATTGTTCCTTCCAGGGCACCAAAATAGGCTATGTTTGGTTGACAGTCATTGCCACCTGCTTGCTTCACTCATTTGCTGTTCTCTGGGGACTGGGTGAACGCTTTCATTTGTGTCTCAGCAATGGTGTGTCCACCAGCACCAGGAAAGTGACTGTCCCCTGTGCTGTGAGACCATACCTTGAATCCTAGGTTCAGTTTGGGGCAACTCATGACAAGAAAGACGTTGAGGGACTGGAGCGTGTCCAGGGAAGGGAACGGAGCTGGGGCAGGGCCTGGAGCACAGGTCTGAGGAGGAGCAGCTGAGGGAGCAGGGAAAGGGGCTCAGCCTGGAGAAAAGGAGGCTTGGGGGGAACCTTCTTGGTCTCTACAGCCCCGTGAAAAGAGATTGTGGAGGTGGGTGTTGGTCTCTTCACCCAAATGACATGCCAGAAGATAAGGGGAAATGGAAAGTTGTTTCAGGGGCAGTTTAGAATGGATATTAGGAAAAATTTTCTTCACAGAAAGGGTTGTGAAACATTGGAACAGGCTGCCCAGGGCAATGGTGGAATAACCATTCCTGGAGGTATTTAAAAGTTGTATAAATGTGTCACTTGGGGACACGGTTTAGTGTTGGCCTTGGCAGTGCTGGGTTAGTGGCTGGACTCGATGACCTGTGAGGTCTTTTCTAACACAAACACTTATTCTATGACTCTGTGGTAAATGATCACTGTTTTGGTCTCAGAGGGGTGGGCACAGGTAGCCCATAGTTTTGTTTTGCAGGTGATCAAAGCTGGCCAGATGCAGCTCTGATCACATCCTTTGTTTCTTTGACTCCCACCTGGGAAAATGCATGAGCACATACTTATCCTTAAATCCATGACTGAAGTCAAGAGGTTACACGGTCTGTTGAGCTGGGATAGAGTGTAACATGTGCTTGAAGAGGTGCTTAATGCTCCCACTCAGTAAACTCATTTGGTTTACTGAGTAGGAGCATTTCCACAGAATTTAGAGAGAGAAGTTCATATAAATGGAAAAAAAAAAAAAAGGACAAAATCACTTAAAAGGTCAGTGTCACTGGGCAGGAGTGACACAGCAAGAGAAGCACCTTCAGATAACTTCACTAGCACTGACCAGCACCTTCAAAAGCAGTTTCTTTAAAGTGCCCACAGCTGGGTGCTAAAAATTAGTGAAAAATAAATAATTGTGGACATTTGAAACATAAAGATATGTAGACAACAGAATTTTGAGTAATGAGGAGTCATGTGGTGATGAATTGTTCACTGTGTAGACCATGTTTTCATTGTGGTTTTATGAAATGTCTTTAGCAGGAAAATAAGAAAGTAAACACCTCTGCTCCCAGTATGCTTGAGAGTTACATGTTTCATATCCTGCAGTACCAAGATTCCTTGTTTTCTCTTTGCCATCACTCAAGCTCTTTGCAGTTTCAGAATGAAAGATGTTGCACATTGTTTTCCTCATAGCTACAAAACCAAAGGATTTCAGAGGAAAGGTGGAGCTCTCTTTAAAAGAGGGTTAAAAGTGTTCCCCCACAAAAGAGAAAGTATTTTGATATTTGAAAGATTATTCTTCCTGGGACTCAAGGTTTTTACCAATGATCTGCATCTGTAGCCTTTCCCAAAATACTCTGTCATCAAATGATTCAATGTCATCATCAAAGAATTTTTGGCTACTGCCTTTCCTTTAATAATGGTTGAGAAGTTTAATGAAAGGTCTGCAGAGATTTCTTCCTAAATTGGATGAAATCCTGCATTTTTTCTTTTTTTCTTTTTCTTTTTGGTAATACTTCTGCTCAGAGAAAATTATAGCCTCTCATGCCAGTGATGTGCTCTGTATGTTTTGTTTATTACAGCGGTTTTAACTGGAACCATGGGCGAGGGAGTATCATTATAAAATTCTTGATACCCCTCATATATTTGTGCAAACATAGTTGTGGGCACTGAAGGCAGTGGTGGAGATGCCAGTTCCAAAGCATCCTCTCCTTGTTTTAAGCATGTGGTGCATGCCCATACGCTCTCTAGGCAGGGATAAACCCTGTCCTGGCTCAGACCGGACGTCTGACCCTGCACATCCATCCCCTCTGGGTTCCTTCAGTTGCCTCTCCAGTTGGGCTGTGGCTTGGGGGTGGCACCCAGTGGTCAACCCCTTCCTGGCGTTTGCCATCAGCAGCATCCTCAGGAGCTGTGTCGCTTCTCACACAAGGGCAGCCCGGAGTGGTACAAACCAGGAGCTGCTGCGTTTTGTAGTAAAAACCTCTTGGCCGTGTAGGTTACACACATGCAGTGGCTGAGAGGAGCAGGTGGTTGCCCAGCTTTGTGAATAGCAAGTGTTGGGTCTCATAGAGCTGCAAATTGATGCCATGTCTGCAGTACCAGTGAAGATGAGCTCTGAAAATAAGGCCTGCTGGTCCTTTCTTTGCAATTCTCTGTATTTCTTAATTTACTTCTTTCTAGCACTGAATTGCTTCTGACTCCCTGTAGGACTGCAAGAGGTGACAGCTGTGGAGGAGACAAACAAGAAACTGTTTGAAATGCAAGGGCCTGGTTTTTCTAAAGATGCAGGAGCTGAATTTCTTACCATTTGGTATCTACAGGCTGGGACAGGTTTTCCAATTAATTCAGGCAGCAGCACTGGATGTGTCCCACCAGGACACTGGTATCCCACTCTGCAAAAAACTTAAATCAGAAAAATGTTAAACTGTTTTAGAATTTTTGCACCTGTGAATCACCAGTCTGCTAATTTATTTGTAGTACTTTGTTTTCAAGCCCTGGAACTGCCTGGCTATGGAAATGATGGAGTCACCAGCCCTGGAGGGGCTTAAAAGACATGTAGGTGTGGTGCTGAAAGAGGTGGTTTGGCAGTGCTGGGTTGGATTTAATGATCTTAGAGGTCTTTTCCAATGTGAATGATTCTATGAATCATGAGAATCACTTAGTTAAGGGAGATGTGGAGTGGAAGGGGAACTAAAGTTTTTATTTATCTTTAGGAACTACCATATCAGTAAGGGCTGTGTGTGGCCTCTACAGAGCCCAGTGCACCTTAGTGTGACCCTGTTGAGATGAGGGCTCACACCAAAACCCTGGGATGGGCTTGTCCTCATCTAACATTGGCTGCCTCAGACCAAGGTGTATCTGCCATCAGTGCTGTGAGGTGAGCACCCCCACAAAGCTGTTTGCCTTTCTTGTTGCAGACTCATCCCCCTAGGAAGGGAGGCTCTGTTCTTTTCCAGAGGACCATCTCAGGACCATCTCAGACTAGACATTCAGCTTCATGATGGATGGAGTCAAGTGAGAATTATCAGGTACACACAAATTTGGGGTAGGGGTGGCCTGAGCTGAAGTACTGGGCTGGATTGGGCAGTCAGCAGCTGTTACAGCCAACCCCCAGGAGTATCTGAGCTTCCACTGACAGAAAGAACCCTCTGAGGGGCACAAACTCTGCTCCAGTCCCCCAAAACCTCCTCTCATTGCAGTGCCATAGGCCAGTGATTAGGGGATAACTGAGAACACATTTGTCCTGCCAGTGGCAGAGGCAGCTGCCAGCAAGATTTGAAGAGTAGGAAGCAAACTGGGCAAGAGCTGTAGACATTCCCACTGAAGCCTGGAGAAAAGCTCTTATTGATATCTCTGCAAATCAGGACTGAGCCAGATGAAAGCTGTGAAGAGAGATCTCTGTGTTCTGTGAGGTTGTGTTGGTCTACAACCAAGAAGTGGAATACTCTGCAGTCTGCAAGAGCCTCCTGGGCAACACCAAGAAAAATTTTTCTGTCATCAGCACAACTGGAATTAATATGGACTAGTTCTAGTGAAAAAGAAATAAATTCTCTTTGTAAAATTTCCCTTTTCTCTCCTTCCCCCACACCCTGAATATGCATTAAAAATAAGTCCTGAGCTCTGAACTCAAGAAATGACAACTTACAATGCACATGCTGGGAGTGTTTGGGAAACGTTTATGTGGCAGGGTCATCTGATACAAAGAGGAGATGGGGAGATGGAAGAAAACTCTCATGAAGGGCAAGAAATCGATAAAGATTGGTCACTCAATGCTGGGATAAATATAGAACAAATTAGTGAGAAAATACCTTGTTGGCTCAAGGCATCCTGTTAGGAGGGGTTCTGGAGGCAAAATGTGGAGCCCACATGGAGCCCACAGTGACTTGGGAAGCAGTAGTGGGTTTGGTTGATCTATATTTTTATGTTGCTGGTGCTATTGGTGGGGGGTTTTGTTTGTTTTTTTTCTTGTTTTGTTTTTGTTTGTTTTGTTTGTTTGTTTAATTTTTTAAAATAAGAAACACAGTGTCTTCACCTATTTTGACAGATTAACCAGTGCCAAGGAGCATTTAATGTGCAGCCCCTTTGTTGTCTGTGCTGTTGAATTGCCAGAATTTTCCCCAACATTCTTCTGGCCTGATCCCAGCAGGGCCCAGTTGTGAGCTGGGAGCCAACTGAGAGCTCAGACTGTTCCCGGCAGCTGCTCAGATGCAGCTTCCCACTTTTGGGGAGAATTTAGCAGTGTGGACATGGACATCCAGGGCAGCAATGCTCCCATGTTTATGTGCTAGTATAGGTGCCATCAGTGTGTTTGTGTTCAAAATAAAGTAAAATATGTAACCATATTATCCATCAATATTTATCCATCACAAACAACTATTGGCAGATTTTTGTATATAGTGGGGTGGAATCCATGGGACAGCCAAGCACCAGGGTCCTGCGGTCCTACACCTTGCCTTGAGTGGCTCCTCTGCATATCCAATGTCTGTGTGAGCTGAGCTACCACTGTAAAATTGCAAAAGTGCACAATTTCCACACATTTTTGTTGGATATATCTTCTGGTACTTTATTGAGCTGAGCTAGCTGAGCAAAAGTCAGCAGAGAAGGCCTGGGACAAGAGCTACAGGGCTGGGGGGTCAAGGAGAGAGGGCAGGGATCCAGCACAGGAGGGTCTCAGTGGGCCTTGAGCCTGGGCCATCAGTATTCCATTGAAGCTGGTGAGATCCCACACAGAGGCTTGCACACCTTCTTCCCCTGGGACTCACCATCTGAGAGGTTCCTTTTGCTGTGTTTTGGCTCTTCTCTTCCCTCTCACAGATTAGATAACATTCCCTTTCCCCTGCTGCTCTCTTCTGCGCCTTGGCCTGTGTTTTCACAGGGAATGTGTGTATTCAATGAATGTTCAGTCTTGCACATGTGTTGTTCATGCTAAGTATGAGCCATTCTGTATCAGGAGCAGTCATTCATGGGGCAGGAAGAAGGCAAAAGAAATTAATAGTAAATTATGGCATTTGGCAGTGAGTGTTCAAAATCTTTGGATGCTGGGAGCATATAATTCATAGCAACAGCCTGAGACTCACCCCCATGAAGAAACCAAGTTTCTGAGGTTGCATCCTATGTATTTTAAGGGATTTTCTGCTCCAAAAGACCAATTATATAAAAAACAAAGGTAGGAAAAATGCTTGTTGTCTGCTATCTCATAGCCATTAGTTATCACAGTAAGGATGGGGAAAGATAAGCACTTTTCATGACAAATGACCAATTCAATGAAAAAATACTGGAAAGGGAAAAGCAAAATAAGTTAACCCAAAACATAGACCTTATTCAACACAAAAAACTAAGAATGAACAAAACCAGGGAAATTACCAGAAACTTATAAAAGCCTGTAAAAATATAGTTTAAAATCAAAGTGAAAAGAAAAAAAATTTAATTCCCTTTCAAACAACACCCAGTCCATTATTTTGCAGTGTTTTAGTCCTTTAGGGCATTCTTGAAAATTCAAATTAGACTTACATACACATTTACTAATGTATTCACATTACTAATGTTGAATATCACTTCTGTTTTGGAATTTGCTAAATAAACAGAGCTGATTAATTTTACTATACTACCTTGTGTTAGGATGCATTAATGCTTAAGAATAAGGGACCTGAGGCACAGAGAAACATTAATAAAACAAGTACCTAAATACAGAATATCTAGAATATATCTCCAGCTTCTTCACTGATGAAATCTCCATGGGACAATACCACCTACTTAAATTTACATGTTTAAGAAAACATCTTGTAAATGGAGGTCGATGGAAAATCACTGTTCTCCTCTTGTGCACTCAAGGTATTTGACTACTGGCCAAAGCAGAACAAGTTTAAGTGAATACAACTCTGCACAGTGGGAACAGCATGGCAGTTATTTCATTTCCATAATCCATGTGATGTTGTCACTTATGCATTCAGCTGAAAAAAAGGAATTTTTCCTTTGCTCAAGATGTAATGGAAAATGAATATTCTCCTAGAAATTAAAAAAAAAAATAAATTGGAAGGTGGACAATGTCAATCCAAATGTGGACCTAGGTGGATTTGGTCACTTAAGGGAATCTGGCTACTCGGGAAGGTCAAAATGTCATTCAGTGTCTTTTACTGCCATTTGGTAGCTCTTGCTTTACTCAGGGGGTCCTACCTTCTTCCTATCCTTCTTGATAGTTCCGTGCACACCAGGCGCCTGTTGTTTTTATGAAATAAATGCTTTTAATGGGCTTAGTGCCTTTGCACTATGGATCCTCCACTGGAAGGTTGTGCATCCTGATTTTCTGTGTGCGTTAGGGAAAAAAGAACCATGAATTGATGTTCAGCTTGAACATCAACAGATATAAAAGATGAGGTAGCAGGGACACCTTCCCTATCCCAGGTTGCTCCAAGCCCTGTCCAACCTGGCCTTGAACTCTTCCAGTGCTGGGGCAGCTACAGCTTCCCTGGGCAACTTGTGCCAGGTTCTCCTCACCCTCACAGTAAAGATCATCTGCCTAGCATCTAATCTAAATCACTTTTCTTTAGATTTAAAGCCATTCCCCCTTGTACTCTCTCTATCTTTCCAATTAAAAGCCAGGCTCCCTCTTTTTTTGGGCCCCCTTTAAGGACAGAAAAGCTCCAATGGGATCTCCCCATAACCTTTGCCTTTTCATGTTGAATACACACAGGAGGGAAGAGTAAGGTCCATCCCCACCCAACCTACTGGTCTTGTATTTACACCTCTCAAAAAGTGTGGAATTAGAAGTTTTGGGAATTGCGCTGTCTGCAGAGAGCGCGCGGTGCTCGGCCGTGCCCAGCGCCTGTGGTTCTGGCACCAGGGGAGCTGACTGCTGCACTTTTACCAGCAGATCACTTAAGGCAATGGAGAATTCAATTCAGGGAGAATTCAGGGAAATTGCTTTTTTAATAACAGGGCAGGAGTTTTCACCCACCTCTTTCACCCTAGCCTGAGTGTTGCAGAGAGTAGTTATCTGTATGAATTGGCTTCCTCAGCCAGTCTGAGTCATTTTTCTGAGTCTTATGTTTTAAGGGATTCTTTGTGGCTGCACATTGCCTCTGGTTTCATCCCTGGCATCCCTACAGGAAACTCAGTCGCACAGTTTTGGTGTCAGACTCAGCAAAACAGCCCTGGACTGAGTGGGAAGAGTTGGACCCTCTGGGAGAACAGAGACAGCGTGAAGAGGCAGGGTGAGGAGAGGTTGCCCTGCTGCCCTTGTTATTCTAGTTCTGTGGATAACCAGAAGGTTACAGCCTTCAGCACTTCTGCCAGTCAGAGCTATTTTTGATTAAATATAAAACCAGGAAGTTTTTAATATGGGCAAACCAATAATGGGTTGTGTCACTGGCAAGTTCTAAAAATTATTATGCTGAGTCTTTGTTAAAAGACAGAAAAAAATTGCCTATAGTTTTCTTTCTCTTTCTTTCTTTCTTTCTTTCTTTCTTTCTTTCTTTCTTTCTTTCTTTCTTTCTTTCTTTCTTTCTTTCTTTCTTTCTTTCTTTCTTTCTTTCTTTCTTTCTTTCTTTCTTTCTTTCTTTCTTTCTTTCTTTCTTTCTTTCTTTCTTTCTTTCTTTCTTTCTTTCTTTCTTTCTCTCTTTCTTTCTCTCTTTCTCTCTCTCTTTCTTTCTCACTCTTTCTTTCTCTCTCTCTTTCTCTCTTTCTCTCTTTCTTTCTCTCTTTCTCTTCTTACATTTGTTTTTTAGATTCATTAATGAGCTCAAATATTAAAAAATACCTTTCTTGATAACACATTACCTATAAACTTGTGTAGAAGCTGAGAACCTGGTCTGGGACACTAACACAACTCAGACTTTTATGCATAAACTGAGTATCATCAGCAATATATTCCACACTAAATGAGATTGTCCTGTTATTACAATGTGTTTGTATCTTGCTGTGTGCTCCTAAAATTCCACAAGAATTCAGAATATATGTGCTGGCTCATCAGTGATCAAATATGAATCAGCTGAAAGATCTGTAAGGCATCAGCTCAATAGAAATAAATACTGAATGCCATGAGAAAAGTTATGTGTTTGGCTGGAAGGAGGCTATTGGATCAGATTTTTTCCAAGAATTATGCTTGTCACAAACCATTTATTAAGAATGAGCACATTTAATATGGCCATAGGTCATTTTGGCATAAAAGCCTGTAGATCTCCCAGTCTGCTCTTGTGAGACTCCACCTGGAGTGCTGCATCCAGTTCTGGAGCCCTGAACACAAGGGGGACAGGCACCTCTTGGAATGAGTCCAGATGATGCCATTAAATTAATCACAGGGCTGGAGCTCCTCTTCTATGGACACAAGCTGAGAGCTTGGGGGTGTTCAGCCTGGAGAAGAGAAATCTCTACAGAAACATTGGAGCCTCTTCCAGTATCTGAAGGAGCCTACAAGAGAGCTGGAGAGGGACTTTTCACAAGGGCATGGAGTGATAGAACAAGGGGAAAAGGCTTTAAGCTGAAGAAGGGTGTGTTTAGATTAGATATTAGGAAGAAATTATGAGTTTGGTGAGGCTCTGGAAGAGGTTCCCAGGGAAGCTGTAAATGCCCCATCCCTGGAAGTGTTCAAGGCCATGTTGAATGGGGCTTGGAGCAACTTGGTCCAGTGGAATGTGCTCCTGTCCATGGCAGGGGCTCAGAACTGAATGGTCTCTAAGTTCCCTTTCAGCCCAAATCCTTCTATGATTCCATAATTCTGTATTTTGCTGATGTCACAAAGAGAAGGGTTATCATGCAGAGAGATCTGATGTCCTGAGGATGAGAAAAGCTGAACTAGTATGATTGTCAGCAGAGCAAAACACAAGGATTTCATGTCAAAATTATTATTATTATATGCTTTAATATCAGACCCATCACCTGGAAGCAACTGAGACATGAAAGACATTAGTTTATTAGCTGACAGCACATTTATTCAGAGCCACCAAGGAAATGGAGTCAGAATAGCACAAAAGCCTTCCCAAAAAGGAAGATGTCCCCAGCAAGGAAGATGTTTTCCACTGTTGCAAAAGATCTGCAATATTGCCTAATGCCTGAGTCCCTGTTGTTGTGTGGTCAAGCCTGAGCAAACCAATCCTGTGGGATCAGACTCAGGGATTTCACTAAATGGGCCTGGTTGGGTGCTAACAAAACCTCTCCATAGTTGCACAAAAATCTTCTTCAAGCCAAATTGGCTTTCACCTGGCACATGATGGGATCTGAGGTACCCCTGCAGAGCTGTGAGAACAAATCCATCTCCTTGCAGGCTCCTCTCCATTAACACCTGGACATATGGCAGCACATTTCTGGTTCTGTGCCCTGCAGCTGCCCAGGTCCGTGTGCCAGCTGCCTCCTCTCAAACATCTGATACCAGTCACCCTCTGAGATGGGGCCATGGTAAGATGAGCAGCTATTTCCAGTTTGGCAGCCTGGCAGTTCTTGTTTCCCTGGGAACTGGCAACTGCCCACATGAGCTGAGCCACTGTGTAAGAATCCATAATTAATGTCACATTTGCTCTACCATCAGTCTAGACACATTTGTCTAAACTATTGTTTTTAAAAAAGAAACAAAAATATAAAAAATGTCAATCCCCAACAGACAGAGAGTGGAGAGTAAATAAAGCCTGGCAGACTCTTTTGCCTTTGATCACTTTTGCTACATTCCTAGTTGCCTTTTGAAAGAGTCTGGCACAAATTTGAAAAAGTGATTTCCTTTATCCTCTTTGACTTTACAGTTGCCCTGCATTAGTTGGCATCACATAACAGAAATGCTGTTAGAGTAACATAAAGTAGACACCATGTTCAAGGTTTAACAGAGGTATGTTGTATATTATTTGGGCACCTATTGCTGTTGTGTTTCCACATTTTTGTCAGCCTAAAAATGTCCAGAAACATTCAGAAATAGCTTCAGTTATCTCTGAAGTTTAGTCATTTGTGAAGTGTTACACTGAAGGAATAATATTACAGAGGCTTTTGATTCAGAAGTGTATCATTAAACATCCAGATGAAAGCACAGGAAAAAATTCAATTTATAGGATCCTGATTTGATATCTTGCTTTATAGCACATTATCATTTGTTCTCTAAGAATGCCAGTAAAGATCACCATATAGTTTCTTAATACATCATGCTGTTTTGTAATAAAAAGAAAAATCAATTTTATTTTTATCCTTCCTTCCTTCCTTCCTTCCTTCCTTCCTTCCTTCCTTCCTTCCTTCCTTCCTTCCTTCCTTCCTTCCTTCCTTCCTTCCTTCCTTCCTTCCTTCCTTCCTTCCTTCCTTCCTTCCTTCCTTCCTTCCTTCCTTCCTTCCTTCCTTCCTTCCTTCCTTCCTTCCTTCCTTCCTTCCTTCCTTCCTTCCTTCCTTCCTTCCTTCCCTCCTTTTTCCCCCGATCCCTTTTCCCCATTCTCTCTCATCTCATTGAATGTGAGTCCTCTAAAGCTGTGTGGAATGTCTAAATCACTCAATTTTTCAGAATTTAGTGGAGTATGGCATCCTACCTGTTACTTTATAGTTGCCTCAGGGTGGAATGAGGATCAGTCCTCTCCATCTCTTACAGAGGGAACATAGGAAAGCTACTTAGATGCCACCTTACCTCATCATTTCAGGTGTCTACACATGTCAATATCCACCAGTGAAATATTTGTCTTGACTCCCACTATAGTCAAAACCATATTGTTCTGGTTAGTGGAACCTTGGGCAAAGAACTTCTGGCCAGATGTGAGTGCCTACGGCCAGATGAGCCTCACTGACTGTTGGGATGAAACCTGCAGTGACTAAAACACAGCTCAGATGCCCAGCACAGGTCTAACTGTGTCCTGAAAGCACTTTGGATGTGATTCATCCCACCTTTCATGCCTAGCTGTGGTACTGATCTGCCCCTCTGGAACAATGACCCCTCTTACTGTTTTAGCTGTTTGCCAAACATTATGTGGTCTGCAAATGTTGCCTGCAGTGAATTTTTTCTTGAGATAGATGAGTTAGAATGACCTCAAACACATTCTTTAGAGATCCTATCTACCTATTTATAGCATTTCAAAGTTCTTATCAACATGATATCACCACCAAAGGCTTTTAACTGGAGACAGAGAAGAGCTGCATTTTGGGTTTAATGCATCCAAGCATTTATGCCACACTCATTCACATAGTTTCAGAGCATTTAACAGAAGCATGCCAACAGTCTGTATATTTACTGTCTCCAAGTTTTGTCTCCTCTGACAAGAAATACAGCTCTAGAAAGCTGTCCACACAGCTCTCATAACTATACTCTTGAAAATACATGGTAGAATTATTATTGGATTAAAGAGAAGGCTTCACCAATGGCAATGTGTCTTGCAAAAACCTGTCTTGAAGTGACAATAAGGCAAATAATGTAAAATTAGGGGAAAATCTGTCATAAACAAAGGTTGTACCTGCTTTTTATGGCCATTTATTTTTATTTTGCTATGTGACGACAGCTTTCTATATTTCTGTCTGAGTAAAAGGAGTATTGAAAATAAACTATTATAAGAGAAATTTTAGTAACTGGCAAGGTGAAAGGAGAAAAGGCAGAAGAGGGAGTGAATGGCAAGAAGCAGTGTGAAGAGGTGACATCTTCATGATTCAAATAGTATAGGCCACACCTAAAGAGAGGGTCAGCTGGAATAAATTAAGTTTCCTTATTAAAGTAGATATTTTAATAAAAGCAATTATTCAGTTCTGTACAAAATTTATATTTTGACTGAAGACCTCAGATTTCTTTAGACTCAAAGTCTGTTTGTAGATTTTTTTGAGGCATTTTTTGGAGTAAAACACTCTCAGTGTGGGTGCAGTATCACATAACTGTTGCAAACAAGTGTTTGACATTGCTTTTACACCATCTTTCCAAAAGCAGAGCTCAGAGACTGTGCTGAAAGGCCAGGGCCTATCTTCCAAAGCTCAGTACAACAACAACAACAACAACAAAAAAAAAAAAAAAAAAAAAAAAAAAAAAAAAAAAAAAAATACTACAGCTGAATACAACTTTCATCCAGGAATTTAAACATCTCCCCACTCTTCTACCTCATGCACACACATGTGCTCTGGACTCCTGTTCCTTTATCCTGAGTGAACATCAACAATCAAACAATGACCTGCAAGGAATGAGACACACAATTAGCAGTGAAATACAAAACAGCTGGTGCAGCTGAATAGCTGTTATTCTGAGCACATGAACCTGAAAAGATACTGTTTAGCTTATAAGACAAACAAAATTTCCCTTCTGCTTGATCTCAGAGACCATCTACCATCAGGAGCTGTCCATTTTCATTTAGTCTTTCTGATGCCAGGGCCAACTGTGCAGGGTTATAAACAAAGAGCAGAAAGTATCACTTTCCTTGTTAATTTGACAGTAAACAGTACTAATTTGACCATGCAGCTGTTTATTGATACCACCCCCCCAACAATTTAATATACAAAACAGTAGCCAGTGTGCTGAGACTGCACAGTTTACAAAATTCAAGGGGCCAGAATGGGCACAATCTGTTGCTGCAAAGCAGACATCAGGAGGAATTCCCATTTGTGCACTTCACCTTGTGCCAGGGAAGGCTGTGGAAATCACAGAGTCATGGAATCACAGAATGATTTGGGTAGGAGAGGACCTCAAAGATCATCTTGTTCCAATCCCCTGCCATGGGCAGGCCATTTTCCACTATCCCAGGTTGCTCCAAGCCCCATCCAAACTAGCCTTGGACACTTCCATGGATGGAGCATCCACAGCTTCTCTGGCCAACAAATGTAAAAAATGCATTACTGGGAAGAAGATGAGCAATGTTTTTCTTCATGGGTGTCTTCAAGGTGGTGTTTCCAGAAGCATTTCTTATTAATCTCTGACTTCTGTGAGGTCAACAGGAACACATTTACACTGCCATAGTGTCTGCTCAGCTTGCTTACAGTGTGATGACAATGAAAACAGGTCTTAAATGTTTGTTTCTACAACATTCTTAGTACTAAGAGATGAAATGCTATATTACATGAAATAGTAACTGGAGACATCTACAAATTGTAATATCTTCATGTCTTTTTTCACATCCAGCCAAACTTACCTCCCAGCTTTTTTCATTCATGCTTGTAGTTTTGACCTACAGCTGCCAAATGCTGAGACAGATCATCAGCTTCTCCAGGGACAGAAAGGGAGCAATTCTACAGCAATGCCATCTTACTAGGTTTATTTCTCAAGAATTGTCTAGGCATGGCTTTTATTTGTGTGGCCGGAGCCCTGTGACACACTGCCAGGATGGGAAGTGTCCTGCTGAAAAGATGATGACCCCATCCAGAGAATACTGAACCTGTACAAGCCTAAGTAAACAACATCAGCTGTCATATTTGAAGGGTAAGTATAGCAAAAAGAAAGTTAAGATTTTTCTTGCCCCATTTGCATGATTTTTAATAAGAACTTCTTGCTTTTGCCTTTTCTTATACCTCTTTTGTTAATGCTTTGTGGGAGTGATGACTGATGCTGTATCAGCTTTTTGGATGAGGGATTGTTTTAAAGATTGTAATGAATGTTTGGAAGAATTCATACCCCTTGATTATGCCAAGTTTTCATTGGATCACTCTGACTTGGCAGAAATGGTGACATCAGCCTTTGATTTTTATTTTTTAATGACTGTTACCCAATTTTCAAATTCAACAGTGTATTAATAAAAAATATATGTATGCTTTTTATTGGGCTGAAAGGAAATTTAAGTGTGTAGATAACACACTTATGTGCATTGGTAATTCCAGATATAGCAGAGAGAGAGAGATGAAAACTGCTTGCCACAAAATACATAGAAATCAGAAGAAAAATAGGAGTTTACCCGCAGCAGAAATATTGTCTGATTTGCTTTCGGATTTGACAAAGAATTTGAATAAAATAAAAGGTGTTCAACATCCACATTTCTTTATAAAATATAAATAAAGACCTAGGTATTTGAAATTACATCCTGACACTCTTTTTGATTCTCACTGCGTGCAGAATCAGGAGCTGCACATATCTGTGGTGCTCCCAGCTGCCTTGTGACAGGTAGCTGCTGAGATGTTCCTGGGTTCTGTTGGGTCAGGATATTAAAATGTTGCCTCTTGTGACATAGCTGGCAGAAACTTCCAGTTCTCAGGGTGGTGGAATGTTTGCAAACAAGTGTGGATGAACCTTGCACTGTACACACCCTGGGCATGGTTTCTATAGTGATGTAAATCTACAAGTGCCACTAGGAATTGTTCTCCCATTTGGGCCTGAAAAATGTTGTTTCACTGAGTTTAAGGAAGCTTAGTTTGGGGAAATGTGCTTCCTTCTGCTTCTGGGTTTGTATTTGAGTGGTACCAACAACAGCCATACTCAGTAAAGAGTCCTGTGTCCAACATATCCTGAACTGGCATGGAATCAGAATCACAGAATGGTTTGGGTCCAAAGGGACCTTAAAGATCCTGTAATCCCAACCCTCCTGCCATGGACAGGGACACTTTCTACCAGACCAGATTGCACCAAGTGACATCCAATACTTGAACACTTCCAGGGATGGCACAGCCACAGATTGCCTGGGCAACCTGTACCAGGGCCCCACCACCCTCATATAAAGAATTTCTTCTCAATATCCAATCTAACCCTGGCCTCTTTCAGTTTAAAGCCATTCCCCCTTGTCCTATCACTACCTATCCTTGTAAAAAGTTCCTCTCTGACTTTCACTTGGCACCACCAAGTTAATTTTGTGGTTTTGTGTTTTCCCTATATGATACCACAACTTCAACAAGGGAGAGCTGTCTGACCAGTGCTGCTGACTTGCTCTTTCACATCACTTTGTGTGTCATTGTGCCTCTGCTGGCTGAGGTAAGGGGTAGTACCAGAAAAGCCAAGAAGCAGATGTAGGTGGTCTGGTAGTGCCTCTAAATAAATCCCTTGTAGATCACAATTAATAAAAGTCAGCCAGAAAGAGTGGTACAGTGCTTCTCTGAGACAGCTGCAGAGCAGCCCTTGCACATCCCTTTCCTTTCGTTTTTGTCTCTGTATATTGGCCCCTCTGTTGGTTCCAGACACAAAGACCAGTGCTTACACTTAGTGAACCTGGCTTGGGTTTGCTTTCTCTCCAAGTTTTCATAGAAGCCAAGGCCTCTTGAAGGTCTTGAAGATCTTTTCAAAGGATAAATGACATGCTTTGCTTCAGTACTTTGTTGTCTTGAGCCCAGAAGAAAGTTTGCAGGTTTCTTGAGGTCCTGTAGATGGCAACTGCAGGGCAGTTGTCCCTGGCTCTAAAATAACATCTAAATGGTGAGATTGAAGCTCAGGGAGACAGGAACAGGAAGGGTCCTCCCAATTGAAACTAATTGGATCCATGCTCCGATATCCGTGCCTGTTTCCAAAGGGGTATAATGATTCCAGCCAGACTGTTTGCTCAGTGTCAGCCTGAATTTAACTTCATGCTACTTCGCTTTATTTTAATTTGACATTATTTTCATGTTTATTTTGCCTAATAAGTGAATCATTTAACTATAAAAGACTCGTTTTGGAGGGTTAGGGGTGGAATCTGGAATGGATGAAGCTTGGAATAACCATTGACCTGCTCGATTATGCTGGAGTAGGGCATGAGCAATGATGTCAAGTCAGGGAGGCAAGCCAGACACGTAGGGGTGAGCAGGGCTGCCTTTCTCCCTTCCTCGTCATTGGAAATGTCAGCAGACTTGCCTGAAGGACAGATGTGGTTGAGTTTGTGATAAAGACACACTGAACTCTCCACCAATCAGAAAACATTGATGTTATTGTTGAAATTTACTTTGATGAATTGATTCTAAGAGAAAACTGATGGCATTACTACCGCAAAAACACCGTTGCATTCAATCTGCAATATCATGATACAAATTAAATATGAGGGGTACACAGTCTGTGATTCAAAAAGCACACTGTGAAACTGGGAAACTGGTTTTGAAAACTGGACTCTTTTATCATTTCTCAAACTATCTTCCAATATAAGTTGTCATTTTTTTAACAGTGAATTGAGCTATTGCTGATTTATGCTGTTCTGAAGGTATAATTTAGTAAAAGATATGTTAGTGTCTCATGACTTAGAGGGAATTGTTTCTTTTGTTCTCACCAGAGGTGGGATTTACCTTGTATAACTTTAGAAAGCAATATTGAGGATGCTAACCCAGGCATCTAATATAAACAAAGGAAAGAAATAAGATCCCTTGGGGATTGCTCAATCTAGTCTGGTTTTGTTATCTATATTTGGAAGAGATCACAATGAGTTTAAAATGCATCTCCCCCTGAGAGAGCTGAGGTAGTTCAGCTGGGAGAAAAGAAGGTTCCAACTTATTGTGTCCTTTCAGTATCTAAACAGGGCTAATAAGAATAGTGGAGAAAGACTTATTACCACTGTCTGTATTGTGTCTACAAGGGGCAATGGTTTTAAATTGAAAGAAAGGAGATTTAGACCGGACATAAGGAGGAATTTTTTTGTGATGAAGGTGGTGAGACCC